>NW_012106598.1:1092580-1119421 GCF_000951045.1 Mandrillus leucophaeus
GTTTTGCCATGTTGGCCAGGCTGGTCTTGAACTCCTGACCTCAGGTGATCCACCCACCTCGGCCTCCCAAAGTGCTGGGATTACAGTTGTGGGCCACCACACCCAGCCATTAAAATGGGTAACTTTTATAAGTAACATATACCTCAATATAGCTGTAAAGCAAAAAAATGCAATTTCAAGAGCACTTTTAAAAACATAAGTAGTCATGGGGGCAGTTTCCCCCATGCTGTTCTCGTGATAGTGAGTTCTCACGTGATCTAACAGTTTTGTAAGTGTCTGACAGTTCCTCCTACACACGCACACTCTCTCTTGCCTGCCATCATATATGATATGCCTCTTCCCCTTCCGCCATTATTGTAAGTTTCTTGAGGTCTCCCCAGCCATGCGGAACGGTGAGTCAATTAAGCCTCTTTTCTTTATAAATACTTGGGTTGTATCTTTATAGCAGTGTGAAAACGAACTAATACAACTTCATTTCTGCAAAGTGCTTACTTCTGTAACTAACTTTTTCTGTTATGAAGATGTTAAATTTCAGAAGTAGGATAAAATCACAGGAAAAAGAATACAATACATTGATACCTGAAAAAAGCCAAACAAGTCCACTTTTTATAGGAATCATATTAGTTTTGGGATGAAGAAAGCCTGTCTGTTTTTTTAAGATGTTGAAGAAAGAAACCTTAATGTAATTTTAATTTAAAAGTGAAATGTGGTAGGGCATGGTGGCTCATACCTATAATCCCAGCACTTTGGGAGGCTGAGGCGGGCAGATCACTTGAGGTCAGGAGTTCAAGGCCAGCCTTGCCAACATGGGGAAATCCTGTCTCTATTAAAAAACACAAAACTTAGCCAGTGGTGGTGCACACCTGTAATTCCAGCTACTTGGGAGGCTGAGGCATGAGAATTACTTGAACCTGGGAGGTGGAGGTTGTAGTGAGCCAAGATTGCATTACTACACTCCAGCCTGGGCGACAGAGGAAGACTCTGTATCAAAAAAAATAAATAAATAAAGAAAAAAAAAAGTGAAATTTGTTTTAAAATTTCCATGCTTATTTATAAATTTAAGATAGTCTCATTTTAATCCTCTTCTTTTAGTTCCCTATTCTTCCATTTTCCAACATGCTCCAAACTTTCCTCTTTTATTTCATGAAGTTTTCCCTGGTCTTCTTGACCACATCTTTTGTTTTCCTTTATAATTTATTTTTGAATAGGAGTTCATATGGTTCAAAAATCCAGAAAATATACAAAGAATTGCAGTGAAAAGTCTTTCTTCCATTCTTGTTCCCTATTTGCTCAGTTCCTAGCCCAGAACCATTGTTCTTCTTTAGGTATTCATCCAGTCTCTTTAATGAACAGAAAACCAAAACAAATATATATTTTCTCTTTTCTTTTACATAAAATATGGTATATTAAACGTTCTTGTACACTTTGTTTTTTTCACTCAACAGAATATCATGAAGATCTTTCCATAAGTATATGTAGAGTGCTTCCTCATTTTTTGAAACAGCTACGTATGTTTTACAATATGGATATACTTTATTTAATTAGTCACCATTACTTCCAATATTTTGTTATAAATAAAACTACACTAAACACACACACACACACACACACACACACACACACACACACACACACTTTCCCTAAGTAACTAAGCTTTTCTTTCTCCTGGATCCCAGGAGTGCTCTGGTTGTATCTTCCTTATACTATGTACAGGATTCTGCCTTGTGTTGTAACTCATCCTGTTATTATCCTATCTCCCAAGGTATCTTAGACTCTAAACTCCTTGAGTTTGGGGTAATGTCTTACCATGTCTCTGTAGCTCTGTAGGGTGTAGGTGATTCTTTGCATACAGTAGGCACACTATAACTACTTGCTGATGTTTTGCTCTTTAACCACTTAGTAGCATAAACAATTTTGGTTGTCAGTGAATGTCTTTTCAGCAGGACCTGTCGACTTACAGCAAATGCTTTGGAGAGAGCTAAGGAGGTATGTTTAAACTTGGTAACATGATTCAGAAAGTCTAGAAAGTTTTCTCAGCTATCTGGCTTTCACACTGGTCCACAAATAGATAACTACTGAGTTTGTTAATTTGTAATCTTTTCTCGGGTTAAATAATACCATCAGTAACACTGTTTTTTATTAACTGTCCTGTGTAGAATTAGGCCGTCTGCCCTAGGTCCTGTGCAAAGTGCCTTCAGCTTTCCCCATATCTGAAACACACTTTAAGACCAAATGCATTATTATTTATCAGAAACTTCATGGTAGTAAAAAGAAACTCTTTTATTTTCAAAATATAAAAAGTAAGCACTGGAGCTGAGTCCATCTGAGCTATGTGAGTTATCTCTTATAGATCTAAAGAGGTTTGTTCATAAGAATAATTGTCCAGTTGACACTTTCTGAGCATAAGAATCCTACTATCCAAAGACATGTGGTTGGACTTCAGAAAATTTAAAAGTGCATGGTTCTACTTCCAGGTTAAAGGGTAATCACACTTTCAAAAGCGTTCTAATAATTCTCACATCATAGTCTATGCCACACAGGCTACTGCTTCAAAAATTTATAATTATGAGGACGGTGTGCAACATGCGCAATGCAAAGCAATGCAATGTTGAAATCTTTCAAGGTTCTGTCTGGAAGTATTCCTGAAATGTGCAGAGTTGATTGGCTAATTAGTGACAACACCCCATCCATTCCAATGCCAGAGACTGAAAGTTCAACACATTTGAATTCTTCCTGGAGAGGACCCAGGATTCTCAAAAAGTGTACTCACTACGTACTTCATGCACAAAAACTCGTTTCCAAAAGGTTCCTAAAACATGTCCAATTAACTTTATCAGAATATAAGTAGTTAGTTGGAGTTTGTTTTTTTCTTAAACATTAACTATTGAAAATAAGCACGATTTCTAATCACCTAGTGCACAAGAGACACAATGTCCTGGAAGTCTCCACACCACAAAGCTGGTTGGTGGCTTTTTTTTCTTGTCATATTGGCACATTCACACGATGATTCCCTTCCTTTTTGCTTTCAGCTTTATAAAGACAGTTGACTCCCACTCACCTTCAAGTCAACCAGGAACATTACTGTTATGCTTTCCTTCTTGAACAAAGTCCACAGAGTATCTCTAAATAGGTCAAGGAAGGGGTATACTCTTTAGCAGGCTCCAGGACAAAGTGTCTCTAATAATCACTTTGATTTGGTTGTGTCCCTCTTGTTTGAAGGTAAAAGTGTTTTTTTAAAATGCTATTACTGTGTGATTGAGAGAAAGACATTAGGGCAGAAGGAGAAAAAAGATTACAAATTTTCACTTACAATATCCCATAACTATTCTCACTCTCTTAACCTCCAAATTTCTATCGGAATTACTATCAGAATTATCTTCTTAAAAGATCTGATCATGTTCCACCCTGTTTAAAAACATTTAGCCTGGGCAATGTGGTGAAACCCCAGCTCTACAAAAAATACAAAAATTATCTGGGCATGGTGGCTTGTAGTCCCAGCTACTTCGGAAGCTGAGGTGGGCGAATGGCTTGAGCTCAGGAGGTTGAGGCGACAATAAGCCATGATCCTGGCTCCAGCCTGGGTAACAGAGCGAGACACTGTCTCAACACACACACATACAAACACACAACCACAACAAAAAAACACATTTGATTGTTCCTCATTATATACAAAATAAAGTTTATATTCTTCCATTTAGTATTGGAAACCACCACAACCTGTATCTTGCTAAAATCTCCCTTTTTTTTTTTTTTTTTTTTTTTTTTTTTTTTTTTTTAAGACAGAGTCTCGCTCTGTAGCCCAGGCTGGAGTGCAGTGACGCGACCTCGGCTAACCACAATCTCTGCCTTCCAGGTTCAAGCAATTCTCCTACCTCAGTCTCCCGAGTAGGGATTACAAGCTCCTCCCAGCTAATTTTTTTTTTTTTTGTATTTTTAGTAGAGATGGGGTTTCACCATCTTGGTCAGGCTGGTCTTGAACTCCTGACCATGTGATCTACCCACCTCTGCCTCCCAAAGTGCTGGGATTACAGTTGTGAGCCACTGCGCCCGGCCAAAATCTAGTTTTTATTGGTCACTTTTATTTAATTCCCACAATAATCTTATCAAGTGGTATTATTTATGCCCATTTAGAAGACAAAGAAGCAAACTAAGAGAGATTAAGTCACTCTGCAAGGTTATATAATTAAAAAGAGGCAAAACAAAAATTCAAATCCAAATTCCAACTCTTAATCAGTATTCTCAAAGGAGTCAGTCATACACAGTGAAACACAGTAAGAAAATGACTCCTTTTCCAATTTTTTTTTCAATCTACACCAGGGACAACAAAGTAAATGATTAAGACTAGGCTCTAGTACCCATTTCCTAAATTCAAATTTTGTTACATCACTTTTTAGTGGTGTAACTTTTGGCAAATTATTTAATTTTGCACACATCAGTTTCTTCATCTGAAAAATGGGGACTATAATACAACCATGCATATAAATAACTTAGAACCATGCCTGGTGCTGACCAGGCGTGGTGGCTGACACCTGTAATCCCAGCACTTTGGGAAGCCGATGTAGGTGGATCACTTTAGGTCAGGAGTTCAATACCAGGCTGACCAACACAGTGAAACCCTATCCCAACTAAAAATACAAAAATTATCCGAGTGTGGTGGCACATGCCTATAATCCCAGCTACTTGGGAGGCTGAGACATGAGAATCACTGGAATCTGTGGGGTGGAGGTTGCAGTGAGCCGAGATTGTGCCACTGCACTCTAGCCTGAGCAACAGAGCGAGACTCTGTCTCAAAAAAAAAAAAAAAAAAAAAAAAAGAATAGTGCCCGATGCTGCTGAGTAAGCATCAGTAAATGTTAGCAATGATGATTCTACCCCATTTGATTACATCAAGGAGAAAAAAAATCATCTTTAGAAAACAAATTAAAACATCAATTGAAAGTTTTTAATTAAACTTTTGTTTTTTTTAAATAGAGATGGGGTCTCACTATGTTGCCCAGGCTGGTCTTGAACTCCTGACCTCAAGCAGTCCTCTCACCTTGGCCTCCCACAGTGCTGGGATTACAGGCGTGAGACACAGTACCAGTCTAAAGAAACCTCACTCTTAACAAAGAGAGAGCAGGCCTCAGATTTTGAACCAACTGTAATGTCTAGTCCAGCTAAAATTTAATAACACCTTTTTTAAAATTGAGTTTATTTTTTACTATTGCTTTCTATTGAAATGTTTTCTATTTCGTGTACTGTTGTAAAGTTTCCCTTTTCAATTAACTTGTTAAATAAAATGAAGTGAGCCATCTCAAAGAAACAGGTTAAGTAAATTATAAGTGATATACAGATTTGGCAAACAAACAAAAAAGATAGAAGTAGCACTTGAATTATGAAAACTTTCTCCCCAAAATCTTTATACCATGCATTCTTCTACCTCCATGCCCTCACTCAAGCCATTCCCTCTACCTGACTTCTACCTCCATGACCTTCACTCAATGACTTCCTGTTGAAATCCTTAATAAATTAATTTAAAAATCAAACTTCACAACACTACTATAAATGACAAAACCAACCTTCAAAACCAAAGGACTACCTCTCACAAGGAACCTTCCTAAATCTTCTCTTTCCTCTTCCACCCCAAGTTAAAATCAGTATGTCTTTTTTTCTGCTTTACTCCCTACCCCACTTGCCCTCTCACTCCCACTGCATTTTATTTCCAAGTTTTCTATAATAATTCCTGTTCTGCCACATCTCAGTGCCTTTTCTCACAGCAGTAGGTTTAAAGGAGGGAGCTAGGGCTTGACTTCAAATCAAAATGTCACTTGTAGACTCTCTGACCTTGACTTTGAGCTTCAGTTTTCTTTTTGTAAAATGGGGATGGGACTTAAGAGGAGGTGGTTGTCATGGTGCCTGGCATAGAGCATGTGCTAAATTAAAATGTTCATTTTTCTTTTCCCCATATATATTAATGTTTTTCACACTGGGTTGTCTTTATACATTTTTGTACTCCTAAGTGCTTGGCATATAGTAGGCATTCAATGCACATCTATAAGAGTTTCAGCTGTAGAAGTTTTCCCACTTTGGTTCTTTAACAGTGAGCAGATACTATAAACTGTATTTTAAATAGAAAAAAATTGAAAAAGGGTTGGGAAGTATACTTTAGTGAAGAATTAAAAATAAACAAAAAATTATCTTTGAAAAAGAAAGTATCCAACAATGCATATGATAAGATCCAATAGTTTTAAAGCTGAGACATTTTAAGAATATGAAGCTTAAAAATAAAATTAACTTTTCCATTTAAAAGCACTTCTGACAAGTGGAAACAAAAGCACAAGTGGAAACAAACACAGGTTAGACTTTCTGGTCAGTATACATATATTTAGCTAGAGTATGTTGGCACAGTCTTAGAAAATAATGTTTGCTACGATTTGTATTTAGTAGTGGGAAATAAGAATGGGCAATGAATTGATAAACATTACAATGCATTTCCATATGTTGTAGAAACCAGTGGCTTGCGTAGATGTGCAGGGATTTGCTAAGCATTTCTGTTAAAGGAACTCAGCTCTCCACAGAAGAGACAACCACATCTGTTGACAGGGCTCTTCTCAATTGAGAGAGGGCTCTGTTTCCTCTTCCACCCTAAGTTAAAATCAATTTGTCTTTTTTCTCCTTTACTGCCTACCCTACTTGCCCTCTCACTCCCATTGCATTTTATTTCCAAGTTTTCTGTAATAATTCCTGTTCTGCCACATCTCAGTGCCTTTTCTCACAGCAGGAGGTTTAAAGGAGGGAGCTGTTGATGGGGTTCTTTTCAATTGAGAGAGGGGTAGACCAAGTATGAAGCTAATGAAAGAAGCTGGTCATAAAGGACCACATGTTTTATGATTAAATTTATAGGAAATGTCCACAATCAGCAAATCCATGAAGATGCAAGTAGATCGTCCGGGGCCGGGGGAGAGGAGAATGGGAAGTGAATGCTAATAGGGATGGGATTTATTTTTGGGGTGATGAAAATGGTTCTGAAGAAAGTGGTGATGGCTGCATAACTGTGAGTATGGTCAAAAATCACTGAATTGTACATGCTAAAGGGGGTGAATCTTATGGTACGTGAATTATATCTCAATAAAGCTGTTACCAAGAAAACAAAAACTACCCCCTTCCCCCAAAAAACACAGGGTCTGAAGACTTCTAACCGGGCAGAACTGTCTGGCAGGCTGGGTTCCGCAGCGAGGCAGCCCCAGAACGAGCAAAGTCCCGTGGAGTGCAGGCTCCCGGTCCCACCGTGGCTCCCAACTCGCTGTGGGTCTTTGGGTGCGTTGCCCCTTTCCAGGCTCAATTTCCTCGCGTGTTTGCTGGGCCTCTGACCCGGAGGGACCCCAACCGGGCCCGAATCCCCGAACCCATACGCCCCGGGTCCGTCACTGCTCCCACCAGCCTCGTTACCTGTAGGGTCCTATGGCCCCTGGAGCTTTCGCGGTGCTGATCACCCTTCTGATCAAGGACGACATGGCTAAGTCTTCCCTCTTGCAGCCTCTTCAGGAGAAGAAGCCCCAGCACCAGCCCTGCTCGCTTCTGGTGCGACTGACCAACCCTAGCAGCGCCTCTGCCGGACAGCGCCTGCTGGGGGCGGGCTCGCGCGTCATTCTGGGAATTGTAGTTTCGGCGACGCTCCAGGCCACGTGGAGGAAGCGCCTGGTCTGGCGCATGCGCTCTCCAGCGCGCTCGCCAGGCGCTTTGGCTCGGTGGGGACTGTCGCGGAGGCTTGTCATTCTGACCCGGGAAGTCCTCAGAGCGTCTGGCAGGTTGGTCGTGAGGGGCTTGTGCCTTCCAGAGGCTGTGAGTGTCGGGGGGACTGTTTGTGGTGGTCGCCCGCCCGGCGCCCGTCTCCCCTTTTCATCTTTTCTCCCTCAGACTCCTCTGACCTCTTCTTTCCTTGCTGCCTATGCCCGGGGCCCCTCTTCCTAGTGTCGCATCTCCTTCGGCCCCTGCGCTCGAGCCCCCTACGTCAGTCATTTCCCTTCATTGCCCCGCCGGGCGGAGGCCGTCCTGGGATGGATTTGCATCCCCTGTTCTGCAACCCCAAAGGACTAAGATGGGTCATTCAGGCGACCACGCTGGGATCTGGGCGTTGGTCCTCCCGTGTTCGCTTTCCTGCTCCTCCCGTGTTCCCTTCTCTAGGGTGCTCCTCGGGCTTTACAAGGTCACTATCTAGTGATTGGGGTATCATTTCAGAAAGAAAGATAGTGATCTGGAATGGCTCAGATCCCTTATGAATATTCTGCTGTGTCAGAAGGGATGGTACTTGGCTAAATATTTCTTATCCTGTTAATATTTGCATTGTAAGTACGCTTCGTTTCTTCATTTATGCGGGCACTCACAAATATATAATGAGTCCCTACTTGGTGTAAGGCACTCTGCTAGATGCTAGGAATGCAACAGTTAAAAAAAAAAAAAGTAAAATCTCTGCTTTCCCTGCTTCTTAAAGATAATATAAGAAAATCTCCTTTATTCCCTTTCATTTTGTCCTACATACTGCTTAGGTTTTGGCCTTCCTACTTCTAGCTCAGGAACCCTCTGACCTTTTTCACTGGTTTGGGGCCTGGAATAAAAGACCTTCCAATCTGGCCTCCCCTTGCCTATTCAAGTTTCATTGTCATCTACTCCCTCTTCCCACTAGAGTCCTCCTGTATTCACACAGTAGATTCCTGAATACTCTTTCTTCCTCATCTATGCAAATTCCAGCTAACTGAAAGCCTATTTTCTCTTTGATTTTTCCTATCAATTCACATATTTTCTCTTTTTCTTCTTTCCTTCCTTTCCTTTTCTTTTTCTTTCTTTTCTTTCTTTCAAGACAGGATCTCACTCTGTCACCCCGGCTGGAGTGCAGTGGCATGAGCTTGGCTCACTGAAACCTTAACCTCCCGGGCTGAAGTGATCCTTCAGCCTAAGCATCTCAAGTAGTTGGGATTACAGGTGCACGCCGGCTAATTTTTGTATTTTCTGTGGAGACAGGGCTTCTTCATGTTGGCCAGGCTGGTCTCCAACTCCTGGGCTCAAGCAATTCTCCTGCCTCAGTCTCCCAAAGTGCAGTGTAACCATCACGCCCAGCCACATTTTTTTTTTCTTTCCCTTCTCCTGTTTCCTATTGTGCTGTACCGCATAATTTAGTATTTTATTATATGAGGTCCTATTTTCTAATTGTTACGTGTTTCAAGAATAGTGGATTGGAGAGGGAAGGGGCAGAAAGAAAAAAGAAGAATAGTGGATAGAGTCAGACTGCCTGGTTTGAATCTCAGCACAATCACAAGCTTAGTAGCCTTGGGCTGGTATATAGCATCTCTGTGCTTCAATTTCTTCATTTATAAGATGGGAATAATACTAGTGACCACAGAGTTGTGAGAATTAAATGAATAAGTCATGTAGAATAATGCCTGCCACATCAAGTTCTCAATGCTGCCTAAGGTGACAAAATTCTTATTCTACTTTGGTATTATACACAGCCTGAAACTATTAGGCACATAGTAGGTGCCCAAAAGTTTGCTAAATTTGATTAAACTAGATGATTAAGAGATGCTTTTTATTTACAAAATAATTCACCATTTAAGTTTTTAAATAAGAAGCTACCTTGGAGCATTACAAATGATTCAACTTGTGTAAAATATTTCTTGTGAAATGAGGTACCTTTATTCTTAAGGCAGATTTTATATCAAGTCTGAATCACCAACTTTTTAGATCTAGAAGAAAATAGACATCATCTAGTTAGTTCCCAGGTTCTCAAACTGGGAACTAACACCAAAGGTTGTGTCTGGCCAATCGGGGATACTAAGCTGTGTCAGAAAATATAACGTATCCATTTTATTTGAAGATTTGGGGAAAATATTTTTATAAAGGCAGCACATATTTAGTGCTTATTAAAGTTTTGACAAAACTGACTTGAAGGTGAAGGTAAGAGTTAAGATTCCTTCTGGAAACTTTTTTTTTTTTTTTTTTTTTGAGACAGGGTCTTGCTCTGTCACCCAGGCTGGAGTGCAGTAGTGTGATCAAGGCTCACTCACTGCAGCCTTGACCTCCCTGTCTCAGGCCATCTTCCCACTTCAGCCTCCTGAGTAGGTGGGACCACAAGTACATAACCATGCCCAGCTTATTTTTTGATTTTTTTGTAGAGATGAATTCTCACTATGTTGCTCAGGTTGGTTTCTAACTCCTGAACTCAAGCAATCCTCCCACCTTGGCCTCCCAAAGCGCTGGGATTACAGGTGTGAGCCACCACACCAGGCCTCTGGAAACTTTTAAACTAAGTCCTCAGACTTCATAAAGATGCATCCTATATTCATTCCCTTTTGCTGTTAGACCACTGCTAGTTTGATTTACTCATTTTTTAATCTGGACCCAAAGCTCAGGGATATTCCCAAGGTTATCCTAGGTTGGAGGCAGCACCAACCTTTTCTTGGCCCATTCTGATCCTGAGGGGAGCTCGAGTTCCGATGGTGTTCTTGTCTAGTCTTGCTGGTGAGTTCTGATTCAAGCAGGTAACAGTAGGTTAACTAAGTTGTTTTGTGGAATATTTGGAATGGCTTTTAATGCAGACTGATCTGAATCATGTACTTCACTAGCCAACCAGTTCTGCAGGACTCCATTTACTTCCTTCATACTGTTTAATTTGAAAAATGTTTTTGCGTGTAGATATAGTTGTCTTTCATTTAGTTGAAATTAGTGGAGTAGACAGTGAAATGGCATCAATCCCTGCTATTTCATTTATTATTTAAGAATAATAGCTACCATAAACTAAGCATTTAGTTAGCATAAAGCCCCATGCTAAGTGAGTTGTGTGTATGCATTTTGCAAAGCCAAAACCACATACAGTATGTATATGTTTGTTTATTTTTTAATTTTGAGACAGAGCCTCACTCTATCGCTCAGGCTGGAGTGCCGTGGCGTGATCTCAGCTCACCGCAACCTCCAACTCCTGGGTTCAAAGAATTCTCGTGCCTCAGCCTCAGCTGGGATTACAAGCGCATGCCATCACATCTGGCTCATTTTTGTATTTTTTTTTTTTTTTTGAAATGGAGTCTTGCTCTGTCACCCAGGCTGGAGTGCAGTGGCACGATCTCTCGGATCACTGCAAGCTCCGCCTCCCGGGTTCACGCCATTTTCCTGCCTCAGCCTCCCGAGTAGCTGGGACTACAGGCGCCCGCCACCACGCCCGGCTAATTTTTTGTGTTTTTAGTAGAGATGGAGTCTCACCGTGTTAGCCAGGATGGTCTCCATCTTCTGACCTCATGATCTGCCTGCCTCGGCCTCCCAAAGTGTTGGGATTACAGGCGTGAGCCACCGCGGCCGGCCTCATTTTTGTATTTTTTAGTAGAGATGCAGTTTCACTATGTACGCCAGGCTGGTCTTGAACTCCTGGCCTCAAGTGATCCACTCGCCTTGGCCTCCCATAGTGCTGGGATTACAGGCATAAGCCATCCCACCTGGCCTGTATATAATGTTTAATTCTCACAGCAACTTTAGAGGAAGAGGCTGAGGCTGAAAGTGAGAAAGTAATTTTCCTAAGATTATGTAACTAAAAAGTATAAAGAAGGAATTTGAACGCACATCTTTCAAACTCCGTAGTGTTGTACGTGAGCGAGTTAGAGAAACGCCACACTCTGAGACGAATTTAAAAGTCCTTTATTAGCCAGCGACCCAGAGATGGCTAACGCTCAAAATTCTCTCTGCCCCAGGAAGGGGCTTGATTTTCTTTTATCCTTCGGGTTAGGAAGGGGAGGAGGAGCTCAGTTGCAACAATTCTACAGAAGTAAAAACATGTAAAAAAGTTAAAAAGATAAATGGTTATAGAGAAAAAACAGTTTCCAGGTGCAGGGGCTCTAAGTCTTTCCTAAGATGTTTTATATGGGGGGACCGCCAAACACATAAAGCCAGACACGGCTTTATGGTGTTATCTTTTGAGCAAAATCCTGGGAACTTCCTACATTGCTTGCTTCAGTACCTTATCAGTTAATTGGACTCTTTGATATGTTGAGAGTCTGCTTACACAAGTTAACTCCTTGAGGAAGCGGGGTGGGTAAGGAGTCCTTGAAGCCTTGTAAATGAAGGAGCGGAAAGGAGTATGTCTGGCTTTCTCAGCTAAGGGAGAGCCTATTCATGTGGCAACAAGGCTAGGTGATTAAGGGAGAGTCTAAAAACAAGGTTAGGTATTACAATAGTGAAAGCCCTTAAACGCTTTACCATATAGGCAAGTCTTAATTTTGCGCGTGGTCTTGCATTAGAAAAGGAAGTAAGTGAATGGGGGTAGTTAATTTAGTAGCTCTCAGTGGAAGTGGGCAAATTCTGATGTGACTGGCATTTTGGAAGTTTGTGCAGGTATTTTGGTTGGCATAATTGGGCTAACATTGCCGGCATTTTTTGGGCAGGGACCAGGGATGTTAGACAACCTGCTATGTGCAGAAAAGCCCTGTAGTAGCCCAGTACCTAATTTATATAAAATTATTGGTTACACAGGTTTCCCGCCGCCCCCCGAGATGGAGACTTGCTCTGTTGGCCAGCTTGGAGTGCAGTGGTGTGATCTCGGCTCACTGCAACCTCCACCTACCGAGTTCAAGCGATTCTCCTGTCCCAGCCTCCCAAGTAGCTGGGATTACAGGTGCAGGCCACTGCGCCCAACTAATTTTTTTTTTTTTTGAGACGGTCGCTCTGTTGCCCAGGCTGGAGTGCAGTGGCTCGATCTTGGCTCACTGCAAGCTCCTCCTCCCAGGTTCACGCCATTCTCCTGCCTCAGCCTCCTGAGTAGCTGGGACTACAGGTTCCTGCCATCACGCCCGGCTAATTTCTTTGTATTTTTTTAGTAGAGATGGGGTTTCACCATGTTAGCCAGGATGATATCGATCTCCTGACCTTGTGATCCACCCGCCTCGGCCTCCCAAAGTGCTGGGATTACAGGCGTGATCCACCGCGCCTGGCCCACCCAACTAATTTTAGTATTTCTAATAGAGATGGGGTTTCGCCATGGTGGTCAGGTTGGTCTCGAACTCCTGACCTCAAGTGATCCACCTGCCTCAGCCTCCCTAACTGCTGGGATTACAGGCATGAGCCACCGCACCTGGCCTGGTTACACAGTTTTAATATGCACTGAATATTCCAGTAATGCAATAAGTCAAAGCAAGTTTGTACTTTTGTTGGCGGGGTGGGGGGGGATACATCACTAAGGAGTGTTCACCAATTTGGAAATTTATGTCATTAGTGGCATTGTTACCTTCTCTTGGAGGCACTAGTACAATGCACCTGTGCTGCTTTGCCTTTGTAGCTGTTGAATTCATGGTAATTCTAGGTATAGGTAGAAGTAAAGACTGGTATTAAAATATTGAACTGCTTTGAGAACTGTTTGGTGAATACCAGCTGCTCTGAGCTGCCCTACCTCCTAGTGTGTCCATGTATAGGGCCCTTCAGATTTCCTACCGTTAGCAATGAAAGAGTTAATCACTGGTGCCTCGGGGTTGGAGGGCTTCCAGGACCATTCTCCAACTTTATGGATTGTGCCAATGCCTGTGCTGGTGCCTATGTGGATGTTGTTATCCCCTGGGTTCAAAATCTATTTCAAAATATCATCTAGTGTGGTTGTGGTGAAATGGTTACATACTGAAATATATATTATTTTATTAAAATTACTTCTTAGGTCTCCTTTTTGTTACATTTAGGGCATCTATTGTAGGCTATGTCTTGATATGTGTCTAATAGGTTATAACATTCATTTCATTTAAAAGTAGAAAACAGCTGCTTCAAACTGAATCAGTAAAAATAGGGGATGTTGAGTTTGAGAGTTGGGAACTGCTGAGCGGTAAATCAGTCGGAGTCCCACTGCTTTTGTCCTTTATCTTGCTTCAAATTGAAATCATTATCTATTGCTTTTGTAAATTAAATATATAGCTGGCCACATCTGAGTAGCAGAAATGAAAGCATCAGTAATCTGTGTTGTTTTTAGTAGAGTTTCTCCTTTTGGAATAGAGTGTTTTATATTTCATTGACTCGAGTGGCTCTTATTTCATCCAAGAATCAAGATAAAGTATTTGAACTAATTAATTTTTTTTATCATCCATAGCAATCTTATCTCATTTTTCATTTTTCTAACAGACTTTATTTGGTATCAACAGTTGTATATGATTTAATTATTTGACAGTGCAAACTGGAATGTACTAATAGGGTCTTTTCCATCAGTAGACTTATTTTGAATCACATGAATATTTACTCATTAAATTTATTTTTATTTTTAAGTGAAAGTTTCCTTTCCCTGTGTTAAATGTATTACTTTCTTTCCAGAAATGTCTAATGCAAAAGAAAGAAAACATGCCAAGAAAATGAGAAACCAGCCCACCAATGTGACTCTGTCCTCTGGCTTTGTGGCTGACAGAGGCGTAAAGCACCACAGTGGAGGTGAAAAACCTTTCCAAGCTCAAAAACAAGGTAAGATACACAAAATAGACCAGCCATGGTGGCTCACGCCTGTAATCCCAGCACTTTGGGAGGCTGAAGCGGGCAGTTCATGAGGTCAAGATATCGAGACCATCCTGGCCAACATGGTGAAACCCTGGCTCTACTAAAAATACAAAAATTAACTGGGTGTGGTGGCACGTGCCTGTAGTCCCAGCTACTCAGGAGGCTGAGGCAGGAGAATTGCTTGAACCCAGGAGGTGGAGGTTACAGTGAGCCGAGATTGTGATACTGCACTCTAGCCTAAAGACAGAGGGAGACTCCGTCTCCAAAAAAAAAAAAAAAAAAAAAAAAAAAAAAAAAAAAAAAAAGATACACATGATGCTCTCTCCAGTCCCATTTTGATCAAATTGCTTTTGTTAGCTCTTTTGATAGTCATTATCTAAATAGTAAATGAGCTGAACTAAAAACAGATACAGTAGACCCTTATTATTATTTTTCAATTTCCTATTTGCAAGTTTGCCTTCTTGCCAAAGCTTGTTTGTAACCCCAATATCAATACCCATGGAGCTTTGCTATCATTTTTGGACATACATAGAGTGGGAAAAATTTGAGTTGCCCTGTGTTTGTGTTCCCAGCCGAGCTTCCCAGCTTTCATGCAGAAATGGCCGGAGGATGGTGGTAGTTCAGGGGCAGGGCAGTACAGTGCAAGAAGCTCCAGCTCTCCTGGGGTTTGAATCTCAGCCCTGGGGCAGCCTCATGCAGGTCACTTAGCATTTCTAGACTTCATTTTCTCTTTTGTAAAATAAAGGAAATAGACTCTGCCAGGAGGAGTTGTTTTTAGGATTTAAGATTATAATATGGCCATGGGCAGTGGCTCACACCTGTAATCCCAGCACTCTCGAAGGCTGAGGTGGGCAGATCACCTGAAGTCAGGAGTTCGAGACTAGATTGGCCAACATGGCGAAACCCCGTCTCTACTAAAAATACAAAAATTAGCCACGCATGGTGGTGCATGCCTGTAGTCCCAGCCTCTCGGGAGGCTGAGGCAGGAGAATCGCTTGAACCCGGGAGGTGGAGGTTGCAGTGAGCCAAGATCGTGCCATTGCACTCCAGCCTGGGTGACAGAGTGAGACTGTCTCAAAAAAAAGGAAAAAAAAAGATTATAATTTACGTGAGATGAAGATATATATGTATCCCCACTAGGAGGAATGGTTTGGTATTCACTGATTCATTGACATAATTTAGTGACTGTATGAAACATAACTACTATAAATAATGAAAATTAGCTATGCATATTTTAGAGCTGGTATATTTTATTTCTACTTTAACATCAGTGATTATTATACTTCTGTATTTCCTAAGAGAAGTGCAGTATAGTCATCATATCTGTATTTCACTGATGTGCTGATTTTAGAACCTTATGAAGGGATAGGAAGATCACAGTTGTTCATTAGGGCAGTGGTAGAAAATGCTAATTTGGGAAGACAGCAAACGCAAGTGGCCAAGAACTTGTTTGGAATGCTTTTAAAAACTGTGCACTGGGTCTGATTAAGTAAACTTTAGAGTCAAGTTCATAAGGTCTAGATTCAGATCCTACAGTTGATGCCCACCATGCCATGTGATAAACACATATTGTCCTCACAGCGTTTTAAGATTATAGTGGCTTAATAATTAACACCACAATTGAAATAAGCAGAAACACTATGAAATTCTCTACTGATCTCTCCTTTAATTTACAGACAGTTTTTTTTTTTTATTTGAGACAGAGTCTTGCTATGTCGCCCAGGCTGGAGTACAATGGTGCGATCTTGGCTCACTGCAACATCCACCTCCTGGATTCAAGCGATTTTGCTGCCTCAGCCACCTGAGTGGCCGAGACTACAGGCGTGTGCCGCCACTCTTGGCTAATTTTTGTACTTTTAGTAGAGACAGGGTTTCACCATGTTGGCCAGTCTGGTCTCAAATTCCTAACCTCAAGTGATCCACCTGCTTCAGCCTCCCAAAGTGCTGGGATTACAGGCGTGAGCCACTGCACCTGGCCACAGGCAGATATTTAATGTTGTCTTATAGTCATAATTCCCAGACACTTGTGTGCTAGTGTTGCCTTTTTTTTTGGAGACAGAGTCTTGCTCTGTTGCCTGCGCTGGAGTGCAGTGGTGCGATCTTGGCCCACGGCAACCTCTGCCTCCTGGATTCAAGCAATTATGCTGCCTCAGCCTCCCAAGTAGCAGGGACTACAGTCACATGCTGCCACACCCGGCTAATTTTTTGTATTTTGGTAGAGATGGGGTTTAACGTGTTGCCCAGGCTGGTCTTGAACTCCTGAGCTCAGGCAATCCGCCCACCTTGGCCTCCCAAAGTGCTGGGATTACAGGCATGAACTACTGCGCCTGGCTGGAAATTTTGCTTTTAAAATTTTTAAGACAGGGTCCCACTCTGTTGCCCATGCTGGAGTGCAGTGGCACAGTCGTGGCTCACTACAACCTTGACCGCCTGGGCTCACGTGATCCTCCCACCTCAGCTTCCCGAGTAGCTGGGGCTACAAGCATGTGCCACTGTGCCCAGCTAATTTTTTTTTTTTTTTTTGTAGAGACAGGGTTTCGCCACGTTGACCAGTTAGTCTCAAACTCCTGGACTCAAGTGATCCGCCCACCTTGGCCTCTCAAAATGCTGGGATTAGAGGTGTGAGCCACCACATCCATCCTGGAACTTTGCTTTTAGTTATTTATTTAGTATAGTAGCTCTCAATTTGAGTGTGGTGGAGAATTAGGATAAAATACTGTATACAATCATGTGGATTATAGTATTAAGGGAGTGTCGTTTGGGCTGCTGTAACAAAATACAGGTCGAGCATTCCTGATCCAAAGATCTGAAGTCTGAAGTCCTCCAAAATCCGAAACTTTTTGAGCACTGACATGACATAACAGGTGGCAAATTCCACATCCTACCTCACGTAATGGGTCACAGTCGAAATGCAGGCATATAACACACAGTTTATTCAGCATTCCCATGGGAAAACAGATGTTTCCAGCCCCCTTCAGCTGGGATATAAATATTTCCAAGCACTCCTAGATTTCACCACCTAAGCACACCTGCAAAGACAAATAAAATGGCATGTAATTTTTATTATTAAATACTTACATGTGAATCAGCGTGAGAAAGTGATTTCTTATCAGTAGCATATAGATTCCGAGTCAGGAAGGGTGCTGATGCCGGCCAACCACAGATTGTGCACAGGGTGGCTGAGATAGTGGCACCTTTGCTTTCTGATGCTTCAAGTATACAATGTGCAAAAAGTTTCCTGCACAAATTATTAAAAATATTGTATAAAATTACCTTCGGGCTATGAGTGATAAGGTAAAAGAAACATAATTGAATTTTCTCTTTAGACTTGTGTTCTAAGATACCTTAGACTTGTGTTCAAGATACCTCATTTTATATGTGTATGAATATTCCAAAATCCAAAAAAAATTGGAATTTGAAACACTTCTGGTCCCAGTTATTTCAGATGAGGGATACTCAACCTGTATCTTACTGGGTAGCTTATAAATAACAAATGTATTTCTCACAGTTCTGAGGGCTGAAAAGTCCAAGATGAAGGAGCCAGCAGGTTTGGTGACTGGTGTGGGCCTGCCTTCTGCTACATATACATCACCTTTTTACTGGGTTCTCACATGGTGGAAGGAGCGAGGGTCTCTGTGAGCACTCCTTTATAAGGATACTAATCTCATTCATGAAGGCTCTACCCTCATGACCTAATCGCCTCCTAAAGGCCCCACCTCCTAATACCATCACCTTGGGGGTTAGAATTTCAACATTGGAATTTTGGGGGACATAAGCATTCAGACCATACCAGGGAGCTTAGATTTGACATTCATGTTGCACTGTTTATAGGAGAAAATTTCCCCTGTATCTGTTATATCCAGGGTCCTTTGTATGTCATCCTGACATGATTACCTTGTGTGCTACCTACTAGCTTTGTGACCTCAGGCAAGTGAATTCACCTTCCTACTTAAGATTCCTCTTTAAAAATAAGTAGTAATAGCCACCTTACAGGGTGACTGTAGGATTGAAAACACGGTCAGTGTTGCCACCCAACAAATACTAGTTCTCCACTATAATTTTTATCTCTGATAAAGGTGACATGTTTCTTTTTGAAAATATACTAGAGCCTCATCCTGGAACTTCACGACAGTGGCAAACCAGAGTCAACCCCCACTCTCTGCCTGACCCTGATGTGAATGAGCAGTCTTCCTCCAAAGGGATGTTTAGAAAAAAGGGAGGATGGAAAGCAGGTCCCGAGGGCACGTCTCAGGAGATCCCTAAGTATATAACCGGTGGGTACTCATAAAGAAGTGCAGTTTGCTTGTATTTTGAACTCTTCATGACTAGTGCAGCAACAAACTGCCCTCCTTGTGGTCCTGGCTCTGCCTGCCCTGCCTCTCCTCTCCTCCTCCCACTTCAGATCCTTCTCACCTCTAGCCTGGACTTTGACCAGAGCTTCCTTGGGCTTAATGGCTCTCCCTTCTTCAGTTTCTCTCCGTCTCTTACTCGTCTTCTTACAAGCCTTTGTGAACTGTTCCTCTTTGTCTTAGCCCCCACGCCTGTCTTGTTTTACATATGCCATCCATACTCAGCATGGCATTCTCCAAAGATGGAAAATTGCATATGCACTAATGGCAACCAAACCTTTATTTAAAGGGCCTGTCTCCAGGCCCTTTCCAGCCTCTTCTGTTCTTCACCCTATAATCCCCAACCACACTACCACATTAAACCCTGTATTCCTTGTACATACCTTAGATGTGCTTTCTGGTCTCTCTTTACGCCTTCTTGGTGGAGGAATTCACTTAAGTTTCCCCAGCAGCCTATTTATTCTCCAGCGTTAATTCAAGATTGGTGTTTAATGACGTTGTCAATTCTTTCAACAGCTTCTACTTTTGCTCAAGCACGAGCTGCTGAAATCAGTGCTATGTTAAAAGCTGTGACCCAGAAGTCTTCAAATTCACTGGTTTTCCAGACTCTGCCACGGCACATGCGACGAAGAGCCATGAGCCACAATGTCAAACGTCTTCCCAGACGGTTACAGGAGATTGCACAGAAAGAGGTTGGAGTTCCACTTAGTGTAAATGTTTAGAGTAGTAACTCCTAGAAGAAATTGAGAAGTATTGACCTAATAGAATTTATTAAAAATGAAAACCAAGGCTGGGCATGGTGGCTCACACCTGTAATCCCAGCACTTTGAGAGGCTGAGGTGGGCAGATTGCTTGAGCCCAGGAGTTCAAGACCAGCCTGAGCAACATGGCGAAACCTCATCTCTACAAAAAAATCCCAAAATTAGCTGGACGTGGTGGTGCATGTGTGCCTGTAGTCCCAGCTACTTGGAAACTGAAATGGGAGGATCCCCTGAGCCAGGGGAGGCTGAGGCTACAATGAGCTGTGATCGCGCTACTGTACTCCAGCCTGGGCGACAGTGAGACCTTGTCTAAAGAGAAAACAAACAAACAAAAACCTCAGAAAACAACACCCTCATGGTTTTTGTTTTTGTTTTGCATATATTTGATTTAATTATTATCCAAACTTCTGCTTCCCTTCAAGCCAAATTAACAGACAATTGGCTATTACAGGTGCTTTGAAATACAGCATTTGATACTCCTCTCTTGTAAGGATGTTGAATAGTTTATGTTCCCTTCCCAAATGTAAAAAAAACCTGACCCTCTTACCAAGTAGTTTTGGATTTGTGTTTTTGGAGTGTGGCCAGCTTGGGGTAGGAAGGTTAAAAAAAGCAACGTCAATGCTTAGCATTTGCTTTCTGACTTTTTTTCAAAGTTGAAAACTTGAACTGGGTTTTAATTTTTGTGCAAGTCTAATTGTGTTTTGGCTTCACCAGAATTCTAGACTTGAACATTCTAAGATTAAGCCAATGTCTTTACTAATTGGTTTAAAACCTATTTATTGAGCAGCCTTCTATGTACCATTGCTATGCTAGTGGTGGGGTTTGAGTTCAAGAGGGAAAACTAACAAGGAATTTTATACTTTCTGGATTTAAATGTAAAGTCTATTTGCCAGTGATAGCATTCAGCATGTATCTGTCTGTAGCCTAACTGAAATGAAATGTGTGGATTTTCCTCACTTATATTATTTTTGGTCTTAAGTTTTTGGTTTTAGTTACAATTCTACAGGTTAAAATGACAACAAGAAGCTAACATTTGACTTCTTCTTTCTTGCCCTCTAATACTAATAGCCATATATCTTCCTTTTCTACTTACATTGAAGAAACCAAGGTAACAATTTTTTTTTTTTTTTTTTTTTGAGACGGAGTCTCGCTTTGTCCCCCAGGCTGGAGTGCAGTGATGCGATCTCGGCTCACTGCAAGCTCCGCTTCCCGGGTTCACACCATTCTCCTGCCTCAGCCTCCCAAGTAGCTGGGACTGCAGGCGCCTACCACCACACCCGCTAATTTTTTGTATTTTTTTTAGTAGAGACGGGATTTCACCGTGTTAGCCAGGATGTTCTCGATCTCCTGACCTCGTGATTTGCCCACCTTGGCCTCCCAAAGTGCTGGGATTACAAGCATGAGCCACCGCGCCCGGCCCCAAGTTAACAATTTAAGCAAACTAATGGGATCTACAAAATATTCCACTTAAAGTTATTTGTTTGCATTCCTAACCATTAACTCTGTTTTGAGATTCTTACAAACTGGGATATGTCTCTTTTCTTGAAACTATAGGCGGAGAAAGCTGTACATCAGAAAAAAGAACATTCAAAAAATAAATGCCATAAAGCTCGAAGATGTCACATGAACCGGACGCTAGAATTTAACCGTAGACAAAAGAAGAACATTTGGTTAGAAACCCACATCTGGCATGCCAAGCGGTTTCACATGGTCAGGAAGTGGGGCTACTGCCTTGGGGAGAGGCCAACAGTCAAGAGCCACAGAGCCTGCTATCGAGCCATGACGAACCGGTGCCTCCTGCAGGTGAGCTTTCCCAGTGGGCTTTCTTGTTATTTTTGTTTGATCCTTTCCTATTGAGACCTTTAGAATAGTTGATGGTATGCCAAGCCCCGTTTATGTGGTTATTCACTGGAAAAATGATTCCTGAGCATGAGGCCCGGGTCCTTTGCCAGATACTGGAGATCAGGCAGCCTATAGTTAGGGCAGTGACTGACATTGATCAAATGATTTCCAGATATGTGATTGTAAGGGAAAAGCATACAGTATGATGAGCATTTCTAAACTGCTCATCACACTGGAGGGCATCCCCTAGAAGTGCTGCTTGAACTGAGCTCTCAGGGATAAGATGGGAGAGGGGGAAGGCAGAAGGAAGCCAGGTGAGAGTGAAGAACTGGAATCAATTCTGTGTGACAGAGATGAAGAGGAGAGCAAGGCAACATGAGGGCGAGGTTAGGCTGGAGAAAAGAGTAGGAACCAGATTGTGCAGGTCTTATTGATCATATCAAGCTTTATTCACTATAGATTAATCTAACAGTCATTCACCAATAACAGATATTTCAGAATCTACTGTGTACCCTGAACAGGGTTCAAAATGCTGGTCTAGGTGTTTATGGGTCAGTGGGATGCTAAAGGATGTTTTAAATTTTAAAAGCTTTGAGAGGACACATTATTTTAGAGCCTGTTAATAGTATTTATCTGATTGTTCCCTCCTCTCAGTAGCTAATTCAATTGCTTTCTATTTCTTCCAATACATATTTAGAAATTTGTTCTTTGCAGAAGGGCCTATCTTTCAATGGCAGAATGGCCTTGGCCAAATTTTGAAAGCGATTATTATTGGTGTCCTTTGATACCCCTTGAGAGTAAGCAATACAAGAATCTTTTTTAAAAATCGTGGTCAAATATACATAACAAACCATTTGACCATTTTAAGTGTACAGTTCTGTGGCATTAAGTATGTTTATGTTGTGTAATCAGTACCACCATCCATCTCCATTTTATCCTCCCAAACTGAAACTCTGTACTCATTAAACACTAACTCCCCATTCCTTCAGCCCCTGGCAGCCACCATTCTACTGTCTATCCAATAATTTGATCCTATAGGTACTTCATAGGAGTGAAATCGTACGATATTTGTCTTTTTGTGACTGGCTTATTTCATTTAGCATAATGTCTTAAAATTCATCCATGTTGTAGCATATGTCAGAATTCCCTTCCCTTTTAAGGCTGAAGATGTATTCCATTGTAGGTATATACCATATCTTGATTATCCATTTATCTGTCAGTGGACATTTGGCTTACTTCCACCTTTTGGCTATTGTAAATAATGCTGCTGTGAGCATGGATATGCAAATATCACTACAATCCCTGCTTTCAGTCCCTTTGAGTATATCCCCAGAAGTGTAATTGCTGGATCATATGATAATTGTATGGTAATTTTATGTTTAATTTTTTGAGGTACTGCTTTACCATTTTCCATAGCAACCGTATCATTTTACATTCCCGCCAGCAATACACAAGGGTTCCAATTTCCCCTCATCCTTGTCAGTACTTATTACTTATTTATTTGTTTGATCACAGTCATTATAATGAGTGTGAAGTGAATAAGAGCACCTTTTAGGAGTCTTTGATTTGAGAACTCAGCAGCAGAAATCATAGATTATAGTCAAGTTCCTCATTCACATTGAGGAAGCTGGGTTCTAGAGAGATGAAGTGACTTGCCTGGGCTCACACAGCTTGTTGGTGGCCTACATAGCACTTGGGTGGCTGATTCCCCTGGCCTGCGCTTTTTCCACTGTCCTCTGCCAATGAGTTACTTTTCATTTTGGGCAGAATTTTTGCTAAAGTTATTAGATACTTTTTTAAAAATTTGATCAGCCCTAAGTAATAAAAATAATAAGTAATAATAACAAATATTAGTGAGTGCTTAATATACGCCCTACCCAGTTTTAAATGCTTTGCATGTGTTTACTCATTTAATCCTCACAATAGTATGAGGTAAGGAGTTACCATTATTTCCATTTTACAGATGGAGAAACTGAGGTACAGAGAGGTTAGGTAATTTACCCATGACCATATGGCCAATGAGTGTTGAGGTTGAGATTTGAGCCCAGTTGCCTGACTCCAGGGTTCCACACTCTCAACCATTATTCTCTGCTGTCACTTGTTTGCACACATTTGGGTGAGGTTCCTCTGGCCACTGACAGCTGAGAGCTGGTCACTGGATAGGAAGATTTCTTGGTGTGAGTGATCATATTGTTTAATGTGTGTTGTCAGAATCATAGCTATAATTTGCCTTTTAGTTCTAGTTGCTGAGTGCACTGAAACTACTTAAAGGTGCCATGGCAGAAGGGTTGGTTTGGCAGGTCACCGAGCCTGATTAGAATGCTGGCTTCTCCACTTAATGACTCTGTGTCTTTGTTTAAGTAACAATCTCTGTGTCACAGTGTCCTTGTCTATCAGATAAGATAACCATACTTGGTACATCTGGTTGTGAGGAAGACTAAATGACAGTTCATGTAAAGAGTTAACTCATTGCTGGTACTCAGTAACCCTTCAATGACTATTAACTATTACAGGCCAGGCATGGCAGCTCATGCTTAGAATCACAGCACTTTGGGAGGCTGAGGCAGGAGGATTGCTTGAGTCCTGGGGTTCAAGACCAGTCTGGGCAACACAGTGAGACTCTGTCTCTGAAAAAAAAAAAAAAAAAAAAAAAAGCTGGGTGTGGTGGCTCATACCTGTAGTCCCAGCTACTTGGGAGGCTGAGGCAGGAGGATTGCTTGAGCCTAGGAAGTTGAGATTTCTGTAGCTGTGATTGCACCTCTGTACTCTAGCATTGGCAACAGAGTAAGACCCCGTCTCAAAAACAAAACAAAACAAACTATTAGAACTGTTATTATGATTGTGGATACTATAACTATTGAAACTTTTAACATTGATTTCATTAGCTTAGTTTGATCTCTCTTCATCTTACTTAAAATTCTGTGTTATTACTTTTACTTTCTTTGTACTGTGCTTAAAGTTGCATATCATGGTTAAGATTGAGCATGGGAGAAATATGGGATGGATTAATTGCAATATTGTATCTCTAGGCTTAGTGTTAAGTAATCTTGAGGTCCTGAATTACCTAACCAAATTGAGCAACCTGAGCATAATTTTTGAGAATTCATTGCTGTTTTCCTTATTTTACTCTGGTTTCTTATCTTAGGTAGATTTTGGGGGTGAACGGTTCTTTACTTAGAAGCGACAGTTATATACCTTCCATAGAACCTGTCTATGAATATGGGATAAAACGTAGATTATCTAAAAGGTAGGATACTGTAACTTACATTTTTAAATGGAGATTCATTTTTATTTTGGTTCGGATTGGTTTAAAAATATTTGCTAAGGTAACAGGAATGGACGGGTTTAGATATTTTTTCCCCTAAACCATCGGGCAGGAGAAGGTTTAGATTTTGACATATGAGAACATAGCTTTAGCAATTTGTTTTGTGTCTTAAGCCTCTAAAGGTTTTGTGATGTGGCTTTTGGCTTCTTAGCAGTTTGCCTGTGTAAATTCCTAAGTACCTGTGTCTCCCGCTTTGTGCAGGATTTATCCTACTACTGTTGTTTGGAGTTGAAAGGCAAAGAGGAAGAAATACTAAAGGCACTTTCTGGAATGTGTAGCATAGACACAGGTAAACTTGTTTTAAGGCTGAGTTCTATTTTAGTCTTTATATATTTATTCCTTTCATAAAGAAGTGTCTACTGTAAGCATTTTGGAATTCAAACATATAGAAAAATGTGTGAGACACTAATCATTCCCGATGAAAATATTAATTTAAGAACAGTTGGGTTGGCTTTTAAATCATTTCTAACATTGTCAAGTTTTACACTTGACAATGTGATAGAGTCGTTTTTCTGGTGGGGTTAACTTGACAGAAAGAAACTTGAAGCTCTCATTATTCATTTAACACATATTTGTTGAGAACTTACTGTGTGCCAGGCTTTGATCTGAGCAATCCTCACAACCAAAACTTCACCTCTCATGGAGGCAGACAGTGAATGACAGTGTGGCTATCAGGAAATAGGACTGCAGTCTCAATACCTGGAATTATGGAAGTTTGCTTTTGTTGATGTCAGGACTGACGTTTGCAGCAGTTCACTGCTTGTCTGGAAAGCGCCAAGGGAGCCTTGTGCTTTATCGGGTGAATAAATATCCCAGAGAAATGCTTGGGCCTGTTACGTTTATCTGGAAGTCCCAGAGGACCCCTGGTGACACTTCTGAGAGCAGGCAGCTGTGGATCTGGCTGCATCCAACCCTTAAACAGGTATAATCTTTCAGGTTATCTCCTATTATTCTGAAACTGCATTTTTAATTACAGCTGGAAGTCAATACTGTAGAAATGTACGTAGTGTAAAGATTTGTCTGATAGTCTGATATTTGTATATGGGAGGCTCTGTGAATATTGAATGAAGTGAATTTTTAAAAAACTTATAAAATTTGTGTTTAAAAATGTCACACAGCTTGTTGGTGGCCTACATAGCACTTGGGTGGCTGATTCCCCTGGCCTGCGCTTTTTCCACTGTCCTCTGCCAATGAGTTACTTTTCATTTTGGGCAGAATTTTTGCTAAAGTTATTAGATACTTTTTTAAAAATTTGATCAGCCCTAAGTAATAAAAATAATAAGTAATAATAACAAATATTAGTGAGTGCTTAATATACGCCCTACCCAGTTTTAAATGCTTTGCATGTGTTTACTCATTTAATCCTCACAATAGTATGAGGTAAGGAGTTACCATTATTTCCATTTTACAGATGGAGAAACTGAGGTACAGAGAGGTTAGGTAATTTACCCATGACCATATGGCCAATGAGTGTTGAGGTTGAGATTTGAGCCCAGTTGCCTGACTCCAGGGTTCCACACTCTCAACCATTATTCTCTGCTGTCACTTGTTTGCACACATTTGGGTGAGGTTCCTCTGGCCACTGACAGCTGAGAGCTGGTCACTGGATAGGAAGATTTCTTGGTGTGAGTGATCATATTGTTTAATGTGTGTTGTCAGAATCATAGCTATAATTTGCCTTTTAGTTCTAGTTGCTGAGTGCACTGAAACTACTTAAAGGTGCCATGGCAGAAGGGTTGGTTTGGCAGGTCACCGAGCCTGATTAGAATGCTGGCTTCTCCACTTAATGACTCTGTGTCTTTGTTTAAGTAACAATCTCTGTGTCACAGTGTCCTTGTCTATCAGATAAGATAACCATACTTGGTACATCTGGTTGTGAGGAAGACTAAATGACAGTTCATGTAAAGAGTTAACTCATTGCTGGTACTCAGTAACCCTTCAATGACTATTAACTATTACAGGCCAGGCATGGCAGCTCATGCTTAGAATCACAGCACTTTGGGAGGCTGAGGCAGGAGGATTGCTTGAGTCCTGGGGTTCAAGACCAGTCTGGGCAACACAGTGAGACTCTGTCTCTGAAAAAAAA
>NW_012106598.1:1119471-1135627 GCF_000951045.1 Mandrillus leucophaeus
ATATTTTTAGTAAGTCATAAGTAGAAGTAGAGATAAAAACCAGCCTTATGCTAATTATTTGAAATGTTGAATTGGAACTAATGTTTCTACCATGACTGAAGTGGTTCACTAGTATCTAGGTGCTAATTGGAGCCTATTTGATAATGAAAAGCTATTTCTGAGTACTTCTGATGATTTTTCACACTGAATTCAGCTTAGCTTCCCTTCTTTAGCATACTCACTACTTAAAAAAAATTTAGTCAGAGTGATCATGTTGTTTTCATAATATTTGACTAACCCTACCCCTAACCCCAGCCCTAACCCATTTTAAATTTTAAATTTCAATTTTTTTTGTTTAAAGTGACATGCACTACTCAGAACACCCCAAAACGCTTTTTTAAAAAATTAAAATTAGATTAAAATATATATATATTTTTTGAGACAGGGTTTTGCTCTGTCATTGAGACTTGAGTGCAGTGGTGCAGTCATAGCCCACTGCAGCCTCTACTTCCTGGGCTCAAGTGATCCTCCTACCTCAGCCTCCTGAGTAGCTTAGACTACAGGGGTATGCCACCGTGTCCACCTAAATATTTTTTTATTTTGTGTAGAAACAAGGTCTCCCTATGTTGTCCAGGGTGGTCTCAAACTCCTGGGCGGAAGCCATCCTCCCACCTCAGCTTCCCAAAGTGCTGGGATTACAGATGTGAGCCACCACACCTGGTCCAAAAAAGCTTTTTGGTGATTAATTTAAGTTAATCTGTGAAGGGATAAAAATGTGAATTTTTTTTTTGAGATGGAGTCTCGCTCTGTTGCTCAGGCTGGATTGCGATGGCATGATCTCAGCTCACTGCAACCTCTGCCTCCCAGGTTCAAGCGATTCTCCTTCCTCAGCCTCCTGAGTAGCAGAGATTACAGGTGCCTGCCACCACACCCAACTAGTTTTTGTACTTTTTAGTAGAGATGGAGTTTTGCCATGTTGGTCAGGCTGGTCTCGAACTCCTGACCTCAGGCGATCTACCTGCCTTGGCCTCCCAAAGTGCTGGGATTACAGGTATGAGCCACCATGCCCAGCCAAAAATGTTAATTTTTAAAACGATAAAAAAAAAAAAAAACGTAACCCAACTAAATTTGTCATAATATATTTAAATTTCAGGATTTTAAAGTGAATATTTAAATATATTTTTAGGATATCTTAGAGGAAATAAAAGCAGCGTGCCAGTGCGTGGAACCCGTCAAATCAACTGTCTGCATCGCTGACCCCCTTCTGACACAATCCCAAGAAAAAAGCCAAACTGAATTGCCTGATGAGAAAATTGGCAAGAAAAGAAAAAGGAAAGATGATGGAGAAAATGCTAAACCAATTAAAAAAATTATTGGCGATGGAACTAGAGATCCATGTCTACCATACGCTTGGATCTCTCCAACCACAGGCATTGTAATCAGGTATGAGTTGAATTTACTTTGAACCTACTGAATATTTTCAGTGAAAACTTGCTCTGTTTTTGTCAGTGGCACAGATGTTGTGTGATGGAAGTTTCCATTTTAAGATCTTCTTTCTTTTTCAGCGATTTGACGATGGAGATGAACAGATTCCGGCTGATTGGGCCACTTTCCCACTCCATCCTAACTGAAGCAATAAAAGCTGCTTCTGTCCACACTGTAAGAGTAAAAGTGACGGTAGTGTTTTATTCTAATTATGTTTTTCCTGTCAAATTTGTGAAACCTAATATATAATTTGGTAACATTTTGGGCCATGGCTTTTAGATGTTTATTTCCCTACTTATTATCAAAGATTTTGTTATCTTTCACTTCTCTTAGAAGACCACAACTAAGTGGATATGATCAGTAAACTGACTGTTCTTTTTTAAATACAGACTGCTCTGGTAGCTATGAGCCTTGTAGAGGGTCTTAACTTCGGCTTCATAGGTAGGGAGTCTCTAAAATCCCTGAAATTGTGTGCCAGATTTTGTGCATTTGTGCTTGTGCCACGTAGGTTTTCTTTCTTTCTTTCTTTTTTTTTTTTTTTTCCCGAGATGGAGTCACGTTCCGTCGCCCAGGCTGGAGTGCAGTGGTGCGATCTTAGCTCACTGCACCCTCTGCCTCCCGGGTTCAAGCGCTTCTCTTGCCTCAGCCTCCCGAGTAGCTGAGACTATAGGTGCGCACCACCAGGTCCAGCTAATTTTTGTATTTTTAGTAGAGACAGTGTTTCACCATGTTGACCAGGCTGGTCTTGAACTCCTAACCTCAGGTGATCCACCCACTTTGGCCTCCCAAAATGCTGGGATTACAGATGTGAGCCACCACACCCGGCTGGTTTTCTGGGGCTAGTTTTAGGACTCTAGAATCCCTAAAAAGGTTAAGAGCACTATGTCTAGGGCAGAACTTCCAGTAGAGCTTTCTGTGAGGATGATGTTCCTTTGTGCTGTCCAGTACGATAGCCGTTAGCCACATGTGGCAGTTGAATACTTGAATTGTGGCTGGAGTGACTGAGGGACTGAATTTATACCTTTACTTAACTTTAATTAACTAAAAATTAAGTCTGAGTAGCTCTATTGGCAAGTGGCTAGCATAGAGACTAGATTCAGGTCCTGTTTGTTTTCTGGTCTTAGTGCAATTAACTTTTCAATGCCTGTGCCTCTCACTGACTTGACATGGTCAAATATGATGATAGAGCTGAATAGATTCTGAGTTTTTAGAAGTTTTTAAAATACAAAAGCTACTTTTCTCCATCTTCACTGCCTCTGCTCTACTCTCAACCAGTGTTGTCTCTTACCTGAACACTTAGGGGATCAGGAAAGGATTCTAGAGGGAACCTTAAGTTTCCTCCATTCCTCCTCTTTTTCAGCCCATTCTCCACACAGGAGGCAGAGTGATTTTTTGATAATTTATTCACCTCTTGTTGCTTCCTGATAAAAAGTTTTTGAATAGCTTCTCATTGTAATTAAGATAAAATCCAAAGTGCTCAATGTGACCCACGTAATCTTGTGCCTTCTTGCCTCTGAGGCCTCATTTCTTCTCACCTTCTACACTTCAGCCACCCTGACCTTCTTTCAGGTTCTAGAATGTCAGTTCTTGTCTCCCTTAGAGCCTTTGCACCTGTTTTTTTCTTCCAACTACTGAGCATTCTGCCTCCACCACTCTTTGCTTGGCTGAACCGT
This sequence comes from Mandrillus leucophaeus, assembly GCF_000951045.1. Classification (NCBI taxonomy): domain Eukaryota; kingdom Metazoa; phylum Chordata; class Mammalia; order Primates; family Cercopithecidae; genus Mandrillus; species Mandrillus leucophaeus. Next base: position 1,122,609 of record NW_012106598.1, read on the forward strand.
CCTCATTCTTCAGGTTTCAGTCTCTAACATTTCCCTCTAGCATCCTTTCCTGATCCCCCAAGGTAAACTACATCCTTCCTGTTGTTTTCAGAGCATCTTGCAAATTTCCTCAATATGTATGTATGGATTTGTGTATTTATGTAATGTCTGTGTCTCTCACGAGACTGTGAGCTTCATAAGGGTGAGGATAGGGTTGGTCCTGTTTTTTACTCTCTCCCCAGTGCTTAGCACAATGCCTGGCACAGAGAGGGTGCCCCGTAGTAGCTAATAAGTTGTGGAGCAAAGATTTGAACCTACGAAGTTTGGTTCCAGAGCCTGTACTGTAAACCACTAAGCTGTGCTACCTGAGTTTCTGTGAGTAAATGGTACCTTTGCTTTTGCTTTTTTTTTTTTTGTGAGACAGAGTCTCGCTGTGTCACCCAGGCTGGCATGCAGTGGCACAATCTCAGCTCACTACAACCTCCACCTCTTAGGTTCAAGCAGTTCTCATACCTCAGCCTCCTGAGTAGCTGGGATTACAGGCGCCAGCCAACACACCTGGCTAATTTTTTGTGTATTTTTAGTAGAGGTTTTGCCATATTGGCCAGGCTGGTCTCCAACTCCCGGCCTCAAGTGATCCGCCTGCCTCGGCCACCCAAAATGCTGTCATTACAGGCGTGAGCCACTGCACCCGGCCATGATTGCTTCTTTAGGATCTGTAAGTGCACATCTTACTTCAATGAACTTCAGCATGAGTTGTGGCTATAGATTCCCTTCTTGCCATGCACATGATACTTGAAGAGCTTTTTGAAATCTTCCTCAATTCCTAGTTCCATGTGGAAAAGATAAACATTTCTAGGAATACTGTAGTAGTAGTATATCCTTTATCTGGAGAGTTCTTCAAGAGGTACTGGTTTGATTTTCCTTCGGTGAGGAACATTTTATTGCTTACATTGGAGATGATGAAGTTAGCTCTAGTGGAAGAGGGCCAGGCGCGGTGGCTCACACCTGAAATCCCAGCTCATTGGAAGGCTGAGGTGGGTTGATTGCTTGAGCCCAGAAATTCAAGACCAGCCTGGGCACCATAGTGAGACAATGTATCTACAAAAAATAAGTTTAAAAAATTAGCTGGCCATGGTGGCGTGTGACTGTAGTTCCAGCTCCCAGCCACTTGAGAGGCTGAAGTGGGAGAATCACTTGAGCCTGGGAGATTGAGGCTGCAGTGAACCGTGATCGGGCCACTGCACTCCAGACTGGGTGACAGAGTGAGACTGTGTCAAAAAAAAAAAAAAGGTAAGAGAGGAGCAAGGCCTCCTTTGTTGGTACTGTGCTCTGGAGAGACTGGGTGTGAAGTATCTTAGTGAGTTAGTCTATGAAAGCCATAGATGATTTTCCTCATGTGAAATCTTGAGAGAAGTGTAATACTATATCCTTGCTGCTAACTGAAAGAGCAGTCTGGTATCAGCTACTATGTTAAGTATAGTGGCAGCTTCCCTGGTTCACCCCATAACACATTCATTTCCACACACAGAAGAAGAAAGAGTGGGGGCTGATATCACAACCATGACAAAATTATGAAGGTGGATTCATTGTTCGCCCGGTGAATAGCGGTTGTTGTTTTTCAGGTGGGAGAGGACACAGAGGAGACACCTCACCGCTGGTGGATAGAAACCTGTAAGAATCCTGACAGCGTTTCTCTTCATTGCAGACAAGAAGCCATTTTCGAGTTGTTGGGAGGTATACAAAGGGAAGATCGGGTTGTGTTGGGGAGCGAAGGGGGCTAAAAGAGCCTTTTGCAGTTGGGCCTCCAACGTGTAGTGTTGCTTTTTAACCTGCTGCTATTGTGACACAGCAAGAGGACCAAGTAAGAGAGGGACTGAACTCAGTGAATAAGCACTATATTCATGCCTGGTCATGAAACAACAAACAAATGAGATGTTCATATTCTAAGTAACTGGCATTCTGATAGTGGAGATAAATGCATACGCCAGGTACTGACCTAAACTCTGTACTTACCTGCACACAACTGCGTTTTTGCTCATAGCTGCTATAGTTATCACTGATAGAAGCATATGTGTTCATTTCATAAAAGAACCTTTTTTTTATGTTGGCTTCATGTTTTTTTGTGAGAAACCTCATTCTTTATGAATGTTAACTTATTCTCTAAAAGTATCAATGGGAAGAGAGGGAATACATGCTTTTAAGTAATTAGTCCAAGAAAAACGTTTCATTGGAAAATCTGAAAGATTTAAAAATACAAACAAATATAGATGTATTATGAATGACCTTCTGTAAGCTTCTTTTGGTTGTTTTTGTTCTTTTTGTTGTTGTTAAAGGAATAACATCACCAGCAGAAATTCCGGCAGGTACTATTCTGGGACTGACAGTTGGGGATCCTCGAATAAATTTGCCCCAAAAGAAGTCCAAAGCTTTGCCCAATCCAGAAAAATGCCAAGGTAAAGTTCTAAAAACACCCCAGGTTTTCCTTACGATTTTGAGCAGGCCAGTCTTATTAGAAGAGTTCTGTCTCTGACACATCTCCAGTAACTTCATCTGTAAAAAATTAGGGCAGTCTCCTTACCTGCCCACTTTACAAACTGATTATGATCTGAGGAAATGGTACGTGTGGAAGTGTCTTTTAGCTGTAAAACATGTAGCCTGATACTTATGTTCATTTTATTTTCCGAGTTCTCTTTTTTTAGTATCTAGTAAAACCTGTCTCTCTGCAAACTACGTTCTCTGAAAATGTCTGGCGTTTCAGAATTTTAATTGTGAGGAAGGGATCTGCACCCGAAGCTGGTCTTGTGCTCAGTGGAAGCCTCTGTCTGACCATACAGATGATCCAGGTTCGAATCCTGGCAAGGCCATCCCAGGTGCTGAAATATAAGATGTTTTGGTTTAGACTAAGTAGAATGGCCTGAGAAAGTTGTTTGGCTGGGGTGGCATAGGAGGTGGGTAAGGGGCTGGCTAAAATTTTGTTCTGATCTGAGATTGGTGGAAATTTTGATAATGTCTCATTGTATTTACTGTCATTTAAACATGATCAGTTGGAGGAATAATTAAAATTACCATGGCAATCTTTGGAGGTAAAGTACAGGTTTGTGTTGTAATGACTTCAGAATTTTTTTTTTTGAGATAGAGTCTTGCTCTTGTCACCCAGGCTGGAGTGCAATGGCGTGATCACTTCTACCTCTGCGTCTCAGGTTCAAGCGATTCTCCTGCCTCAGCCTCCCGAGTAGCTGGGATTACAGGCGTCCACCACAAGGCCTGGCTAATTTTTTTTGTATTTTTCGTAGAGATGGGGATTCACCATGTTAGCCAGGCTGATCTCAAACTCCTGACCTCAGGTGATCCACCCAGTTCAGCCTCCCAAAGTGCTGGGATTACAGGCATGAGCCACCACACCCGACCCAGAATTTTTTTAAAATGTAGTTAGATAGCTTATTGAGGGGGCAATAAATTACTCTGTCAGAACTTCACATAAAAGGTGGATTGGATGAGAGAGGAGTTTGAAGATATATAGGTAAGTTAGTTAATTATGAAACCTAAGACTTCACTCAGTGAGTCATTGCCTCTTTCTTTTCTTTTCTTTTTTAATATCGATGTGGTCTGGTACAACGTAAAAGTTGCAGCATTTACTACACCATTAAATGTTGACTATTATAATCACCTTAAAGCTATAAACTCTACTTAGTTTCTCTTGCTACCTCAAATCCTTTTTTGGAATGAGGTGATTATTAAATCCTTTCTAAGGCTTTTGTTTTAATATGAATCAGCTCAAGGAAAATTAAAAGTCTATCTTGAAAAACGTGATTTAATTTGACTCCTGAAGTCAAGCAATCCTTCTGCCTCGGCCTCCCAAAGTGCTGGGATTACAGGTGTGAGCCACCATTCCCAGCTAGAGAGCTTTTAAAAGGGAGGGTACATGAAGAACCTGAAGTGATAATGAATATTCTTAGATGCTTTGGAAAAGTTTGCTTGATCAGCTGGTTCTAGAATTTGAATTAAATCTTAATAATGTGTTTCTGCAAATCTTTTCAACTTTATTAACACAACATTTCACTATATAAGTAACTGGTTTTCTAGGTGAGATTTAAAAATATAATTTCTGCCGTACTAGCTGTTATTTTATTTGCGATCTTTAGTATTTGCCATTTTGCTTTGATGGATTATTTTAATTAGTTCTTACCTGTGAGAGATCAATTTCCTTTAGGAAATACTGAATTTACATCATGCTCGTGGGCTTATCATCTTTCCCTTTGAACACTCTTTGGACTTTCCGGTACTACCCAAAACATGGAAGGGTGGTACCTTTGGCGTGCTAGGCTGCAGGTCGTCCTTTATATTTTAGAGCTCTTGCAAGCACTTTGAGAGCACTGACCTGCAGTGGACTTGAGCAGTGCCCAGTTAGCAGTCATTTCTCCGCTTCCCCTGGGCCCTTTGAACTGTTTTGCGTATTTTATTTAAAATAGTTTAATCTGAAGGCTATAACTTTGGTTTTATTTGATTTCCAAATGAGAAAGCCTTTTACTGGTTACCTTTGCTTCTCTGAGTAAAACTCATTAAAAGAAACTTTAATGTAACATTTGGTGATCTTTAAACACGTTTAAGAAAGAAGAAAGCCAGCGCCTGTCTTCAGTCTTTAAGTCACATTCTGGAGTTAATATAATCAATTCAAGAACTTCTGTCTGTGAAAGAAAACATGCTTTATATGAGTCTGGGGGAAGGACTCAGAATTACATTCACAAGTGGCAGTCATTCTAGGCACACTGATGTGGGTACTGATTCTAGGGTGCTGATGTGAGTCTCAGCTGGGGGTATTGTTTTTCTCTTCCCAGTAAAGACTATTGACCTAAAAGGGCCTTCCCCTTAGCCTTCAGACATACTCCACTTTGTTGTAAATAGACTTTATTTTTTAATGCAGCTTTAGGTTCACAGCAAAATTGAGCATGAAGTACTAAGATCCCATGAACTTCCATCCCCCTCTATGCACCGCCACCACACAGTCCATGTCCTTACTAGAGTGGTACGTTTGTTACAGTCCATGAACCGACATTAACACATCATTATCACCTAAAGTCCTCAGTTTGTATTAGGGTTCACTCCTGGTGGTATATATACTCTATTGATTTTGACAAAGGTGTAATGACATACTCACCATAATAGCATCATACAGAATAGATTCACTGCCTTCCAAATCCTGTGTGCTCTGCCTATTCATCCTTTCTTTACCCCTAACTTCTGGTAACCACTGATCTTTTTACTACCTCCATAGTTTTGTGTGTTTTAGAATATTATATAAATGGAATCATACAGTACATAGCCTTTTCAGATCGGCTTCTTTCACTTAGTAATATGCACTTACATTTCCTCTATGTAGGCCAGGCATGGTGCCTCATGCCTGTAATCCCAGCACTTTGGGAGGCTGAGGCGGGCAGATCACCTGTGGTCAGGAGTTCAAGACCAGCTTGGCTAACATGGTGAAACCCTGTCTTTACTAAAAAAAAAAAAAAAAAAAAAAAATTTGCATAGTGATGGGTGCCTGTAATCCCAGCTACTCAGGAGGCCAAGGCAGGAGAATAGCTTGAACTTGGGAGGCAGAGGCTGCAGTGAGCTGAGATTGCGCCACTGCGCTCCAGTCTGGGCAACAGAGCAAGACTCCATCTTAAAAAAACAAAAAATTCCTCTGTGTTTCGCATGGCTCAATAGCGCATTTCTTTTTAGCTCAATAATATTCCCTTGTCTGGATATACTGTCTACTTTGTTTTATCTGTTATTATTATTATCATTATTATTATTTTATTTTTGAGACAGAGTCTCACTCTGTCACCCAGACCTAAGTGCAGTGGCGCAATCATGGCTCACTGCAGCCTTGACCTCCCAGACTCAAGCGATCCTCCCACCTCAGCCCCCCAAGTAGCTGGGATTATAGGCACGTACCACTATGCCTGGCTAATTTTTAACTTTTTGTAGAGACAGGGTCTCACTAAATTGCCCAGGCTGGTCTTGAACTTGTAGGCTCAAGTGATCCTCCCAACTCAGCCTACCAAAGTGCTAGGATTACAGGCATAAGCCACTTTTTCCAGACCTGTCTATTATTATCTTTTAGAATATTTGAAGATGAGGTAGTACTTTCCTGGGTCTTTATACCGTAAGTATCAACTATCTCTTGTTTGCAGCTTAGTCTGACTAAAATCCCAATCATGACCCCAAATGCGTGGCGGTGCTCCACAGGAAAGCACTCTGGGTACCCAGGCTGTTGGAAGTGGCGCTTGACTGCTCCTAGATAGGCCATGTGAACCTGCAGCACATAGCACTGTGGCGTGAGGATCTGATGGTGGTTATCTCTGTGAGGAAGAGCAGTGTACTGAAGCTGCTGTGGCTTTTAAAAATTTTTTATTTTGCTTTATTTTTTTTGAGACAGGGTCTGGCTCTGTCACCCAGGCTGGAGTGGAGTGGCACGATCTCAGCTCACTGCAACTTCTGCCTCCTGGGCTCAAGCCATCCTCCTACCTCAGCCTCTCAAGTAGCTGGGACTACAGGCACACACCACCACACCCAGCTAATTCTTGTAGAGACAGGGTTTTGCCATGTTGCCCAGGCTGGTCTTGAACTCCTGAGCTGAAGCAATCTGCCCGCCTTGGCCTCTCAAAGTGCTGGGATTATAGACATGAGCCATTGTGCCTGGCCTGTTGTGGCTTTTAAACAGTTTTTAATCTCAGTTCTTTTCATCAACTTAATTTTTTTCTAACTTTGTTCTCCCTTAAAATCTGTCACACTATGGCCCAATTGCTCCCAACTTATTTTTTACTAGCCATCAGACCCATGCAGGCAGGTATGTGCCTTTGAGTGATGTTTCTTTGTGGACAGTTTAGAACCATAACCCAAACTCAAAAATTGCCTTTTTTTTCTAATGAAAATTCATCAGTTCAACAAAATAAGATTTGGGAGATACTTTTCCCTGGGGATTAAATGACTGCATGTAGGAAGTTCCTTCTATCAATATAGAAGCTTGTCACTGATAAAGTTTCTTCCTCTTTCTGCTTGAGTACTTGCTAGAATGGTACAGCTTATTTGAAGGGATAAAATACTATGTATCACTGAAAATATGCTTATTTTAAAGGTATGAGGCTGGGCACGGTGGCTCACACCTGTAATCCCAGCACTTTGGGAGGCCGAGGCAGGTGGATCACTTGAGGTCAGGAGTTCGAGACCAGCCTGGCCAACATGGCGAAATCCTGTCTCTACTAAAAATAGCAAAATTAGCCGACAGTGGTGACACGTGCCTGTGATCCCAGCTACTTGGGAGGCTGAGGCAGGAGAATCATGTGAACCTGGGAGGGGGAGGTTGCAGTGAACTAAGACTGCGCCACTGCACTCCAGGCTGGGCGACAGAGTGAGACTCTGTCTCAAAGAAAAAAAAAAATGGATGCAAAAATACATTTTACAGAAAGGAATAAGTAGTTCAATATAAATAGGTTATCAGAGACTTAAAATAATGGGGCAGAAGAGAAGATGATGATATCTGTTGGCTCACCACCATTGGATGAGGAATGATACACAAAGCCCTGAAGCCAGTAGCTGAAATATGACATGTATTTATAATATGGCATATTATTATTTAGAGATGGGGTCTTGCTATGTGGCCCAGCTGGACTTAAACTCCTGGTCTTAAGTGACCCTCCCCCCTTAGCCTCCCAAGTGGCTGGAATTACAGGTGTGCACCACCATGCCTGGCTTAATGTGCCATAGTGTTTGCCTTTGCAGTGGCTACTAGAATTTGATTATCTTGCATGTGGAATTAGGCAGTTTTTTGGAGGCAATTTAATATTGTGATATTTGCATCTTATACATGAAAAATCAATACCAAAGAAAACTGCTTAGGAGCCTTTGCTATGTCATAGACTGTAAAACTGACTATAAGAATAACTTAATTTCTTGTCAAGTAAATTCTTCTAAACTAAGTAAATGCCTATGAAATATTGTTTTGTAACAAAAGGCCTACTGCCAACGTTTGGAGTTTGACTTCATTGATCTGAAGGATGTGGTTTGAAGGCTATTTCTTTTCCCTCTTAGATAATGAGAAAGTTAGACAGCTGCTTCTGGAGGGTGTGCCTGTGGAATGTACGCATAGCTTTATCTGGAACCAAGATATCTGTAAGAGTGTCACAGAGAATAAAATCTCGGATCAGGTAACTAATTAGTGTAAGGATTATTGGTAAAGTCATGAATGACAGGTTAAATATATCATTCTAGAGACCATAAAAAGTTATTTCATACTTCATAGAATTCCATAGACTTTCTTTTGTTTTCAAACAAGTTGTTGATCCCTGACTCATGATTTGTACTGTGATTTTCTTCTGTTCTTAGAGATAATCTAAGATTAGGATAGGGATATAAGAATAAGGATCTTATCTGTTATCCAAGGATAAGAATCTAAGAATAAAGATACATACTGTGATTTTTTTCTGTTCTTAGAGATAAAGTAAGAATAATCTCTAGAAAATGTTAATACAAAGACTTTTTCTTGAAATGATCTCATGGTTTAAATATGTTTTTCTTTTATTGTTTTCTTTTCCCTTAAATGTTCTCTGTCTTTAATTTTACTATGATTGGGGAACTTCCAGGGCCAGACATTGTGTGAGATGCTGGGATAGATGACTTAGATGTGGTCAAAGAAAGTACAGGGCACTCAGGAAATCTCTAGAAGGGGTACTGAGCTCAGATGAGAAAAATGAGGCTGGCCTCCTGGATGGAAGAGCAGGCATTTGAACTGACTCTCAGATGGGAGCCAGAAGTCACCAGACTTCTTGGAGGCAGAGTCAAGGTTTCAGTGAAGATAAGATTGCAGGAAGTGAGAAAAGCACGTGTAGGAGCCCAGGCAGAAACCAGGAAGACTCTCCAAGTGGATCAGGAGCTAGGAATCAGAAACGGGGTGAGAAATGAAGCTGAAGACACAAATGGGGCTAGAGCATGAAAGACCTTGAAGCCTTTTAAGGATTTGGAGATGTGGGACACCCTTAAAGGTTTTAAGGTTGGCCATGACATGATGAGATTTCACACTGGCAGCACTGAGGGGTTGGAGATGGGAGGTGAGGGAGCTGGAGGGAGACTGTGGGTTGGATAGCCTTAAAAAGACCCTTGAAATATTCAAGTATGACATGATGGGGGCCTGAACTGTGGCGATGTGGCTGGAGTGGAGAGGGTGAGGTTTAACGCATATTCCTGGAAGGTGAAATTGACGAGGCTTGGTGGTTGGTTGGAAGATGGGAGGTGAGAAAGGAGGAGGCGTGTCGATTAGGTCCTGATATTCTAGCTTGGATTTAGGATTTCAGCTAAAGGAGAGCCAGAGCCATGTCTTACTTGCTCACTGATGTATTTCCAGGTTCTAGAAAAGTGTGTGGGACATAGAAGTGCTCAGTAAATATTTGAATGGCTGAATAAATGGAGTGTGTGAATTGTGGTGTCATTCAGCTAGGTGGGGGATACAGGAAGAGAGCAAATACAGTGGAAGGGTGATGAGTTCAATCTTGAGCTTGAGGGGCTGTGGGACTTCCCAAGAGCAGAGGTCCAGGAGGCAGGTTTCGATCCCAGAAGGAAAAGTCAGGGCTAAAGAGAGATAGTTTGGAATTACTAACACATAGATGGTAGCGGAAACTCCGAAAGTGAAAAAGAAGATTGGACCTGGCTTGAAGAGCGTTCATGAGGTAGCAGTTAGACTATGGCCTGGAGGCAGTCTCTTGCATAGTTTTTTCTCAACTGAGTGATAGCCATCTTACCTACCTGTTAATCTCTTTTTACAGCTCCAAGAAAAGTCTGAAAGGATGTTATCCACCCCCTACATTCCCCTTAACAATAATTTTAACCATCTTCTATTTTGATTCTTTAAGACCTGGTGGGCAATTTTCTCAAGAGCCAGTGCATTTCTCTAGTTGCACATCCTTGAGAAGGTGTCACTTAATTGTTTATACCTTTTTTACTTCATGACACCAAATCTTAATCAAAATCAATGTAAGGACAGAATATCAACATATAAGATTAATCCTGATATAAGAGATCAACAGAATGAATGCTGATAATGAATGATATAAGACAATTTGGCATTTCTACCTAAATACTTGTATAGAGGAAAATATCTGTAGGAGGAATACCTTATACTTAAAATGGCTCACATTTATTTATTGAGAATGTTTTTCTCTTGCTTTTTTAAAAGAGCATTTAACTTTCTAAAGCTGCTTATAGGGAGACCCAGGAGGATCTCCCAGAAGACTAGGGCTGTTGGTCTTGAATTATTTTCTTCCACTTTAGGATTTAAACCGGATGAGGAGTGAATTGCTGGTGCCTGGGTCACAGCTTATTTTAGGTCCCCATGAATCCAAGATACCTATACTTTTGATTCAGCAGCCAGGAAAAGTGACTGGTGAAGACCGACTAGGCTGGGGAAGTGGCTGGGATGTCCTACTTCCAAAGGGCTGGGGCATGGCTTTCTGGATTCCATTTGTAAGTGACTTTTTGATTCTAACAGTTGCAATATTTAAAATAGATTCCTAATAAATGCTAAGTACTCAAAATGTTCCAGACTTTATGTACAACTTAGGAGGAATTGAGTGGTATATTTCTGCCCTTAGAGCTATAGTCCCGGATACAAGATACTTCATACATATAGTTCCTGGAGCCAGGTTCTCATTATAAGACCTGTGCTGACATATCGTTAATTGTCGAGGTTTTTAAAGTGACCTGATTTTTGAATAGTAGTGGCAACAAAAATGTCTAGCTATTTGATTTGAAGAAATTTGTTATAGTTTAAAAGCAAAGGACTTAACTTTTACAGACAGAATACTTTTTTTTAAAAATGTTAACTATAACCCTATACCCCTATTTATCAACTGCAGCTAAAAATTTTATTAGAATCGAATGTGTCTTTTTTTCCCTGGTTATTTTAAATATTACTTTGAAGGCTGGGTGTGGTGGTTCATGCCTGTAATAATCCCAGCACTTTGGGAGGCCGAGGTGGGCAGATCACTTGAGGTCAGGAGTTTGAGGCCAGCCTGGCCAACATGGTGAAACCCCGTCTTTACTAAAAATACAAAAATTAGCTGGGTATGATGGCTTCTTGGGAGACTGAGGCATAAGAATCCCTTGAACCTGGGAGGCGGAGTTGCAGTGAGCTGAGATCACACCACTGCACTCCAGCCTGGGTGACAGAGCAAGACTCTGCCTCAAAAATGAAAATAAATAAATAAATATTACTTTGATCCTAGAGAGTGTAAAAGGCATGTGAGACTTTTAGATTCATGCCGGTAATTAATTTTTAGCATGCCTAGTGCAAGGACATCCAGTTAATCATTCAGGAGTAGGAATATTTAAAAATAATCCTACTTAATTTTTTACTATGAGATGCTTGCAAGCATACAAAAAAGAATAGATGCTGATGTAGTGGATGCCTGTGTGCCATTTACCCAGCATCTGGCTTAAGAAATAAAAACACTACAGATGCATCAATGCACCCTGTGTACCTCTCTCCAGTTTCATTTCCCTCCCTCCTTTTAAAATAATCACTCCTCTGATTTCGATGTTTGCTGCTACCATGCATATTTTTATAGCTTTATTGAAGTATGTTTGTATCCCACAATAAAGTAACTATTTCGACTTGATACATTTTTAAAGTATATACCTCACTGTATATATGATTTTGCAACTTGCTGTATTCACTTGGCATTGAGATTCTTTTCCATATTTATTAATGAAGCATGACGAAGCTCAATTTCATTCATTTTTACTATTGCATGGTAATCCATTGTGTGTATTTCTATCCATTCTCCTTTTGAGGGGCATTTAGGTTGTTTCTCATTTTCCCCCATATAAACATTAAGCAATTGACTTTAAGTTGGTAGACTGACAGTATCTTTTTGACATTTCTTTTAGATCTATCGAGGTGCGAGAGTCGGAGGGTTGAAAGAGTCTGCAGTGCATTCTCAGTATAAGAGGTCGCCTAATGTCCCAGGCGATTTTCCAGACTGCCCTGCCGGGATGCTGTTTGCAGAAGAGCAAGCTAAGAATCTTCTTGAAAAGTACAAAAAGTAAGAGACTGGCTTCTCTAGTTTGATAATGTATTAAGGAGAAGAGAAGTGCCTGCTTATATTGGTATCCCAAGCATTAGGATGGCTTTGGTAATTCTTATTATCTAACACGGAGTTTTCATAGACTTTTCAGTGAGTTCAGCATTACTGAGAAATAATTGAGAAGATATTACTTAAGTGAGGAGATTGTCTTATGTCTGTTTGGCTTTTATAGGCCCATTTTGGTTATAAACCCTTTTGTTTGTTATTTATTTCTATCAATAATAATGTACACTTAAACTTGGACATGAGTCTCAGACACTTGTTAATAGATTTCTACTACCAACCCCTCTCTCCCTCCAAAATGGAAATTGTGTTTTTGAAACGTATTATAGAAGTAATATATAGTTATAAAATTTTAATTAAACTATGAAAATATATAAAAAGATAAATTGGTATAGTCCTGCCATCCAGAGAGATAAGTACTGTTTGTTTGTTTGTTTTTTGAGATGGTGGTCTTGCTCTGTTGCCCAGGCTGGAGTTCAGTGGTATGATCTTGGCTCACTGAAACCTCCGCCTCCTGGGTTCAAGTGATTCTTTCACTTCACCCGTGTAGCTGAGAGTAAAGGCATGTGCCAATGTGCCTGGCTAACTTCTGTATTTTCTGTAGAGATGGGGTTTCACCATGTTGCCCAGGCTGGTCTCAATACCAGTTTTCCATGGATGCACCGGCCTCGGCCTCTCAAAGTGCCAAGATTATAGGTATGAGCCACTGTACCTGGCCAAGCACTGTTTTTATATCTTAGTACCTATCCATTTAGACTTTTATTTTTTCACTGGAAGTGTGGCCAATGAGGGTCATGATTTCCTTTATATTACAAAGTATATTCTAACATTTGGAATTTGTTGCCCCCTAAATTGTAGGCTCCCAGAAGCACAGAAGCTGTCTCTCTTTATTGTGGCATTTGCAGTGTCTAGCCA
>NW_012106598.1:1135677-1137823 GCF_000951045.1 Mandrillus leucophaeus
GTACACTTAAACTTGGACATGAGTCTCAGACACTTGTTAATAGATTTCTACTACCAACCCCTCTCTCCCTCCAAAATGGAAATTGTGTTTTTGAAACGTATTATAGAAGTAATATATAGTTATAAAATTTTAATTAAACTATGAAAATATATAAAAAGATAAATTGGTATAGTCCTGCCATCCAGAGAGATAAGTACTGTTTGTTTGTTTGTTTTTTGAGATGGTGGTCTTGCTCTGTTGCCCAGGCTGGAGTTCAGTGGTATGATCTTGGCTCACTGAAACCTCCGCCTCCTGGGTTCAAGTGATTCTTTCACTTCACCCGTGTAGCTGAGAGTAAAGGCATGTGCCAATGTGCCTGGCTAACTTCTGTATTTTCTGTAGAGATGGGGTTTCACCATGTTGCCCAGGCTGGTCTCAATACCAGTTTTCCATGGATGCACCGGCCTCGGCCTCCCAAAGTGCCAAGATTATAGGTATGAGCCACTGTACCTGGCCAAGCACTGTTTTTATATCTTAGTACCTATCCATTTAGACTTTTATTTTTTCACTGGAAGTGTGGCCAATGAGGGTCATGATTTCCTTTATATTACAAAGTATATTCTAACATTTGGAATTTGTTGCCCCCTAAATTGTAGGCTCCCAGAAGCACAGAAGCTGTCTCTCTTTATTGTGGCATTTGCAGTGTCTAGCCAGTGCCTGGTGCACAGTAGGTCTTAATAGCCTTTATTTGTTGTCTGATGAATGACTGGTTGAATATTGTAGTTCCTTGATGGTGAGCTTCATGAGGACAGAATTGTGTTTTCTTGTTCATTGCTGCAACCATAACTGTAGAGACAGGCAGTCTGCCTAGCTTTTTTTGGGGGAGGGTGGAGTTGGGGGGGACAGGATCTCACTCTGTCACCCAGGCTGGAGTACAGTGGCATGATCATGGCTGACCACAGCCTCCACCTCCCGGACCCAGGTGATACTCCCACCTCAGCCTCCTGAGTAGCTGGGACTACAGGTACCTGCCACCACACCTGGCTAATTTTTGTATTTTTTGTAGAGATGAGGTTTTGTGATGTTGCCCAGGGTGTTCGTGAACTCCTGGGCTCAAGTGATCCACTTGCTTTGGCCTCCCAAAGTGCTAGGGTTACAGGTGTGAGCTACCCTGCCTGGCCTGTGCCTGGGTTTCAAACTATTTGCGGAGTGGTGGATGAATGAGTGACTAGTGATATATTCTTGGATTGCTAGCTTACCAGCTCTTTGAGGGCAGCAATCACATGTTATACATCCTTGTGTCTCCCATAGAACGTAGTTGAGAGGCTTCTATGTGTTTGTTAAATAATAGTTGACAATAATACTTATTTCTTACTCTTCAGAGCTTTTTATGTATGCAAATTTTCCATAGATACATATATTTTTTTAAAGACTGGTATTACATACATTATTTTGAAACCTGCCTTTTTCATTTAACAATATGGTATATATAGTTTTACCATATCAAAAAATATGACTCTAAACCAAGTATTGACAAACTTTTTTGGTAGAGGGCCAGATGCTAAATATTTTTGGCTTTGTGGAGCCTTTGGTCTCCATGGCAACTACGCAACTCTGCCATTGTGGCTTCCAAGCAGCTGCAGATGACATGTAAGAGAACGAGCACGGCTGTGTTCCAATCATGCTTTATATGTGGGCACTCAGATTTGAATTTCATATAATTTTCATGTGTCATGAAATATTACTCTTTTGCTTTTTCAGCCATTTAAAACTGTAGAAACCATTCTTAGCTCATGGGTGGTACAAAAACAGACAGCAGGCCACATTTGGCCTGTGAGTCAGCCTGCCAGCCTTGCTCAAAATGTCACTTTGAATGGCCGCATGCAATTGCAGTGTGGATGTCCTGTAATTTATCGGTGGCTCTTGAGGTTATTTCTGATGTTTTGCTGTGTGTTTCTGTGAACATCTTCCTGTGTGCATCTTTATATATTTGTCTCATTTATTCCTTCATTTAACATACATTTCTTTAGCACCTACTGTGTGTCAAACACCATTCTAGGTGCTGGGGTGACAGCAGGGGCAAGGCAGACAAGTCTGTCTCTGCCTTCATGGAGCTTATATTCTTCTTTTATTTCTTGAGACAGGGTCTCGCTCTGTCACCCAGGCT
>NW_012106598.1:1138758-1149838 GCF_000951045.1 Mandrillus leucophaeus
GTGGGGGGATTAAGTAGCACACTCCTGATTGTGACTGTCTTCATGAAAAAAGAGGCACAGCTATCAGCCAGCAGTAAGACGGGGAGAGAGGCTGTTGGAGATTTGAGGAGAGAGGAATTGTAAGCAGTTTCTGGGAGAGTGGACGGTGGAATTGAGAGGAGAAACATGGGATCTGTAAGATGTAGGGAGCGCCTATTTGAGATTTGTGTTTATAAAGAAGACCATTCAGGACCATTTTGAGTTCTTCCTCAGCTGTGCCCTGCCACTCGGGCTGGCATGGGGTCATTGGAGAGTCAGCTGCGCCCAGGTGGACTTTCCAGTGGAGGGAGTGGGGGCATTTGTAGGGGAGGGACGGTGGTGTGAACCATGGAGTCTAGGCTGATGAAGAGCGAGGCAGCTGCTGTGAGCCGCGGGGAGGTGCTGGTGTAAATGGATGGTTGGCGCATTGTTGTGGGAGGGTAAGTGGGTGGAAAACAGGAGGCATGGCTCTGAGAGTGGGATACTGACGTCGCGGTTTGAAGCTGGAGCAGGTGTTGGCAGTGACCACACCTAAGGTATGAGCAGCGAGTGGGTGCTTGAGGTGGGGTGAAGTAAAAGATGCGAAGTGAGGGTGGGAAGGTGACTGGTGGGGTATTGGAAGGATGATTTAGGCAGATGCTGAAGCCACTGGGAGTGACAACAAGAGCCATGGTAGCACAGGGGAAGGCAGAGTAACCGTCAAGATCATTCATTGCAGCCTTGTTTGGAGGAACAAAAGCTTGAAGACAATCAAAATGTCCTTTCATAGAGGACTGTCTAAATCAATAAGGACATATTCATTCAGTAGAATAAGAGACAAGATACACAGCCTTTTAAAAAGAAAGAATGAGGGAGCTTTCAGTACTGGCATAAAGTAATCAAGATATTTTGTTAAGTGAGAAAAGTGAAGTTAAGCAAAAAGTACTGTATCTAGTATGCTGCTATTTGTATAAAAATAAATAAAAAGGAAGAAATATGTACATATCTGCTTGTATGTACATAAAATGTCTCTGGAAGGCTATGTAAAAAACTGATAATGATATTTATTGTTTTTGTGGAGGGTAGCTGGGTCACTGGAGGTCAAGAGTAAAACAGAAACTTCATGTAACCTTGAGCTTAGTGTATAGGAAAATCGTGGTGCAACTCCAGGGGCACCAGTTCCTTGTAGCTTTCAAGAATGAACCCCCTGGTGTGGTTCAGTGGCCACATGGGGCTACATTGTTTATTGAAAACCAGAGAAAACAAAAAAGCTTGGCCAGTAGAGTTGGTGGTTATTATTATTTTATTTATTTATTTTTGGAGATGGAGTTTGCTCTTGTCACCCAGGATGGAGTGCAGTGGCATGATCTCAGCTTACTGCAACCTCTGCCTCCCGGGTTCAAGTGATTCTTCTGCCTCAGCCTCCCTAGTAGCTGGGATTACAGGCACGTGCCACCACACCTGGCTAATTTTTTTTTTATTTTTAGTAGAGACGGGGTTTCACCATGTTGGCCAGGCTGGTCTCGAACTCCTGACCTCCGGTGATCCACCCGCCTGGGCCTCCCAAAGTGCTGGGATTACAAGTATGAGCCACCGCGCCTGGCCTATTACTATTATATTTTGAGACGGAGTCTTACTTTGTTGCCCAGGCTGGAGTGCAGTGGCGCGATCTTGGCTCACTGCAGCCTCTGCCTCCTGGGTTTAAGTGATTCGTCTGCCTCAGCCTCCCAAGTAGCTGGGATTATAGGCACCCTCCACCATGCCTGGCTAATTTTTGTATTTTTAGTAGCGCTTTCACCATGTTGGCCAGGCTGGTCTCGAACTCCTGACCTTGGCCTTCTAAAGTGCTGGGATTACAGGCATGAGCCACTGAGCCCAGCCTATTATTCTTTATCATATGTTTCTTGGAAAGCGTGTGTGTGTGTGTGTGTGTGTGTGTGTGTGTGTGTTAAAATAGAGATGCATTATAATGGTTATAATTATTTCAGTTTTGCAGTCCTAAATTGTTCAACATTGGTTCTCTTCTGTGTTTTTCTTTAGACGCCCTCCCGCAAAACGGCCCAACTACGTTAAGCTTGGCACTCTGGCACCTTTCTGCTGTCCCTGGGAGCAGTTAACTCATGACTGGGAGTCAAGAGGCCAGGCCCATGAAGAACCTTCTGTAGCTTCATCTCCAAATGGTAAGGAGAGTGAGCTAAGAAGATCTGAGGCGCCTTGTGCTCCCATGCCTAAAAAACCTCATCAGCCATCTGATGAAGTGGGCACAGCCATAGAGCACCCCAGGGAGGCAGAAGAGGTAATGGATGCAGGGTGTCAAGAATCGCCAGGGCCTGAGAGCATCACAGACCAGGACACCAGTGAAAACCATGTTGCTGCCACAGGGAGTCAACTCTGTGTTCTCAGGTAAGTGTCGGTGACTTCTGGGTACATTTTGGATTATTTATTTTAATACTGAAGAGGCTACAAGATCTAAGCATCATCACTGTTTGTTTATGCAAAATCCAAGGGAATTTATAGACTTTCTGAAAGGGAAAGCCAGTCTTTCATATTTCATAGAGGGCTCAGGGAAACAGCTTAATAATATTTGATGTAAGGCATGATGCTAATTGATGAAATGATTTACAATATTGTCATCAATAGATCTAAACCAAGGCAGTTTTTTTTCTGACGTATTTTATGCAGTTTGAGCAAGGATTCTTTGCTTTAAATCACCAAATTAGATTTTTTCTAGTTCCTTTTGTATTATATGGATTCATAATAGAGTAGCAACCAGTTAGATGTAATATGGTCCTAACCAGAGAGGCTACCAGATACACTATGTTCTCCTCTCAATATTGCTGCGGGTCAGGTTCTGCTAATCAACAACCCTGCATTCTGTGCTTTGCTCTGATTTTTTTTTTTTTTTTGAGATGGAGTCTTGCTCTATCGCCCAGGCAGGAGTGCAGTGGTGTGATCTTGGCTCACTGCAACCTCTACCTCCTGGATTCAAGCGATTCTCCTGCCTCAGCCTCCCAAGTAGTTGGGACTACAGGTGCATGCCACCACGCTTGGCTAATTTTCACCATGTTGGTCAGGCTGGTCTCAAACTCCTTACCTCATATGATCCGCCCACCTCGGCCTCCCAAAACTGCTAGGATTACAGGTGTGAGCCACTACGCCTGGCCTGTGCTATGATTTTTAAAAAGTGCTTATCCCTCTAGTCTTGTGCTTACTTTTCCATATAGTAGCCTCTTAATTTCCTATCATTCTTTCTTACTTTACATGTAACTATTGTCCCTTACAGTTCCTTTACTCATTAAAATCTTAGTGCCTCTTTATTTTCACCCTCACTGTGATTACAATCCTAGATTCTATTTCACTGTCTTGTTTTGCCTGCCTTCAACTTCTTAAACCTTTAGTCCCTGAGTTTCAGAATGGCAAACACATAAAAGGAAAAATATCAGTACTAAAATGTACTACAGTGTATTTCTAATTTTTTAAAAATTGTAGTTTTGATTCTTATATAGTATAAAAGAATCAAATTAATTCTAGCAGTGTCTAATCTTCTGATTGTATGTTTTTTTTCTGGAACACAATATCCTCAAACGTATGTCTCCAACTTCATGTAGGAGTAGAAAATTACTGAAGCAGCTGTCAGCCTGGTGTGGGCCCAGTTCTGAGGACACTCGGGGAGCCCGGCGAGCTCCTGGCAGAGGCCAGCAAGGATTGACCAGAGAGGCCTGCCTGTCCATCTTGGGCCACTTCCCCAGGGCCCTGGTGTGGGTCAGCCTGTCCCTGCTCAGCAAGGGCAGCCCTGAGCCTCACACCATGATCTGCGTCCCAGCCAAGGAGGACTTCCTCCAGCTCCGTGAGGACTGGCATTACTGTGGGCCCCAGGAATCCAAACACAGTGACCCATTCAGGAGCAAGATCCTGGAACAGAAAGAGAAGAAGAAAAGGCAGAAGAGGCAGAAGGCGGGACGCGCCTCTTCTGATGGCCCAGTGTGGGAAGAGCCCGTGGCTGGGCAGGAAGCTCTGACTCTGGGGCTGTGGTCAGGCCCTCTGCCGCGTGTGACGATGCACTGCTCCAGAACTCTCCTAGGCTTTGTGACTCAGGGAGATTTTTCCATGGCTGTTGGCTGTGGAGAAGCCCTGGGGTTTGTTAGCTTGACAGGCTTGCTGGATATGCTGTCCAGCCAGCCGGCGGTGCAGAGGGGCTTAGTGCTACTGAGGCCTCCCGCCTCTCTGCAATATCGATTTGCGAGGATTGCTATTGAGGTGTGAACGTGCGCTTATATCCCAGCAGGGCATAGATAATACATTATTATTGTCTGCCAAGTTTCACATGTGGAGAGTCTGCTTCTGCTTCAAAACATCATGTGAAACTCCTTGGAAACAAGAATAAAAAAGTATGTATTATGCAGATGATAAAATGTTTACATCATTCCAGTAATGTCATTGATTTCCATCTTTCCCTGTCCTTGCTGTAATACTTTTAAATTATTGGGCCAAAAGCTTTGTATTATGATCTCTTGGTCTGTGTAGTTGTGGCTGAAAATAATTAGAAGCTCTACAAGTTATCATCCCCCTTTTTTGTTAGGAACAAAGGGCTTGTCAGGTCTATTTGAAAAACCTTGTAGTCATGTGATAAGCAACAATAGATGTTTAATGATTTCACTGTTACAACAGAAGACAAGACAAGATGCTTGGCCTGTGAACATGAAATATGGGCCCCTGATGGACCACATTCAATTCTGTACTGTGATTACCATGCTGAACAACTCAAAGGGAGAAATCATGGACAACTGATTGCTACCTGTTGTCAGGCAGGCGAAGTTTATGGTGACAGTGCTAGGCTGGAATTAGAAAGGGGGGGTCTATAACGTGGACTTCCTGACTCTTTGATCTCTTTGTTGTTGACCAACACATGATCCTACTAGTTACTTAATTTTTTTAAGTAAAAAAATTATTATTGTTTTGTTTCTGCAAAGAATTTCTCAAAGCCATAGAGGAGCATTTCTCAGATTGTGTTCTATGAAATGTGTCACCCCAAAAAATAAGAGATTCCAAGGTCAGGTTGATATGGAAACTCTGGGTTAAAGTTAAGCATTTCTTTATGAAAGGACTTCTGGAAACTTCCATGTGATACTGTACATTGTTGATCTCCAGGAAGGGAATGATAGTGTACAGTATTTTCTAAATACTTTGATTCCTAAAGTTCTCTTACAAGGAGCACTTTGTAGGACCAGTGTTCTTAGGAGCGCGCTTTGGGCAGCGTGGCTGTGTAGTGCATAGCTGCCTCTGCAAGGTGATAACTAAGCCGACAAGCTGCCTTTTGACATTCATGCAGTCACATTGTCCACCTGAGATTCTCAACAGGGTATAAAAGCAAGGTCTTATCCTGCCCCACAGGAAGAGTGGGCTCAGTGTGACTTTTTTTCTACGAATGGAGAAACTCAGTGCTCATCTACTTTTAGTTGCCACATACGGCTCACTCATAGCCTTGGTCCTTAACTTTCCTGCCATAAATTTCTAGAAGAGCGTAAGCGGGATTTTTTCCTAAAAATTGTAAATGTGCAGTTAGGCATTATTTTATGTAAATGCATTGGGTTTTTACTGTAGCGTTTGGCAGTAAATGGCTTTGGGGATGATGAGGTGGGGAAGGATACGGCAGGTGGTACAGTAGTCAGAAAGTACCTGCCACCAATGAGATGTCTGATGCTTTGCCTCTCACCATGCCTCTGAATGTCTTTGGATCCAACCCAGATGAGACCGAGAAAAACCAGTGTAACTACGTGGCGCCTGTAAACAGAATAAATGAAAATGTCACCTGATGTTCAGTTGTGAATATTTATTGAACCATTCCTTATTTGTTTTCTGGGCTCTCAGTCACCTCATTTGTGGCTGAGCTCACTCGATGACAGAAGTCTGAGTGTGCTGCGTGGTCACCTAACCTCATTCTGTGCATCCCTGCCCTCATTATAGAGGACAGGGCACGTTTGCAGCCACTCTGCCTTGTGGGTGGTAGGTCAAAGAGCTGTGCACCAGAAAGATAGACTAGTATTTCCCAAAATGTATTCCTGGGAGTACTAGTCCCTGCAGCTGTTCCTGGAGAAAAGTGTTCTATGGCTAAATAAATTTGGGAAAAGCTATATATGGTATCCTCCTATTGCGATTCACAATGAATAATTGCATAGTCAAAGCTCTGCAAAGCTCTTTAGGAAAGAAATCTGTCTTTCAGACTCCCACACACCTACCTTTTTTGCTTTTTGCATACCTATTGTCCAGAGAAAACTAGTTTCACAGAAGATACTTTGAAAAACTAACAGAATCTGCAGAGGCAGTAAAGAATCCATGTTCCTTATGAAAAAGACTGATAGGGGAATGGCTTACTTTCCGGCAGCTGAATTGATTAGCATGTTGATCTTGATCCTTCCAAGTGCCTGCCATGCTGTACTAGAGCCGCGTAGCTACCAAATAAGTACAATGTGGCCCTTGTCCCCTTGTTGAGGGAGCAATGCTTTTAGGGTTCTTGAAGCATCCTGACCAACATGGTGAAACCCCATCTCTACCAAAAATACAAAATCATCCGGGCATGGTGGCGCATGCCTGCCATCCCAGCTACTTGAGAGGCAACGAGAGTGGAACTCTACCTCAAAAAACAAACAAACAAAAGAAGGTAAGAGTTGTGAGCTGAACACTTATAGACCAGCTATGCACTTAAGTTCTGTAAGAAACAATGGATTCTTCTTGGTATTTGTGCTCTAGTAACATTGGTCATATCAGTCATCCATATTCATCATAAAACAATTAGAAAATGAAGATAAGCAACAACAATAACAAAATTGGAATCACCTGGATTTTCACCAGCCAGTGTAACTAGTTACCTTCTGGTATGTATCCTAGACGTTAAGATGTATGTGGATAGCTTTCTTTTAATAACATAAGCCATTGCTTATGTCAACAGCTATACCATACAAGTGCAGCAAAGTGCATATTACCAGTGTTTTTTTGTTGGTGCTTGACTGGCAAGAGCTTTAAGGATAATGCTCCTTTTTTTTTTTTTTTTTTAAATGGGAATTTACTAGGTAACCACCCATCATGTACTAAATGTAGCATTGCCGTCTTGGCGGCCACGTGCCTTGCGTGAGTTCTTTCTTCCCAGCCAGTGGGAGGTGAGGGGGGCAGTTGACAAGCTATATGGAATCCCTTGTAGTCTTAACTGGCCTACTCGTAACCAGCCGATCTGAGGCCTGGGGAGCACAGAGATAGGTCCAGGACTGAGCTGCATTAGCAGAGAATACAAAGCCTGTAGCAATTGTGGGCCACTCAAGCAGCAACGCGTTACACAGCGGTTCTGGTTATTGTAGACCTCCTGAGGACATAGAGGAGTACAGGTGCTGCTTTTTCTTTGGCAACAGCAGCTTCCAGTCTTGGCTGCGTTTTTTAAAATTAATTAATATATTTATTGATGACAGAGTCTCACTCTGTCTGCCCAGGCTGAAGGGCAGTGGTGTGATCTTTGCTCACGGCAACCTCTGCTTCCCAGGTTTATGCAATTCTTCTGTCTCAGCCTCCTGAGTAGCTAGGATTACAGGTACATGCCACCACACCCGGCTAATTTTTGTATTTTTTTAGTAGAGATGG
Organism: Mandrillus leucophaeus; assembly: GCF_000951045.1. Lineage (NCBI taxonomy): Eukaryota > Metazoa > Chordata > Mammalia > Primates > Cercopithecidae > Mandrillus > Mandrillus leucophaeus. The sequence goes on from NW_012106598.1 coordinate 1,146,382, forward strand.
GGCTTCACTATGTTAGCCTGGCTGGTCTCAAACTCCTGACCTCAAGTGATCTGCCCACCTTGGCCTCCCAAAGTGCTGACTTTACAAATGTGAGCCATCGCGTCCGGCCTTTGGCTGCATTTTACAATCACCCAACAGCCCAAGCCACAGCCCAGAAATCAGTCTTGGGCTGGGCCCAAGGATCAGTATTTATGAGCTCCCCAGACCGTTGTGATGTGCTGCTCAGCTGAGAATCGCCGCCTTAGGAGGTCTGGCTCTTGGACCCTCTGTACCTTGGGGAAGTGTGACTGAGTAACAAGGCTGTGGAAACTCCCCGGCCTGTGGCAGCCCTGCGTGCCATCATGAAAAAGTATGTTTCTGCAAAGTCAGCTCACAGGGTCTGTTGACTGCATTGTGAAGCGTCCAGGTGGGAACGTAATGAGAGTGTAGTGTCGAGGGCTGGGTGGCCCAGAGTGGGGGCTTCCACCTGGGGAAGAGGCCCGGTCTTGAAAAAGGAAACAGCCTCATTACTTGTGTAGCCTTCTCTACCTGAGAATATCAAATAGGTGTCTTGTTTTTCTCTTGATGAGTATCCTTCCAGATCAGCTGTTCTCAGCCTTGGCTGCACACGGGAATCACCTGCAGGCTTTCAAAGCACCGGTGCCCAGGGCTCACCCTCCTGGATGAAGGTTTAACTGGTCAAGGGTGTGAGCTAGACTTGGGGGGTTTTAACAGCTCCCAGATGATTTGCAGCCAAGGTTGAGAACCACTCTTCCAGACTTTAAAAATGAACTTCCAACATAAGTAATTAAAGATGCAGCTTATCAGTAATGGGGACCCTGAAGCAGGGCGTGGGGAGCAGATGCAGCTGTCTTGAGGGGCACACAGCTGTGATCCATGGCCCTGGTAGGGGCCTGCTGGAGTTGAGCACGTGGCCAAGTTCGTATCAAGGCATTTTCCCTTTCCCCGTGTTTTGAAAATTTAATCAGATATTGTTCTGGAGGAGCCCACCCTAACCATTTGTGTGCTTTCACTTGAGGAAAAGTTTACAAACATGGAACTCCCCTCGTTTCTCTCTCCAGTCCCACTGCGCCCCTCTGGCCTCACTCACTGGGCTCTGAACATGCTGGCCTCAGCTCCTTGAACAGCCAAGCTCTTAGCTCCTCCACGATTGTCCACGTGGAGAGGCTTTCTCTGCCCACCATTTATTTTATTTTATTTTTTATTTTTTGAGACAGGGTCTTGCTCAGTCTCTCAGGCTGGAGTGCAGTGGCGTGAATACGGCTTACTGTTGCCTTGACCTCCTGGGCTCAAGCAATCCTCCTCCCTCAGCCTCCTGAGTATCTGGGAGCCACACATGTGTGCCAACAGACCCAGCTAATTTTTGTATTTTTTGTTCTTTTTTTTTTTTTGAGACAGTCTCGCTCTGTTGCCCAGGCTAGAGTGCAGTGACATGATCTCAGCTCACTGCAGCCTCTGCCTCCCGGGTTCAAGTGATCCTCCCACCTCAGCCTCCTGAGTAGCTGGAATTACAGGCAGGCGCCACCATACCTGGCTAATTTTTGTATTTTTGTAGAGACAGGCATCTCACTATGTTGCCCGGGCTGGTCTTGAACTCCTGACCTCAAGTAATTCGCCCGCCTGGGGCTCCCAAAGTGTTGGGATTATAGGTGTGAGCCACCGCACTGGCCTTGCCAATACTACTTAAAATAGCCTCTTCCTGCTTACATTACTCTATATCACACAATGGGTTTATTTCCTGACATCACAATATAAAACAATTCTTTTGTTGTTTACATGTTTATTGTCTAGTCCATTAGAATATGAGCCTCATGAAGGTGAGACCATGTTTTGTTTAATTAGTGTTGCACCCCAGGTGATGGCACAATGCTTAACTCATAACTTGTATTTAATACCTTTTTGTTGAATTGATGCATTAATCAAAAAGGGTGTATGTATTAAACTTTACAGCTAATACTCTTGTAGGCCAGGCACATGTTGTAATGAACAAAGGAACCCACTAGGTGGTGCTAAGACCTCATGAATAAACAGCCCTCTCTGGAAAAAACACCAGCTGAATGGTCTATGTCCTTGGACTGGGGGAGTTTATGAGGTCACTTATCAATAAACATTCCCCCCTTTTATGAGTATGAGGGCAGACTCATACTAACAGAATCTTAGTTTGAAAAGGATTCGTGATTTTTAAAGAGGTGCCTAGAAAAGGAATAACTTTAGGGTGGGCGTGGTGGCTCACACCTGTAATCCCAGCTACTCAGGAGGCTGAGGCAAGAGAATTGCTTGAACCTGGGAAGCGGAGGTTGCAGTGAGCCGAGATCATGCCGCTGCACTCCAGCCTGGGTGACAGAGTGAGACTCCATCCAAAAAACAAACAAACAAAAAAAAAAGGAATAACTTTAAAAGCTTTATCCAAAAAATGAATCCCATCCACATTATCCCCAGGAAGTCTACCCCTCTCCATCACAAGCTGAATGCCTCTGATGATGGGGAGCTCATAACTTCACCAGAAGACGCCATCTCCTCTTTGGCAGCATACCGATGGGTGAAATGGCCCTTCAGCTCCAGGTCAGTCCTATCTCCCTGCATTCTTACATCAGCTAACAATGAGAACCACCCACTTATTTTTATGAGGTTGGTTTTTAACCTTTTCTCCAGGCCAAATAATCCTTGTTTCTTTAGCTTTCCTTCTCTTGCTTCCAACGTCGCACAGAGGACCTTAAATTATTTTTTGGACACAACATAATTTGTTATCAGAACCCTGCACAGCTGCAGTGAGCCTCAGGCAGGGGCTGCAGCTTCAGGGAGAGCCTCTGGTGGTCTGGGTCACTGTGGGCCGGCCGTCTCTGAAGTCTGCAGCCCCCTCCTTCCTCCTTGTTCTGCAGGATTTAGCCACTACCACTGGAGGGCATGGGTTAGCCAGGTTTTTCTCTAAAACAGAGCCTGGCATGGCTTTCGTGCAGGGAGGCTGGGAAAGTGAACCAGGGAAGGAGGAAAGCCTATTCAAGTATGCATTGTGAGCTGGTTACCCTTGGAGGCAACTGGGGCTCCATCCCTCTGGGGACAGTCTGATGAACGGAGTGCTTTGTCTACAGGAGGCCCGGGAGAGGAAAATCTTTATTTACCAGCTCCCATTTCTATTGCCCAAGGGTTCCCCTAGGGACTGTTCATTTCCGCCAGATTTGCACAGGTGCTAGAATGGCTGGGCCTGCTCAGTGAGCATCTCACAGAAAGCAGGACGAGAAGCCCCAGGGGCAGAAGACTAGGGGGAGCTAAGGCAAGGTGCCCTTGGCCTACACCTGTGCCCAGCCAGTTGCTGCAGCAAGGGCTGAGCACAAAGTGGGTCAAGGGAATGAGAGACAGGATAGGTGTTCGGCACAGGGCCCTCAGAAGACAGGGGAATTATTTCCCGTTGCAACTTGTGGAGCCACATTTCTCTCTGTGTGTGTGTGTGTGTGTGTGT
>NW_012106598.1:1149903-1176735 GCF_000951045.1 Mandrillus leucophaeus
CACTGTATACACAGGGTGGAGGGGTGTTTGGAGCCACATTTCTCTCTGTGTGTGTGTGTGTGTGTATACACTGTATACACAGGGTGGAGGGGTGTCTGGAGCCACATCTCTGTGTGTGTGTGCACGTGCACACCTGTATACACAGGGTGGAGGGGTGTCAGGGAGTGCCTCATGTGCACCCTGGAACACAGGCCAGAGGTTGGCATGTAGACTCCAAAGTTGATCTTGCCAAAGAGTGGGGTAGTTACGGTTCAGCTGCCCAGCAAGCCCTCAGTCCCAGGGGCCCGTGCAGAGTTCTAGTTCCCACTGCACACCTGCAATGATCACTAAGAAACAAGCCCCAAGACTGTTGTCTGCTAAGAAAATGACCAAGTGGAGATTCTGGGGCTGTCTTTGAAACCAGCTTTACCATCATTCTTAGTTGTTTTTTTTTTTGGGTTGTGGGGAGAGTCTTGCTCTGTTGCCCAGGCTGCAGCAGTGGCACAATCTTGGCTCACTGCAACCTCCGCCTCCTGGGCTCAAGGAGTCTTCCTGTGTCAGCCTCCCGAGTGGCTGGGACCATAGGCGTGAGCCACTATGCCTGGCTAATTTTTGTATTTTTTGTAGAGACAGGGTTTTGCCACGTTGCCCAGGCTGGTCTCGAACTCCTAACTCAAGCAATCCTCTTGCCTTGGCCTCCCTCCAAAGTGCTGAGATTACTATAATTCTTGATCAATTAGCTTGCAGCTTCCTTTCAGCTCAGCTCCCACTCACGTCATTTTTTTTATCTTTCAACTCAGCAGTTCTCTCGACTTCCCTTATATATGCTCCTCAGTTTATCTGTTTCTCAGTCAAGTGAGGGAGGTTGGAGAACAGTCTGGACACTTCAAGTATGGTTTTAGGACCAGCAGCATCAGCAACAGAAAGGCAGAATCCCAGGCCCCATTCAGACCCGGAATAGAATCTGCATTTGTACAAGATCACCAGGTGGTTTGCACGCACAGGAAAGGTTCGGGAGCAGTGGGCCAAGTCAGTGGTTTCCAAACCTCATTGTCATCAGAGCACTTGGGGAGCTTACTAAACTCACAAATGTTTAGTGTCAGCCCCGAGAGATTCCAGCCCAACTAGGTCTGTAGGGTGGCCCTGAAACCTGTGATTTTTATTAGGCTCCCTATGTGATTTCATGGGATCATGTTTGAGAATCACCAGGAAAGATACTCTTTTGAATTTTTTGTCCACTTGTAAGATTCTGATATTTTTGCCAGAATTGACTGTTCACAAATTTGAATGTCACTCTTTTTGGGTGTTATGAATTAGGGCATAAAGTTTTAATTTTTTTTTTTTTTTTTAACATTGAGATCTGGATCACTGTAGGCCTTTTCCTTCTTTCTCTCTTTCTTTCCTTTCCTTTTCTTTTTTTAAACAGTGAGGCCTAGCTTCTGGTTGCTGAATATTGAATATTCTGGTCAGGAACTTGTCTTTCTTCTAACATCTAGCAGCTGCCCCTTTACGTAACTTCTGGGTATTTCACATGCCCTGTAAGCTCCCACGGCATCACGCTTCTGCAGGGACATATAAGTTCTGCTGGAGCCTGGGATGGCATTTTGCCGCCCTCGCTCAGCCGCTAGGTGCTGGAGGGGATGTTTCTGAGACACCCCGTCCTGACTGTCTGTGTGGCTATTGACAGATGAGGCCTGGGGGAACTGCAGAAGGTCAGAATGTGTTTTCTTCTGGTCTCGGCATCTTGGGGCCATTCCTGTCCCGATGCGTCACCCCACACAAGCCTGAGTGACCTTCAAGAAAGTAACCTCGATCCTTTGCCCTGGGAGCCTTGGCTGGGGCATCAGGAGGCACCTCCCATGGCTGGGCATCATAAGGGGAGAAAAACTTGCCGGATGGGGCACTAACTGGCCTCAGGGAGCACGGGGCACTTCCAGGTGAGCAGGGAGAGGATGAAGACCTCAAAGGTACCCCCACCAAGCTGAGGCGTTAGAACGTATTGGAGGCTCCAAACCAATAGAAAGCCTTCCTTAGAAGGTCCTCCTGAAGTGGCAGGTCCCCTGCAAAGCCTAAGTAAGTGTCTCCTCCCATACATTTCCTTTTTGAGTCACTGATTGCTTTCTGCCTGTGAGGCGCTGTAGAGCTCTCTTTGTGGAGCTGGGAGAAAAGGTAGAAATTTCGTCTTACCCAGGGCAGAGCATGGCTCCCACAAACACTTGTCACTGGCTCAGGGGCACCCCCCCAACGCGAAGCAAGTGGCAGCCAAGGGGAAGCTGGCCTTCAGCATGGGGCCAACATCACTCACAGAGCTGCCTGGCTCTGCCCCTCCACCCGGAGGCCAGGGGCAGGGGTGGCTGCGGTCTGGGCCTCCACCTCACTCCCAGGCAGAATCTGCGGATCCTCCCCTAAGTCTGGAGGGCACTGGGGAGTGACTGGAGGGGAGTGTCTGTCCCTACTGTGGTGACCACAGAGTCAAGCTGGGAACAGGGACAGCTAGGGTTCCCCAAACGCCAGCATGAGACCCCCTGCCTCATAGTTACCAGTGCTTCCTCAGCCTCCCTCTCCAGAGTGTGAAGAAAACACAGTTGTTCCACCAGCGTGGCATTTGGAATGGCTTTTAACATTTTCAACGGCTTTAATCAGTCATTAGGAATAGAAGACAGGGACGCTGGCCGAGTCTTCCCTACACAGGCGCCGACTTGTCCTCAGGCAGTTCAAGGGCAACAACAGCTCCCCGCTTCGGGGCCACGTGAAAAGTGTCGAGGATTTTGACCCTTGGTCTGGCACAGGAATCTGGTCTTTCTCATCCTGACGTTTTCCTCAGAAAGATGGCCCTGGAGTCCTGATAGATTTATTTCATTTGTTTTTCTGTCTTTAATTCTGCCCTGATATGCTGCTGTTATTTTCAACTAGAGCACCACCCAAGCCATTCATCTTCGCCTAGTTAGGCGGCTATGAAAGGCCCGTGATTACGTCTACCGATTGGCCCGCTCTTGTTTGAAACATCAGCCAAAAGCAAAACAATGAAACATAGGCACACAGCCGTCCCGCACCCAGAAAGGCGTGGGTACACCACGCGGGCGCTCTCCTCTCAGCTGAGAGGTGGCAGGGAGCAGTGACCTCTCCTCCCACTCTGCCCTGGGTCAGCCTTTGGAGCCTGGGCAGGTTGAATTCTTTTAATCTGGCCAGCGAAAGGCCAGGCTCCCCGCCCACAGGGCTCTGTGCCTGCGGAGCTCCTGGCCCTGCGTGCAGCGTTTTGGGCACAGTGATTCAGTCCCCACTGGGGATTAATGCTAATCTCCTGTTCACATGATCGAGTTAAGAGTTATTCTTTCCATCTGTCATGCGCTGGAGCACAGTTCTGGGTCCTTTCTTCCTCCTCGGAGGTCTCTGAGGCCACATGGTGACACCCCTTGGCCATGGATGTCCACAGAGTGGTGGTGGGCAGCTTCCCCACAGGGCACCTGAAAAGCGTGGGGAGGGACTGGTGTGGGGCTGAAGGGCCCCAGAGCAGGCGTCTTGACCCACCCTCTCCCTCATTTTGTCAAGGAGGAAACTGAGTCCCAGAGAGGGGGTATCACGTGTCCAAAGTCAGCCAGTCACACCACTGCGTCACAGCAGGGCCAGAACCAGAGCCCAGACCTCCTAACAGTGCTGGGTGCTTCTCAGGACAAACTTTTTGTCTTTTTAGTTTTTTGTTTGTTTGTTTTGTTTTGTTTTTTATTGAGACAGAGTCTCACTCTGTTGCCCAAGCTGGAGGGGAGTGGCACAGTCTTGGCTCACTGCAACCTCTATCTCCTTGGTTCATGCAATTCTCATGTCTCAGCCTCCCGAATAGCTGGGATTACAGGCTAGCACCACCACACCCAGCTAATTTTTGTATTTTTAGTAGAGACGGGGTTTCACCATGTTTTTTAGTTTTTTTGTTGTTGTTTGTACAGATGGGGGTCTTGCTATGTTGTCCAGGCTGGTCTCCAACTCCTGGACCTCAAGGGATTCTCCCGCCCTCAGCCTCCAACTGTGCCTGGCTGAACTTTGTGAATAAAGCATTTTTTTTCCCTCCCGCAGAAAGAGGGTCTGACATCCATAAGGGAAAAGAGCAGTTTGCTGTCTTGGACTTGCACTGTGTCTCCTCTCTCTTCTCTCTTTTGACCTTCCCAGTTTTCCCGCAGCATTCTGCCCTCTGCATCTTCTTTCAGGGGACTCCTGGAATGTTGGCAAGCACCAAAAGGCTTGGCTTCAAGCCCATCGTTGCCTGACTGAAAGACCTCGGGCCAGTCCCTTCCACTCTCTGAGCCTCAGTGTACTTGTCAATACAATGGAAATATTAATGTTTACCTCACTAACCTGAAGCAAGACTCTGATGGAGTAACAGAAGCATAGGTGCTTTGAATTTTTATTTGTTGAACACTTACTATGTGCCAGCCATGGAGCCTTAGCTTATTTTATATGAATTATGTCTTTTAATACAGCGATTCTGAGTACTATCATCCCCATTTTATAGAGAGGGAAACTGAGGTCCGGTGGGGTGAAGTAGCTCTGCAGGGTCCGAGCTAGGGAGTGGTTGGGTTGGGCTCAAACCTGTCTCTGCCAGCATTCTTTACCAGCATGCGCTTCAGTAAGGGGTTAACACGTCCTGTCTTTGTCCCTTTCTCTCACGTGTGGCTTGAATTCTCATTGCCACCTCCCACTCATAATCTGACAAGCGGGGCTTAGGATGTCAGGACCCAAATAACCGTAGTGAAGCAGTGCCTGGACATTGTCGGAGACTTTATAGAGGGAAGAAGGTGGGCTGAGGATTCCAGCCCTGGAAGGGGTGACAATGGCGGGAGAGCGGGGCTCCACGGCATTGTCCGGGAAGGTGCAGTTGCCAGGTGTGACCGCGGGGTGGCGCGGTGCACCGGCTTCCGAGTTCGCAGACTTCCAGGGAGAGAAACCTCCGTGCAGCCCAGGGGCTGACGTGGATGCCACCCTGGGGTGGGTATTCAGTTTTGTTTGTTCCAAACTGCAGCCCAGCATGAGACCTGTGTTCCTTTCCAGCCAGCAGGCGTTTGTGGGGACTCCAGGCGCAGCCCAGGCCCTCGGCTCAGGGAACCCAGGGGACTACATGAGCAGGTCTGTTTCTGCCTCTGGGAGCGCACATTCACTTGGGGAACAGTGGCAGACCCCCCCCCCCACACACTCCCTTCTAGATGAATACGAAGAAAGCAGGGCATTTTGCCATAGCCTTAAAAAAGAAAAAGCTCGCATTTTCTGTATCAAGAGTAAATGAGACCTTCGCGCTTTCCCAGACCCTCACCCCTATCCCTGGAGCCACTCGGAGTGACCCAGCCTCAACAGAATGTGGCGTCTGAGAATCCCAGGCCTTCCTCTAAAAACCTGCTACACACATCCACCATTCATAACCAATCCCCCCCCCATCTCCCCTGGGGCACCCTGGCTCATTTAACCTGGCAAGCTCTACTTCTTCCTCAAAATGCTGCTCATCCCACCCTTTTATAGTGTAGCGTTTCCTGAATCCTTTGGAATGAACCGCCGCCTCCTCGGTGTTGTATATGCTCCCGCTCCCGGAATTGTGCATTTACCACGTATGTCAGTTTCCACATCTGCCCTGCAAGAACAAAATGTCCCTGAGGACAGGGTCCCTGGGCTTGTATCCCCAGCACCTGACACAGGGCCAGGCTAGTAGAGCGTGCTTATTAGGCGCTTGTCCAATTTAAAAAATTGATACATAGTATTTTTGCATATTTATGGGATACATATGCTATTTTGCTACATGCCTAGAATGTGTAACGATCAAGTCGGGGTATTTGGGCTATCCATCACCTCGAGTATTTATCATTTCAATGTGTTGAGAACATTGCAAGTCCTTACTTCTAGCTCTTTTGAAACAAATATAGAATACATTGTTGTTTATTGCAGTTACCCCACACTACTTGGAGAATGCACACATGATTTTTAAGTTATTACCTAATTCAGTTCTAACAAAAACCCTATGTACTTGCTATTATCTACATTATTATTACTATTTTTTTAATCCCAGAAGATTATCTGCATATTTTATAGATGAGGCAATGCTAGTTGCTGCTAAAGAGAGATCCTGAAATCTCAAGGGCTTAACACACTCAGAGGTTCTATCTCACATCACAGCCTGCGTGAGTGGGCAGCCTCCTTCCATCTTCATGCTACTTCACCTAGAATGCATGTCTCTAAGCCTCCTGGTTTAGTTTGCTTGAGCTGCTGTAACAAAATACTATGGACTAGGTGGCTTAAACAACAGACATTTATTTCTCACAGTTCTGGAGGCCGGGAAGCCCAAGATCAAGATGCCAGTAAATGTAATTCCTAGCGAGGGCCCTCTTCCTGGGTTGCAGGTGTCCTCACATGGCTGAATGACAGAAGACTCTGGTCTTGCTTACTCGTCTTACAAGGGCACTAATCCCGTCATGGGCCCTACCCACTAATCTCATCATGGGGCCCTACCCTCATGACCTCATCTACACCTAATTACCTTCCAAAGGCCCCACCTCCAAATACCATCACATTACAGGTCAGGGCTTCAGTGTGTGAATCTTAGGGGACACAAACATTTAGTTCATGACAGCTGCCACTACAAGGGCATGTGGGCACTAAGTTGCCCCAGCCAGAAGTCACTTCTGTTCACAATTCATTGGCCAAAACTAGCCATACTGCCCCAACATAAAGACCAGGGGGACTGAGAAACAAGAAGCACAGGCATAGTGAGTGGGCACCATCCAACTCTGCCACGAAGCCACACACACCGGTGCATACCTGCCCGTATCGACAAATGCACACGTATCCACATACATATACATACACAAAGGTACATACCTATCAATCATGCCCGAACACATGTAATAAGTACTATAATGACCTACGTAGACACATGGAGTCTGCAGAACATCATGTGTCCAACAAAAAGCACATGCAAAATAATCCCCCTGTGAGAAGGGCTGCATTTCTTACAGAAGATTTTTTTTTTCACCATTATTGGCTAAGTTGTATGCTTAGGACTGAAAAAAAAAGATGTTTTTGGAGAAAACTTAAAGAACAGCAGGCAAAAGCAGTGACAACAAAGAAGAGATGATAATGTTCTCTCTGGTTTTGAGGATAATAGAGTTCTGGAGGCAAGCAGTTCTTGGGCGGTTCACTTAGAGAGCAGCGAGACATAATCTTCGCAAGATTTCCCTTGAGAGCCAGAGACAATTGTTTTATTTCTTATAACTATTTAGCATATATATAGAAACAAGAGAGGCAGGCAGAGGGGATGATACACCCACTGCCTCACCGCTGCTTTGTGGTGCCAAAGCTGCGTGGGTGTTGATGCCGCCGCAGAGGTTAAACGCGACTTTGGGGAGGTTACTTGATGACATTTTGACATTGTGGAGACTGGAGGTGACACATTTGTGTGGGAATTAAAATATTAGGACCAATTATATCAATAAACATGACTTAAAGGGAAAAACAGCAAAGATTGGCAGCTCCTGGCATTGATTGATCTCGCGTTCTCTCTCTCCAGGAGATCTAGAGTGAGTGTGGGGGACAAAGGCATTCTTTCACTGGGGCATTTCTGGTCCTGCTCAGGGAGGATGAGGTTCCCTGGGAGTTTTGGATTTCACTTCAACAGTTCAACCCAATTTGATCAATATTCATGGGGTGACTCCTGTGGGCCTGGCACCTCTCTGGGTGCTCAGCCTCCAATGTTCTTGTAGTTTCTGCCTGCAGGGAGCTTGCAGTTTGGCAAGAGAGAGAACAGATGTGCTTTAATATCTGCAAGCCAGAGGAAAGTGGGGAATTCTGCAGAGGTGGGCGGGGGGAAGTGGAGTTAATGGGGAGTGATTCAGAAGTCTCCAAAGGAGGTCTTGGAAAGTGGGTAGGATTTACTCCTCTGGACCTGAGAAGAACATATATGAAGTGTTGCAGGGTGCAGCTGACTCCAGAAGTCAGTGAAAAGGTTGGGAGGGAGGCTGGAGCCACACCTTGGCGGCTCTGCCTGCCATGACATTTGACGTTCCCTGGACCATCAGAAGCCCCCACATCAGCTGTTTAGGAAGCTGCTTCTTGTAGTGGGGCCCTGGCTGACTGGAGCGAGGAAACATCAGAGGCTGAGACAAGAATTTAAAGAGGGGAGGTGGGCGTGGCTGCTGGGGGATAGATGGGGACAGGGGTTTGTCCCTCTGGGGTCTTCCCTTGGAATCCAGGCAGCAGCAGCAGGTGCAGCTGGTTGCATGAGAAGGAAACATCATGACTGCCAACAGCAGCCAGCCTTGCCCCTCAGAGCGTCTACCTTGCGTGAGGAACTGTACCAAGGGCTCTCCCAAGGGAGCCGAGAATTAGGGAGCCCAGCTTACCCCTCCAGCAAGTTTCTTGATTTTTTTTTAAAGCTCAGTTTCTTCTTCTGCAAAGTGGAGCAAGTAATAGCAACTGTTCATTAAGCACTTACCATATGTCAGGCCGTTAGTTTTGGAGCCTGTGCTGTTAGCCACAAAGCTCTGCTCCCTAACGCTGCCCTGTGAGCCTGGGATAGGGGTAAAGCCGTTAGCATAGTCTGGCACATGGAGACTCCTCCGGTAAGTGATGGACGGTTGTGGACTCAGTGTGCCCCCAAGGATTCATAGGAACCCCAGCTCCAAATGTGATAGTATTTGTTTTGGAGGTAGGGCCTTTGGGAGGGCAGTTGGGTTAGATGACATTGTGAGGGTGGGGCCCTCATGATGGGATCAGTGCCCTTATAAGAAAAGACACCAGAGAGCTTGCTGTCTCCCCCACCCCGCATGTGAGCACAAAGAAGAGGTCATGTGAGCACATAGCCAGATGGTGGCCTCCTGCAAGCCAGGGGAAGAGGTCTCAGAATGAAACCTACCTTGCTGACACCTTGGTCTTGATCTTGGACTTCTCAGCCTCCAGAACTGTGAGAAATAAATTTCTTTTGTTTAAGCCACCCAGCCTGTGGTATTTAATTATGGCATCCCAGGCAGACTGGCAGTTACCTAACTTAATCCTTAAATGACTCCCAGATCATCATCATTAGACCCATATTCAAGATGAGAAACAGGCAAAGGGAGTTTAAGTCACACGATATAGGTGACACAGGTATCCAAGTCACAATTCTTGTTTTTTTTTTTTTTTTTTTTTTGAGATGGAGTCTTGCTCTGTCACCCAGGCTGGAGTGCAATGGCATGATCTTGGCTCACTGCCACCTCTCCTCCCAGGTTCAGTCAATTCTCCTGCCTCAGCCTCTCAAGTAGCTGAGACTACAGGCACCCACCACCATGCCTGGGTAATTTTGTATTTTTACAACGAGATTTCGCCATGTTGGCTAGGCTGGTCTCGAACTCCTGACTTCAGGTGATCTGCCTGCCTCGGCCTCCCAAAGTGTCGGGATTACAGGCATGAGCCACCACGCCTGGCCTGCAAGTCCCAGTTCTATCCCAAACTTTGAAACACGCCTCCTGGCGGGAGATGAGAAGCTTGGCTGCTTGAATTCAAGTCTGGAGTTCTGACATTTCACTCTATTGCCCTTGGCAAGTTCCCTTTCATCAGTGCAACTCAAGATTTTCATCTGTGAAATATGTGTAATTTGGGAAGGTTAGTGTGTAACAACAACACTCAGTGCCAGCAAACGAAGGGTCTCTGTTGAGGTATTACCTCAGACAATGAGATTGGGTGAGAAAGACCTGGAAGGGGTGACAGGGCTTTGCAGGATGGCTGCTGTTCAGTAATCATTAAATTATTAATAACTATTATATAATAACGATTACAGAAAACAGTATGGTGGTTCTTCAAAAAAGTAGAAACAGAATTATCATCTGATCCAGCAATTCCATTTCTGGGTATACACCCAAAAGAATTGAAAGCAGAGTCTCAAAGAGGTATTTGTACACCCATGTTCATAGCATTATTTTCAATAGCTAACAGGTGAAACTAACCCATGTGTCCATATGATAGATTGATGGAGAAGCAAAATGTGGTATATACATGTAATATAATATTACTTGGCTTTAAAAAGGAAGGACATTCTGATGCATGCTGCCACATGCACGAACCTGGAGGATGTAAGTCAAGATGAAATAAGCCAGTCAAAAAGACAAACACTGTGTAATAACTTAGAATTCTCATGGTAAGAGGCACTGCCTTTAACATCTAGCCAGAGAGACTGGACTTGAGCCTTTGGGAGGATTTCCTGTGAGTGAGGGCTGCTTGCCTAGACGAAGCTGGGTAAGCGTACTGCCAGGGTTTCTCTCCCTGGTAATGTTTGTGATAGGATAGAAAGCCGCCAGCCCGTAGTCCTGGGCCTTATGTTGGTAAATGGCGGTGGCGGCCACACAGCTCCAGCCTCGTCTCCTTGCCACAGCATGAGAGCTGTGTCGAACATGATAGTCTGTGGGATGTGCTGTTTGGGCGCTGAGGTCAGAAGATCGGGCTGTGATGCTCTGATCTGTGACAAGGAATAAGATATTCAGCCTCTTTCTGTCTCTCTGACTGTACAAGGGCTGGGAAGCTTCACTTCATGGGTGTGTGGAGTGACACCTCCTCTGTGAAGCCCTCCCAATCTTCCCCAGCACAGACTTCATGCGCTTCTTCCTCTGTGCTCCTGGTGGACCTTAGAACATACCTCCAGGAGGACGCATGCCATACAGAATCAATTTTGGGTGGGAGGTCTGAGTTACTACTGGGTCCCTAGCACATTGTTGATGCAATTAATATTTATTCAATAGGTGAATTCAACAGGGGGTCCTGAGTGTGGAGGGAAGAAGACCTTTGTTTGGTTTTTCCTCTCACTTCCCTTCCCAGCCCCCACCTCACTCTCCCTGCTATGTCATTTCACTCTCCTCTTTGATTTCCTCTGCTGCCTGCGGTGAGGACCGCAATGCAACAGATGAGTTTCCTCCCGAATCCCTTCAGATTCTCAGTCACAGCTTCCATGATTGTTTTAGGAAAAAAACAAAACAAAAAACAAAAACAAACAAAAAAACCCCAAAAAACCCCCAAAAAACCAGGTTAGGTTTAATTTCCTTCTAGAATCTGGAGGGAGGAAGAGATGAAAATGCCGAAAAAATTTTTAAATCTTATATGACCAGTGAACTTATTTTGCTCCTAAGTTATTCTAAGCAAAAAGACATACTGAACCAGAGAGCAAAGGCCTTGAGGGCAGGCACTGTGTGTCTGCTCCCTGTCTCTCATTCATTCACTCATTTGTCCACCTGTTCGTTCACTCATTCATGCATTCATTCATTCATCCCTCCAACAATGTGCATGCAAGTACTAGCTGTCAGGCATAATGATAAGCACTGGAGAGACAGCAACGGCAAATAATTCCTGCCCTTGGGGGAATTTACAATACACACAAAAATAAGTAAAATATACTCAAGTTGAATATTTGCTGGCAAAGCGTACTGTGAAGACAAATAAAGAAGAGAAGATGGAGAGCAAGTGTCAGGGGGTGGCTGCTGTGTTAGTGAGTGAGCCAGGAAGGCCTCTTTGAGCAGGTGACATCGAGGACAGGTTGACCGAGGTAAGGCCTGAAAGTCCTGTGATTCCTGAGGGAATCCAGGCAGAGGAGCAGTTCGTGCAGAAGCCCTGCGGCGGGAGCACCCAGAAGTTTTCCAGAGCTGTTGAAAGGCCTGTGTGATGGAGCCCTGTGAGCGAGTGCCAGAGTAGCAGGGGCTGGGATCACAGGGCGGGGTAGGGGGGGGTAAGATGTGGTACGTGGGCATTTACTCTCAGTGAGCTGGAGTCATGTAGAGTCTTGGCAGCCATGTTTTGTGGCAGAGCACATTCTTCCTGTGTCTCCCTTACCCTAACGTCTCCTGTTAGATGCAGACAGGGACCTAAAGTTCCAGTCCCCATCTGCTCATGCAGGGCCTTCCCCGCTTCCCCTGCCCATGGAGTCTCGGGTGTATTTATACAGTAGGCCCTTGGCAAGGGTTGCAGTAGCAGATATGCAAGTGTGTGGGCATTCAGATGTGCAGGTGTGCCAGGTTGGGCCTCTCTAATCCTGACATCCATTCTCCGAGAGCCGTGTGGAGCAGCCTCACCAGGGCCTCGCTGCTGGAGCCCCTTGTGGGAGCGCCCATGTGGGTGCTCCTAAGTCCCCTTTTCCCAGAGAGCTGGCAAAGTGCAGATTCTGTGCAGGCGCAGCAAAGAGACCATCTCTCCCCATCTCTGGGACACCTGTGTCACCTCTGTGCCCAAGGTCACTGCTGTGGGACCCAGCTAACCCCGTCTTTCCACCAAGAAGCACCCCCGGAGATGGCTGTCACCCACCTGTGAGCCCACACAGACACAGAAGCCAGGGCTCATTCTCGCTCTTCTTTTGTCCAGCATGAACTCCACCCTTCTCATGTGATACAGAAAGGCCTGGATTCTGGTGGGCGCAGAAGGTGATGAGAGCTGTCAACACTAGTAGGGTCTGTGGGCCCGGGCCAGGTGGCCAAATGCCCAGGATGCTCACATTTGGACACTGGTGTCACTGCTTTCTGAGAGCCCTTCACACTCATCTCCTCTGATCACTTCTCATATCACCATGTTTGGTTTGGCAACTCTGCGGGTGGCTGCCAGGCTCTCTTCTCTGCAGGCCCCTTCTGCTTCTTCAGTGTGGACCAGAGTTTTTGCCCTTGGTGGCACTTCAATTTAATGTTTACCACCTGAGTCACGTAGTAGGTGCTTGGCCACTTCTGGAGACAGCCTGAGACAAATGTTGCCCGACAATCTTAGACACCTTCGAGGGGTGTCTTCACGTGTTTGCAATGTGCACGTTACGCAGTTGTGTGCATGCCAACACTGACAAAGCCCCCATGTCCCACTGCTGAGCAGTTTTCAGGCAGGGCTGTTGTCCTCGCTGCTCTGACACGGTCTCCTTGCTATTGTTTTCATCTTTATTCTTCAGACCTCAGCTGAGATAAATCCTCAAGCTCTTCGTCCCCGCCTGAGCAAGGCTATGACTCATGAAGCCCCACGCTTGAGAACAAACAGGCTGTCCCCTCTTCCCCGCCTCTGCCCTCTGTGACCCAGTGCTCTTTCTCCAGCGATGAGGAACCTTTATTGCAGCGATGGGGCAGGGTTTGGTCCTGGGATGGTGACATTATTAAAAACAGATTTAGCAATGCTCCAAGTAGTTAGTCCGTCTGCTCAGTAATGGTTTATCATAGTCAGAAAGCTAAACGGGACCCTTAGGGTCAGCTGATCTCTGCTTTTAGACACGACCACACCTACATCATTCCAACGAGTTGGAATTATCTTTTATTTGTTGTTATTTTTTAAAGGCCTCCAGAGAGAGCTTAGAGCTCCCACTCCTTCAGAAACCTCTGGTGTTACAGTGTTGCTGGGGCCATGTCATTGATCTGTGTGTGTGCACGTGTGTGTGTGTGTGCATGTGTGTGATGCACACACACTGGGTTTCTACAGTGATTTCTGCCTCCGCCACTTGCTCTCTATCCGCCCTTCTTCAGGCGCAGGGTCTGAGACAATCACAGCAGAGGAGCCTGCAGACAGCAGTGCAGGTGGGAGCTCGTGGCGTGGGAAGAGGCTACATATTTCGGCGCCTGGATTCTAATCTGCCTCCTTCACTGACTTGCTGTGACCCAAGGCAAAGCTGATTAGTCTCCCTGAGCCTCAGTTCCCTCAAGTGTGAAGGTCATAATAACTATCACCAGGATTGGAGGTAATATATGCAAAGTACCTCGTCCATAGTAGATGCCCCATAAATACCTGCTATTATTGGGGATAGAAAGAAAGTGCCTGTGGGTGGCAATGGGAACATTCTGACTTGAGCCTCTCCTGAGAACAGAATGTGTGGTCTGTGTGGGCATCCATCAGTCAGGGGTGGGTCCTCCTGGGAAGCCTCCACCGCTCACTGCATGGGGACCCGAGACTGCCTGAGCTGGGGTGGTGCTGGCCCCAGGGCCATCTGCACCCCTACACTTCCAGCTGACTGGCCAGAGTGTCCCATCCTCTGGCTGTGGAGGGAATGGTGCAGGTCTGTGTGTTCTGCGGCGTGTGATGCACGTTGCCTGACTTCATGAAAAGCAACCTGTCCCTAGACTATTGGTTTCCATGGCAGCGCAGGGAAGAGCAGCCAAGCAACCAGGCAGCTAGGCTTAAAAAGAAAAGTAGCATGATTTGGGAACCTACTGACTATCATAGTCAGGAGTATGCGGAATTCAGAGATTTGTTTATGTAACAAATATTTACTGGGTCTCTCCCATGTACCAGGCACCCAGGATACATCAGTGAGCATAATAGATCAAGATCCCTGTTCTTGAGGGGCTCACTTTGTGGCAGGTGGGGATGGGGAGGCAGACAATGATCAATAAACATAATAAAAAATTATTCAGTATTCTAGGAGGTGATCTCTGCTACAGAGAGAAAGAAAGCAGGGCAACAGGACTAAGGGTTTAGGGTGGAGGTAGGGTGGGTTGCAAGATTATAAATAAGGAGGTCAGGGTGACCTCCTCAACAAAGTGACATCTGGGCAAAAACTTAAAGAAGCTGAGGGACTTACCCTGTGCAAAGGCCCTGAGGCAGGAGTGTGCTCGGTGTGTTCAGCGAACAGGGAGGAAGCAGTAAGGCTGGAGAGGAGGGAAGAAGAGAGCAAGGGGGAGACCTTCTGGGCAGAGAGGTCATGGAGGTTGGATCACGTCTAGTCTTTTGACTGGGTCTTTTCTACTGAATGATCAGTTAGGGGGCTGTGAGTGATCACCACTGAGAAGGCACAAGTGACAGTGGTGGTAGTGGAGCTGGAGAGGAGTCCAGGGCAAATCCTGTTCCATAGATAGTGGCAATTGGATAGCAGGAACCAGATGAGCATGTAGATGACTGTAACGCAACCTGCAAGACACTGAGTTGCATCCAAGAATGTAAAGGGGATTCGAAGGTGGGAAGGAGCACCTCTGGCTGATAAGGATCATAAAACTGGTCAGGCACAGTAGCTCACACCTATAATCCAAGCACCTTGGGAGGCCAAGGCAGGTGGATTTCTTGAGCCCAAGAGTTTGAGACCAGCCTGGGAAACATGGCAAAACCCCGTCTCTACAAAAAATACAAAGATTAGCAGAATGTGGTGGCCTTCACCTGTGGTCTCAGCTGCTTGGGAGGCTGAAGTGGGAAGATTGCTTGAGCCCAGGAGGTTGAGGCGGGAGTGAGCCGAGGTTGTGCCACTGTACTCCAGCCTGGGAGTTTCTTGTTTCAAGAAGAAAAAATTATAAAACTCTTTGTCCATATTAGAGATGGGCTTTGAAGGAGGGCTGGATTCCAGTGGAGTGCAGGTGAGCAGATGATGAGGCCAGGAGCAGTAGCAGGGGAAATGCATGGTCGGGGTAGGATCAGGACTTTCTCTCTCTCCAGGACTCACTGCCCCCACCAGCATGCATGGGAATCTGAGATGCAGACAATGGCTCAGACCAGTGTGTGGACTGGGGTGGTGGTTCAGGTGGGAGGACCTGACAAAAGGGTGGCTGCTGGGAGCCTGGGAAAAAAGGGAAGCGTGGGTTGTACGGGACCTATCTCATGGTGGTCAGGGGAGCACAGGGGGGCCGTGAACAGAGGTAGTTTGGTGATGGCTGGAGAAAAGACAGAGGGTAAAGGTGGGGAGTTTGACTTTGTTTGCACTGAGATTAGGATGTCCCACAGGCCATGGTCAAGCAGGGGTGGAAAATGCCAGACAAGGTGTGTGGGATGCTCAGCTTTTTGTTGATTTGCACTGATGTCCTCGTTTGCTGAGGTATTTACAGAATCCATGGGAAGTCTGCAGGATTGGACTTGGTAAAGGGGAAGGAACCAAGTGAAACCAAATGGCTAGACAAATGGCCAAGGTCAGGTTTCTGGCAAATGCTGGGTGGCATCCTGGCACCATTACAACTGGAGGTTAGGAGCCACCACTGCTGGCGATGAAAGAATCCTTTCTAAACTGCCCAGTGCTCTAGCGCCAGTGCCCTGCCTGGAATGGAGCATCATCTGCCAGGGGTTGGGGAGAGGGAAATCTTGACTTTCAGCTTTCATAGCGAGGTGAGGGGTGGGTCTGCTTCCCAGCAAGGTTTGCACCATGGCAGATTCTCCGAACAGAACAGGGCGTCAGCCTCTGGGAGCAAAGGAGATGAAAGTCCTTGTATGAGTTTGCTACATGCTCTGTAATAAAGTATCATCAACTGGGGGACATAACAGAAATTTACTGTCTCACAGTCTGGAGCCTAGATGTCCAAACTCAAGGTGATGGTAGGGTTGGTTCCTTTTGAGGTCTGCGAGGAAGATTCTGTTTCATGCCTCTCTGCTGGCTTCAGGTGGCCACAGGTGTCCTTTAGCTTGTTGATGGTGTCTCGCCGTGTCTTTGCCTTGGCTTCACTCTGTGTGTCTCTGTGACCACGTTTCCCCTTTTTCTATGGACACCAGCTGAACTGGTCAGGGCTCAGTCCCTAATGGCCACATTTTTAACTTGCTTACCTCTGTAAAGACTCTATTTCCGAATAATGTCACATTCTGAGGTGGTGGGGGTTAGGACTTTCATGTTTATTTTGGGTGGGGGGCCCCAATTCAATCCAGAAGAGGTCCCCGACAGCAGTGTCAGTTTAGCTTTCTTTGTGACTTTGCTTCCTGTCAAGAACAGGATGGTTTTAATCCTGATAGTTTTAGAGATATATTTATGTAACTGTCAATTTTTATATGATGGAAATCAAATAAATCTGCTTTGCTGTTTCGATCATTCATAAAAATCAGTTAACAAGCTTTGGTTTGCTCTTAGCAGTTTCTGTTGATAGATGGTAGATCCAACACTTTGCTGTGCTCGCTGAGAGTGTTCCTGGCCATGGGATATGTTTTTTCCATTATTAACTTTATTGTTGTGGTGCAAAAATCAGCAGGGAAAGTGAGGCTGCTCCCATTGCTTTTGGACCAAAAAAACATATTCAGCACGTGGGCTGTGTGCAGGGGCCAAACACCAATTTGCAGCACAGACCCGTCACTCCTGGCCCACCCAGGAGTTGCTTGCTCCTCAGACAGAACTCTCCCCAAACATGTTTGATGTCTCCGTGGTTTTAAGCAAAAGCTTAGAGTCACACACAGCTCCATGAGGCTTGATGTCTGGGACTCCTCTGCTCTTCTGTTGGATGAGCTTTTCCTGTCTCGTCACCTGTGTCTTTGCTGTCAATTCTCCTGAACATTATTCTGAAGAAGGATGTGAAATCTTTGTGCTAGTCCTAAATGCCCTCTTTTTTTTTTGTTGTGTTTTGTTTTTTGAGACAGGGTCTTCCTTCATTGCCCAGGCTGGAGTTCAGTGGTGAGATCATAGCTCTCTGCAGCCTCGACCTCCCAGGCTTAAGGGATCCTCCCACGTCAGCCTCCTGATTAGCTGGGACCACACGCACATATGTACCACCATACCTGGCTAATTAATTTTTTTTTTTTTTTTTTGTGCAAACGGGGTCTCCCTATGTTGCCCAGGCTGGTCTGGAACTCCTGAGCTCAAGTGATCCTCCTACCTTGGCCTCCCAAAGTGCTGGGATTATAGGCATGAACTACTGTGCCTGGCCAGGTCCCCTCTCTCCATAGTCCTTTCATATTTGTGTCACCTACTCTTTCTCCTTCATCTTCCTTCTGAGGCCCAGCAGGCCGGACATAATTAGCTCTACTTTGTGAGAGAACGGGGTCATGGAAAGCACAGAAACACCCTGCAACCTTGTCTTCCTCTAAAAAGGGTTAGAGAAAGGAGATTTGGGAGTTAACCCAACAGACCCCCAAACTGAACTGCCATGGAACACAAGGAAGAGAAATAGAAACACAGAAGAAGAAAGCAAATCGTCACTTGCAGTGTTCTTTGGAGAGGGGCTTTCTGTGCAGAAGTCCAGCAAAGCCCCCAGGCCGTGGGAAGCCCGCAGAGCAGAGTAAACAGGAAACGCCGTGAAACTATTTTTATTTGGTGCCGTCTTTACTTTCCCTTGTTTCAGTGGAAAATGAGTCTGGATTCCACAAAACTCCTTAGTGAACAACAAATACAACCAGAGGCAGTGCCAAGACTGTCCTTCCTCAGCAGTGGTTTGGATACGTTTCTTTTTTGCGGAGATTTTGGAAGGCTCAGGCCCATGCCGGGCAGGAAACAGGTGGTTTGCTTTAGAGAAGGCCCGTGGAAAGGCCAGCAAGGCAAGCCCTGTGCCCTGGGTGACAGATTTCTGTCCTCCCCTGCAGAATCCTGTTTTCTTGTTAGCGACTGAGAAGCAGGGTGGGCCCTGTCATGGTCCAGACAGCAGTGTCCCAGGTTGCTACCCCGAGACCCCCCAAGCCAAAGGAGAAAGGTGGCCATTGCGTACCAGGCTCCATGTGGGTGCTCACCCTGTTCCAAGGCATAGCAGTGGAGCCATAACCTGGCGCAGGAGTTCCTAGCTTGGGGGTGGTGAGGGCCCGGGGGACGGGGTTGGAGGTTGTGCTACTTGGAGGCGACTCTCCTCCCGTGACCTGGTTCATTTCTCTGGTTTTGCCCTAAGAGCCACCTGCTCAGCTTTGCGTTCCTAGGTGGACAGAGAGTCAAGGAAGGAGGTGTTTAAAGGGCTCTTTTGCTGTTGTGCTCCCTGTTTTTATCCTGTCTGTGACTGAGGGAGCTGACCTTTCTCTCCACACTGAAAAGGGTTCCCATTATGTCCCCTGCTCCCTCAACGTCTTTTTATGCGTCACCGTGCCCCACTCCCGACGCGTGCTTGCGCGCACACACACACACACACTCTCTCACTCACTCAGCAGATGCCTCAGCCGTCATTCAGTGACCATGCATTGGGAGTACTCTACATACCTTCAAAAAACAAGGTTATACTGCTCATTAAGATTAGCCCTGGGATCCACCAAGGACTCCTGATCATTTTCTTGGGCCCACTTTCTTCCATCTTCTATCCAAAGGTTGTCCCCTACCACTATGGACTCTCACTGAACAGTCCTGCACTGCAGTGTGAATACTGGAAATGATGGCCTCCTGGTTTTCATGAAGTATTTCTCAAATGAGCTCATCCCTTCCCTGTCTGGTACCAACAGCCCAATCTAACTATTGTCTTCTGGAAACCCAATGACTTCCAAGGAACTCAGGCCCTTTGGTGGCTAGGAAGAATCTCTCCTGCCAGCTAGACGGTGTTGGCTGTTCCTGTAAGTGTGCCATGAACTTTATACCTGCAAGAGGTCCTGGGCTTTGCTTTCCTGATCACCTCTCTCAGAGTTTATGTTTTTCTTGCAGTATTTTCTTACTTCCCCTGTCTTTGCCAACAGATTTGGCTCTTAGCTCATTTAGTCTCATGATTCCCTCTTCCTTGTATACTATTAACCTTGTCTTGCCAAGGCCCTCCGTGGTCCCCTTGTACATTTATATCTCTCTGGGAAACCTTCCAGTATCAGCTCCCACTCCTAACTCCTTGACTGCTCTATACCTCTCAACCCAAGTTCTGGAGAGTGAGATTCTGGTTGGCCCAGCCCATTCTTCTCTGGAGACAGCTGTTTTGCTCGAGGCCAACTCAGAGGTCACTGTCCAGCTCATGGCCTCATTACGCTTGATCGTTTCTGGTAGGATGTGATGAGCCACAAATGCAAAAGTAGAGTTCAGTCATTATTTTTTGAATATCTTTTATGCCATCTTATACTGAGAGTGACTGCCTAAGGAAGCTATGGAGGAATGTCCTTAAATTCTGATAGGTGAGTTTTATTGTTGTTGTTTTTGAGTGGTTATTTGCTAGTGTGAATGGATAGGTGAGTTTTTGGAAAGATAACTGATTATGTTCATTAAGGTCAGTCCTCATCCCCAGAAATGAAGTTAATACAATCGTTTACCTCCCAAATCAAGCATGAACTCTTAAATCTGTGTCATAGCTGGCCACTCAGGCCCTTGTTACCTGCTTTTCTAGCCTTACCGAGTTGCCTTCCTCTTCGTGGGAACCCATGTTATAGATGTTTACCAGGCTTAAACTATTCAGTTTCTTCTTTGCTCATGGGGCTTCCCCTTATGTCCAAATTCTTCATATGTTTCAAAGACCAGGTCAATCCCTATTTTCGTTTCCTGGAGTTCCCACAATAAATCACCCCTAAGGAGGTCAGAAGTCTGAAATCAAGGAGTAGTCAGGGCTGTGCTGCCTCAGAGGGTGCTAGGGGAGAGTCCTGCCCTGTCTCCTCTAGTTTCTGCTGGCCCCAGGTCTGCTTTGGCTTGTGGTTTCAGGACTCCAGTCTCTGCTTCTATCTTCACAGGGTCCTCTCTGTGTTTTGTCTTTTCTTCTGTCTTTTATAAGGACACTTGTCACTGGATTTAGGTGCCACCCAGGTAATCCAGGTTGCTTTCATCTCAAGATCCTGAATTCCTTTTGCAAAGAACTTGTTTCCAAATATGGTCACATTCACAGGTTGTAGGGTTTAGGACATGGACATAGTGTTTCAGGGGCCACTGTTTAACCCATTACAATCCCAAATCCCTTTGAAGATTGTGCCCTAGACCCTTCTCTCCTCTGAGCTCCCATGCCCTTTAAGTCTCTTAAGGCATTTTTGACATTCAATTGCACAGTGTAGGTACTTTGGCCACTTGTGCTAAGAGTGTGGGTTACAGAGCTAGATGTCCTGGGTTCAAATCCAAGCTCTGCCACTTGCCAGCTGAATGATACTGGTCAAGTCACTTAACTCCTTTTGCCAGGACTGGGACACAGTGAGGCACCTAGGGCACAACATTTAAAGAGGCACTCACTCTCAGGGTCCTCTCACCACTCCGCCAGTCAGATTTTCATAAGCTTCCTTAATTTGTGCATCTTGGGCCTCTCTTGACTTACCCTAGTCACTGCCCTGCCTCTTATCATGGTTTTCTAATCTGTAAAGTGGGGATCAGGACCTCTCTAATAGATAATTTTAAGGATTAAATGAGTAACACAAGTAAAAGATTAGCAGTAAGGGCTCAATAAATGATAGCTGTGGTTTCTCTGACTAGACAGACAACTCCTGAAGAGCTGGTCTAATTCATCATCATATTCCCAATAACTTTAAATTGCAAAAACTTGGAAGCTTTTTGCAATTGCAAGATGTCCTTCCAAGATCACATCTATTCATCTACTTGTCTAACCAAGTAGGTGAACAGGCAAATAAACTGTGGTACATCCAGAAAATGGAATACTATTCAGCACTCAAAAGAGTGAGCAACTAAGTGTAAATAGCCATGGAGGAACCTTAAATCCATGTTACTAAGTGAAATAAGCCAATTTTAAAAAGCTACATACTATATAATTTCAATATATGACGTTCTTGAGAAGGCAAAACTTTGGAGACAGTAAAAAGATCAGTCGTTGCCAGGGCCTGCGGGGAGGCAGAGCAAGAGGGTTTCTGAAACTGATCTGTGTGATACTATTGTGATGGGTACATGTCATCATACCTTGTCCAAACCCATAGAATGTATAACACCAAGAGTGAACCCTAATGTAAACTAGGGAGTTTGGGTGATAATGATGTGCCAATGTGGGCTCATTGATTGTAACAAATGTACCACTCTGGTGGGGGATGTTGCTAATAGGGGAGGCTGTTAGCATGTGAAGGGGCAAGAAGCAGATGGCAATTCTCTGTACTTTCTGCTCAATTTTGCTGTGACCTAAAGCTGCTCTACAAAATAAAGTCTATTAAAAAAATGCGCATTACATTGAAAATTGCAGGTGATCAATTATGTTTGAGTGAATTAATGAACATTTGCTAAGTTTGAAGCATGTGGTAATTAGGCAAATAACCCAGGCTTTGAGTCCCTGGGTCAAGAGTTCTTGAGTTGGTTCATCTCCTTGTTCATGCACAGTGTTGAGAAGGTTTAGGTGAGGTGCTTTGGATAGAGGAAGTAGAGTCCAGGCCTCAGAACATTTCTGAGGTTGTTTTTCAAATTAGAACCATGAGGGAAAGGCTCTGAAAGTGGGATGCGTGCACACTGGAGGGACTGGCTCGTGTTTGGATAGCAGCAGCTCAAATGTGCAAAGTGGCTTTGGTCCATGCATGCTGGTCCCACCAGGAATGGAGGGCTCTTTCTTGGCTACGCACTTGTCAGCTCCCTGGGAAGGAGAGTCTTTCCTGGAACATGGAGACTATCTTACATCTTGCCTGGAACTCCATGAAACTCTTGGCAGTGCCTGGCCCAGCAGGGTGCGCCTCGAAACACCACATTTATTTGATATTGGGATTGATATTCCTCTTTTACATTGTGGTTGGGACTCATTAACTCTCAAAAAGGACCAACGTTAACGTTAAAAGAGGAGTTTCCTCCCTCTCAGGAAAAAAAAAAAAACTTCCTTGGATGGGCCACAGCTCCTGTAACTGATTTGCTCTCCTGGCACAGGACATCATGTTGTGTGGTACCCCGAGGTTGGTGAGAAAGGGAAAAAACTCAAAAATTCCTGGGTGGGAAGGCTCTTCCCTGCATTTACCACAATTGCTAAAATGCTAGGTTTAATAGCCCAAGGCTGGTCTATATTTGCATGGAAACTGTGTATGTGTGGCATTTTATTTTATTTTTTTTACTTCAAGATGGTCATAATAAGAGCCAGACTGTTGATGAGTCTAACGATTAGAAGCAGCCTCTAAATTCCCCACACAATCAGGTTGGGTTCAATTTTGAGATTTTGTTCTAATAGTTCAAAATGTGTGGTGTTTATCTAGCAACCCCACTAAAGGACTCACATTCATTGGTGCCAAACATGTGCATTAGCCTTGCAGCTGCCCAGTGCAAAGACTGCCTCTATAACCAGCCACAGAGTTTAAGTAAAGCAGTCTGGAAGAGTGTTGGGAAGGTTCACGTTAGTAACCGCTATATTTATGTCCATCATGTCACTGTTAAATTGGCAAGCACTGAGGCAGCCTTCAGCATTGCTGAGTGTATACACTCACCATTCCTGGATGAGCTGCGTGCTTGGAAACAGGAGCACAAAGAGGGTTCTTGGCTTAGGGAACTTGGCTCGACATTTCTATCTATTTGAGTCATGTCCACGATTACACCTGCGTCCTTTGGAGCCAGACTTACACATTACCACCATTACTCTTTCATAGCACTAGAATTGCACTCATCTATGAAATCTGTCTTTCTCTTTCTTACGTTGCCACAGAACAGAATCTCTAGGAGTGTGTGGGGTATTGAGGAGGGGGAGGAATACATTCTGGGTCCTGCTTGAGAAATTTTTTTATTGTATTTGTTTTCAAGTGATTCTGGTAACGAAAGTATTATAGTTACAGGACAAGCAAACATTTAAGCCAAAAAACCATCATATGGTAAAGGCCTCTGCTTTAATCTACTACATGAAAGGTCATTGTTACTCATTTCCAAAGCTATTATCGACTTGGAATGTGGAATTGGAGAGGCTTTTCAAATGTAGTTAGTGGTGTTCACAAAAGAACAATTGCCTTCACAAGAGAGAAACTTGGACACTGAGAATGAACTTATCACTTCCATTTATAACTTATATAAGCAAAAATATCTGAAGGCAAATATCAAGCCATGGTTCCACACTCCCAAAGTACCTCATTTGTCATGAGCCATGAGTGTCACTTTTTAAACTCCTTCCCGGAATGCCCAATCAACAGGAAAGAAGCTGCAGAGCAAGGGCAGAAGAGTCTAGACCAGGTGTTGGCAAACTATAGCTCATAGACTGACCACTTGTTTTGTTTGTTTGTTGTTGTTTTTTTGAGACAGTCTTACTCGATCACCCAGGCTGGAGTGCAATGGCACGATCTTGGCTCACTGCAACCTCCACCTCTCGAGTTCAAGCAATTCTCCTGCCTCAGCCTCCCGAGTAGGTGGGAGTCCAGGCACTCACCATCACGCCCGGCTAATTTTTGTACTTTTAGTAGAGATGGGGTTTCACTATGTTGACCAGGCTGGTCCTGAACTCCTAACCTTAGATGATCTGCTGGCCTCAGCCTCTCAGAGTGCTGGGATTATAGGAATGAGCCACCGTGCCTGGTCTGTAAATAAAGTTTTATTGGAACACAGCCATGCTCTTCTGTTTAATCTTGTCTATGGCTGCTTTAGTGCTACAATGGCAGAGTTGGGTAGTTGGGACAGGCACAATGTCTGTCTGTTGGGACAGACAACACAAACTCCAAAATATCTACTCTGTGGGTCTTTGCTGAAAACTTTGCTGACCCTTGGTCTAGACAAATAGTCAGATGAGCTAACTGTTGGCTAAAGGTCCTCAACTCACAATGCCAAGAGAAAGACTGAGTTGGCTTTAGCTGTTGTCATGCACTGCGTAATTTAAAAAATCTTACAAGCCAGTACAACTAAAACTCCTATTTACCTTACTTTGGAGCAATAATATGGAAAGTAAAACTAGGTCTGAATATATTTAATATATTACCTGGACTTCTAAAACATTGTTGATTGCTTAAATGTACATAAGTCAATGTCATTTCTCAAAACGTTTAATAGATGCAACTGTTGGCGGCTGCTAAAGTACTGGTGTCATGCTTGTGCCTGTGTGAAATTCTGCAATGCTGAAAACCTCATGCACTCGAGCTACGAATGTAGGTCTACTTGAAGCAAAACTCTTCAATCTAATTGTTTTCCCAATCTTTGAAACCAATTTTAAGAGTCACCAGAAAACTGTAGTTTAAGGCACCAGATACATTTCTCCGCTGAGCCTTGTAGTACCAATATGCTGGACCAGTTCAGTAAAATATGCCATAAATTACGACTGCTTTATCTGAATGCATGGGACACTTTCTACAATGGTGGGAATTATTACCAGGAGTTTAGGAGCCAGACATGGGTTCTGTATTTTTCATACATTGGTGATCAATTCAAATCGCTTTCCTTTGCAGCCAGGTTTGGTCAGTATGGCCAGGAGTACAGATTATGACAAAGAACAAAGCTGAAAGACCTGAATCATTAAGGTTACAGTCTCAATGCCACCAAGTTAAACAACCTATTTACATGCAAGACCATTGGCTGGAATGATATTGGATAGACATGTCAAACGTGATCTGAAGGCTTTTATTTTATTTTATTTTATTTATTATACTTTAAGTTCTAGGGTACATGTACACAACATGCAGGTTTGTTACATATGTATACATGTGCCATGTTGGTGTGCTGCACCCATTAACTCATCATTTACATTAGGTATATCTCATAATGCTATCCCTCCCCCCTCCTCCCACCCCACAATAGGCCCTGGTGTGTGATGTTCCCCTTCCTGTGTCCAAGTGTTCTCATTGTTCAATTACCACCTATGAGTGAGAACATGCAGTGTTCGGTTTTTTGTTCTTGTGATAGTTTGCTGAGAATGATGGTTTCTAGCTTCATCCATGTCCCTACAAAGGACATGAACTCATCCTTTTTTATGGCTGCATAGTAGTCCATGGTGTATATGTACCACATTTTCTTAATCCAGTCTATCATTGATGGACATTTGGGTTGGTTCCAAGTCTTTGCTATTGTGAATAGTGCCACAATAAACATATGTGTGCATGTGTCTTTATAGCAGCATGATTTATAATCTTTTGGGTATATACCCAGTAATGGGATGGCTGGGTCAAATGATATTTCTACTTCTAGATCCTTGAGGAATTGCCACACTGTCTTCACAATGGTTCAACTAGTTTACAGTCCCAGCAATGGTGTAAAACTGTTCCTATTTCTCCACATCCTCTTCAGCACCTGTTGTTTCCTGACTTTTTAATGATCGCCATTCTAACTGGTGTGAGATAGTATCTCATTGTGGTTTTGATTTGCATTTCTCTGATGGCCAGTGATGATGAGCATTTTTTCGTGTGTCTGTAGGCTGCATAAATGTCTTCTTTTGAGAAGTGTCTGTTCATCTCCTTTGCCCACTTTTTGATGGGGTTGTTTTTTTCTTGTAAATTTGTTTGAGCTCTTTGTAGATTCTGGATATTAGCCCTTCATCAGATGAGTAGACTGCAAAATTTTTCCCATTCTGTAGGTTGCCTGTTCACTCTGATGGTAGTTTCTTTTGCTGTGCAGAAGCTCTTTAGTTTAATTAGATCCCATCTATCAATTTTGGCTTTTGTTGCCATTGCTTTTGGTGTTTTAGACATGAAGTCCTTGCCCATGCCTATGTCCTGAATGGTATTGCCTGAGTTTACTTCTAGGGTTTTTATGGTTTTAGGTCTAACATTTAAGTCTTTAATCCATCTTGAATTAATTTTTGTATAAGGTGTAAAGAAGCGATCCAGTTTCAGCTTTCTACATATGGCTAGCCAGTTTTCCCAGCACCATTTATTAAATAGGAAATCCTTTCCCCCCTTTCTTGTTTTTGTCAGGTTTGTCAAAGATCAGATGGTTGTAGATGTGTGGTATTATTTCTGAGAGCTCTGTTCTGTTCCATTGGTCTATATCTCTGTTTTGGTACCAGTACCATGCTGTTTTTGTTACTGTAGCCTTGTTGTATAGTTTGAAGTCAGGTAGCATGATGCCTCCAGCTTTGTTCTTTTGGCTTAGGATTAGACGTCTTGGCAATGCAGGCTCTTTTTTGGTTCCTATGAATTTTAAAGTCATTTTTTCCAATCCTGTGAAGAAAGTCAATGGTAGCTTGATGGTAATGGCATTGAATCTATAAATTACCTTGGGCAGTATGGCCATTTTCACAATACTGATTTTTCCTATCCATGAGCATGGAATGCTCTTCCATTTGTTTGAGTCCTCTTTTATTTCGTTGAGCAGTGGTTTGTAGTTCTTCTTGAAGAGGCCCTTGTAAGTTGGATTCCTAGGTATTTTATTCTCTTTGAAGCAATTGTGAATGGGAGTTCACTCATGATTTGACTCTCTGTTTGTCTGTTATTGGTGTATAAGAATGCTTGTGATTTTTGCACATTGATTTTGTATCCTGAGACTTTGCTGAAGTTGCTTATCAG
>NW_012106598.1:1177772-1183678 GCF_000951045.1 Mandrillus leucophaeus
TTTTGGTTGGTAGGCTATTAATTATTGCCTCAATTTCAGAGCCTGTTATTGGTCTATTCAGAGATTCAACTTCTTCCTGGTTTAGTCTTGGGAGGGTGTATGTGTCCAGGAATTTATCCATGTCTTCTAGATTTTCTAGTTTATTTTCATAGAGGGGTTTATAGTATTCTCTGATGGTAGTTTGTATTTCTGTGGGGTCGGTGGTGATATCACCCTTATCATTTTTTATTACATCTATTTGATTCTTCTCTCTTTTCTTCATTATTAGTCTTGCTAGTGGTCTATCAATTTTGTTGATCTTTTCAAAAAACCAGCTGCTGGATTCATTGATTTTTTGAAGGGTTTTTTGTGTCTCTATCTCCTGATCTGAAGGCTTTGAAATGTCATGAAGGGTGGGAATTATTGTTTGATGTTGGCTACAATGAAGGCTACCTCTTTCCTTCTCCTTTAAATATTAGGTAGATCATAAATAACAGATATTATTATGGATTCTACATGCAAATGTGTCTTAGTAGATATGTGATGAATTGAAGTGGAAAAGCCTTTTAGGGCACAGGAGGAGTTGGGCTTCCTCTTGAAGCTCAGGTTTGACCACTGGATTGTCTTCTATGTCTACAGAATTAAATGGCTGAAATACAGTTCTCTAATCACAACTCTCCTTTTATCTCAAAGAATGTACAAAGCTTGAGATAATGACTTTGGGAAGAAATGATGTGTAGTGAAAATATCACTAAGAATTTAAATGTGATTTTTTAGACTTATATGGAGAATAAGACATATAAGCCCACTTGATAAATTATAAGATCTATAAAAACAAAGGCATAGGATATTAAATTTTTCTTCAGTTTCAAGTATAATAGAATCATACAGCTGAAGAAAACATCACCATTCTATATTTTTATTACAAAATAAAGAAACATTGGTCCTACTTTTTGTCTCTAATGCTTCATGAATTTATGTGTCAGCCTTGCGCGGGGGCTGTGCTAATCTTCTCTGCATTGTTCCCATTTTAGTACATGGGCTACCGAAACAAGCAGAGTCCTACTTCTTAAACTTCCTCTTTCTTACATTTAAAAAGCCCACCAGTCAAGGTCTTTTAATTTTGGTATACACCATCACTGAATGCCATTTATAAATTCTAATTTTAAAGAGACCCTTAATTTTCCAAGGAGGACTTTGATAGCATTAGTTTTCAGAAAAGATGACTTGCAATTCTAATTTAGGACTTGAAAGGTAAGATTTTTATAGAGAGGCTTATAAAAGGTGGCTTAGAAAAAAATGAGCACTCTCAAACCTTTCTTTTGGGAGTCAGGCTACGGGGCTGAAGTGTCTTTTTAAAGTGAAGCAACTGACACTACCCGTGGGAGAAGCTACCTATGCGACTTATGGCCAAACCGCAAATGTACATTTCTGTGCAACATTCCTGCTAGAGCAGCTGGGCTCTGATTAAGGTGTAGCTGGCTAGATAATCACTAGGGAGAGGTCCAGGGTGTGGGGAACACTTCAAATCACATTCCATGGAAATATTAGACTGTCAGAGCTTAGGAAGCCCATGATTGTCCATAGGCGCTGAGGTGGGGGAAAGGACTGAAATGAACACTAGCATATGTCAGCTTATAAAAGAGCTGCTGACACAAATTGAACATGTGCAATTTTTTAAAAAGGTGGTATCGAATAACAGGCCAACAGTCATCCCTCTCAGCATTTTAGACCTCTTTCTTCTCTCCACTTTGGCTGTTTGTTGAGTCACTTCCATCAGGCAAAGTTCCATAGGATAAGCTATTTGAATCTGGTTGTATTTTGTCCAACATTTGTTTCCCTGTGGAGATAATAATCATAGAGAATCTTTTGTGGTCTTACAGAAAAATGAGTCTTAATAATTTCTCCTCAATCTAGGCCACACTTTATCACCTCTCTTTTATACTATGTGGGCACTGTCTAAACAGAAGAGATGAATGTCAAGGAAGGAAAGGCCCTTGGAATGCCATGTCTCTAGCTGTGTGATAGCATGTTGTCTGTGTCAGAGCCACTGTCCCCACCCCACAGGATCGACAGGCCGTGCATGGAAATCAGGTGGGTTTAGTCTGGAGATTCACATGAAGCATTCAGTCATCTCCAAGCCTTTCTCCCCAGGGTTGTGTCTTCTTTTCCATGTCGAATGCATATAACAACGTAGAAAAATAGCCTTTGATAGTGGCTTCTAAAGCTACTATGGAGTCTATGCACTGGGCTTTGTGAAATAAAAAATAGAGTTAAAAATAATCAGGCTGGGCGCAGTGGCTCACACCTATAATCCCAGCACATTGGGAGGCTGAGGCAGGCGAATCACTTGAGGTCAGGAGTTTGAGACCAGCCTGGCCAACACGGTGAAATAGAAAAATTAGCCAGGCATGGTGGTGCATACCTGTAATCCCAGCTACTTGGGAGACTGAGACACAAGAATCACTTGAACCCTGTGAGGGGAGGTTGCAGTAAGCTGAGATTGTGCCACTGCACTCCAGAACTGGGCGACAGAGCAAGACTCCATCTCAAAAAAAATAAATAAAAAATAA
Source organism: Mandrillus leucophaeus (assembly GCF_000951045.1). Lineage (NCBI taxonomy): Eukaryota > Metazoa > Chordata > Mammalia > Primates > Cercopithecidae > Mandrillus > Mandrillus leucophaeus. Next base: position 1,180,325 of record NW_012106598.1, read on the forward strand.
AAATAAAATAAAATAAAATCAAACTTTATTTCCCACCAAAGAACCTCTAACCATATAAGGCTTCTCTCACATGCACCTTTGCCACTGATGCCAATTCTTTCATTGACTGCTTCCAGCAGATAAGATGGCTCGAATGGCAAAGAGAACACAGAATTCATTGCATGGGGCCATATTTCTCAGTCTTAGGGATGAGGCTTCCCTAGTTTTTGCTTCACAGGCATGATGCTAACAGAATGGCGGAGAAAGCTGTGAGAATATCTTCACTCCTGCCTGGAAACCTATAGGTCCCCCCAAACCCCTAATAAGGCTGGAGAGTGCTGAGGGCGGGTGGACGGGGGAAGAAGTTACACATCAGACTGTTTCCTCTGTCCTGGACTTGGCTTTTGTTGTCTACATGACTAGGTGAGTTATTTCTCAGTGAGAGTGAGAACCGGAAAGAGTGTTTGCTCTCTGGGTAGGTGGGGTGAGGAAGGGGGAAGAAGCTACTTGTGTTTTGGTGACTGTCCTGAGCCACAGTGCGCAAGCCACCCCAGGCTTTCCCCAAGACATGTTCCTTAGCTGCCTACCCTTTGTCTTTGGATGTTCCTTCAAGGCTCTCAAAGTGGCAGGGGTCTGTTGCTGGTAGTCATTGCTACTCTTTTCTCTACCCTTTTCCAATTTAAGGAAACCCAAAAAGGAAATCCTCCAAATCACCCAAATCAAGGAAACATGGTCAGTTCTTTTATATCCCCAGTTCTGTGCAAAACTAACATTCAATAAATTATTAGTAACATTTACACTGAAAATATCACCTTTGGTTTCATTATTAAATCCACATTTTTTAAGGGTAAGAATTATGTTTTATATTAACTTACCACCCAAAATAATACCAATAATTATTCATTTATAAGGATCAAATTTTCCACTATAAAGAATATATGATTTTACCAGGAATATTTCCAAAATCAATATAAGACTGTTGCAGATGTTCCTTTTCTCGATTTCTTGTGACCAAAAATACACCAAGGAATGACAGAAAACACCTGTAAGAATAATATTAATAAAGAATACAAGAACACTGAAACAGACTCATGATATTAAATAACTGAGCTCCATATTCTACATGATGACATAAATCCCACTGGTTTTGTTCATCCAGTTTCTGGTAAGTTTCCTAGTACTTGTCTTAATTAGCACAGCCAATAGTTCTACCCAGAACCAAGACTTGGGCAGATTCCAGTAGATCTCTGCCCCGGGTTTTTACCATCTGGGGGCTAATTCAGGCTCAAAACCCTTTGGGTAGACACCCTGTCTCATTTTCTACCCATGCACGCCCAGATCCATTTGTGGCATGTGACACAAGAGAAAAAATAATTCCTTCTTTAATTTTCTAAGAAACCTAGTTGTCCTTGGCCATAAGAGTAGTCATAATTTCCAGACCTCAGAAGTTTAGCCTTGCCCAAATATCTTATGAAATTGAATTTTCAAGATAGATGGCTTCCTACACGGAAAATAGCCTAGGCTTAAGTTTGCATAACAATGGTCATGCTGACTATCAGATCAGAAGCAGCTAAACATTTAATGAAGTGCCTCATGGACTCATGGAAGCTCCTATACACTGGCGATATATTGTCAAAGTTCTGCCTTCTGTTTGCAAGCAATGCTAGCAATGATGCCCACCAAATCTCTAGGGAGAGTTCAAGCTGCACACTCTGACACAAGGAAGGGACACTACCAACATGATGTTATCATGACTAAAGCAAGGGATCTGTCCATCTTGGTCTTTTATTTTGGGTGACCCTAGAGGATCACGATTCTCTAATTTAGATCTAATCTAGGGGTTCCCAAGAGTGAAGTAGGTCTGATACAGTACAGAAAGGTCATGGAGTAACTATAAGGGCCAGTGGATGTATCTTGTCTTGGGCCTGGAATTGAAAATCCCCGATGTTTCAGAGCTTCAGAGGAATACCTAAGTCACAAAGCCAAAGACACTGAGCCCCATGTAGGGCCTTAAGTTAAAAAACACGTTTCTTTCAGGAGCTCAGGAAACTGACGTTTCTTATATTATTTTCCAGTTTTCTATACCTCTGGTACAATGCCAAAAATCCTATGTAAAAGTAATAGAATTTCACATACTTTACCTCTGAGACATTTACTCACCCAAAAAGATATATAAATACAGTGAGAAAAGCAGCACCAAGGAATTCCTGATAAAATATGATACCTGTGACACAGGAAAAGAAGATAAAATTGATTTTGAAGTAAGGTTATTTATAATAGCTAAATATTGTTTGTAAACTTATGTTAATATGTTATTTTTTCAAAGTAAATTTAGTCACCCTTAAAATGCACATTCAGCAGTTTAGTTTAAGAAAATTTGCAGGCCATACATTCTGAATTATTCCAAAAAGAACATAGATTTGTAGACCTGATATAATTATCATTATTATAAAATCAACATAATTGACATACATTTGCAAGCAGAAATTTCTCATCCAGTCCAGGATTGCCCCACTGGAACATACAAGAAAACAACACTCTAGTGACTATTCCCCACCTTTAGTTTTAGATCAGGAGTCAGCCAGCCTGGCCTGAGAGTCTTGGTGGACTCTGGGGCCTCTGACATGGCAGGTCCACCTCAGGCCAGCTGCTGCCACGCATGCTGTCACTCGTGGCGATGCCAGTGATCTGTTGGTCTGGCCCCACGGCAACTCAAGCACCAAAGCATACTCTAGCAGCTGAAGTGCTACCTTAGCTCCACTTCCGACTGCCAACCCCCGTCTCATCTTCCTCTGGTCTTCCATAGGTAAACAAGGATGCATCATCTACTTTGATGAACGTTGCTTCTATCCCTGTTGGTCTCAATGATTTCTTCTGTAAAGTTCCAAAGCCTTCATAGAGTTTTTGTTAAATAAGATATCTTTAAGTTATATGTCGCCTGGAATTAAATTTTTTTGTGTGTGGTGTTATCCTTGCTAGCCAGCCAATAAATGTTTATCGAACGTCTGCTGTGTGTCAGCCACTGCTCTAGGTCTTGGAGAAACGACAGGACAGAGACCTATCCTCAAGGAGCTTTCTCAATCTTCACCGTATCTTCTTACCTAGGAAATGAACTTCTTACAGGAAGAAGCCATGTCCAGTTCTAATGAATATTTATTGAATGAATGAAAGTTTCTGAAGCACACTCCAGGTTATTACATACTTCCTTATAATCATTTTAATGTTTTCATGTTATTTTATTTATTTATTTATTTATTTATTTTTGAGACAGAGTCTCGCTCTGTCTCCCAGGCTGGAGTGCAGTGGCGCGATCTCGGCTCACTGCAAGCTCCGCCTCCCAGGTTCACGCCATTCTCCTGCCTCAGCCTCCCGACT
>NW_012106598.1:1183763-1221675 GCF_000951045.1 Mandrillus leucophaeus
GTTAGCCAGGATGGTCTCGATCTCCTGACCTTGTGATCCGCCCGCCTCGGCCTCCCAAAGTGCTGGGATTACAGGCGTGAGCCATCGCGCCCGGCCAGTTTTCATGTTATTTTAAACTGATATACCATAATATTCATTTCTCTAAGGGCATTTCAAGTTGGTTCTACATCTTTTTTCTCTTTTTTTTTTCATTTTTTTTTTCTTTAGTAAAGCAGCAATGTACTTCTTTGTACAGGCGTATCTTGGAGATACGTGGTTTTGGTTCCAGACCACATCACAATAAAGCTAATCTCTCAATAAAGCAAGTCACACTAAATTTTTGGTTTCTCAGTGTACATAAAAGTTATGTTTATACTATACTATAATTTATCAAATGTGCAATAGCATTATGTCTAAAAAAAGTACATACCTTAATTAAAATACTTTATTGCTAAAAATGCTAATGATCATCTGAGCCTGCAGTGAGTCCTAATCTTTTTGCTCGTTGGAGGGACTTGCCTCAATGTTGATGGTTGCTGATTGATTGGGACTGTAGTTGCTGAAGGCTGAGGTGGCTGTGGCAACTTCTTAAGATAAGACAATGATGAAGTTTGCCACATCAATTAACTCTTGTGAAAGATTTCTTTGTAGCATGCAATGCTGTTTGATCGCATTTGACTTACAGTAGAAATTCTTTCAAAATCTCTACTTAATCTTCTCGAACACAGCTGCTGCTTCATCAACTAGGTTACTGAAATATTCTAAATCTTTTGTTTTCATTTCAACAATGTTCCTAGCATCTTCACCAAGAGTAGTTTCCACTTCAAGAAACCACTTTCTTTGCTCTTTTATAAAAAGCAACTCCTCATCCGTTAAAGTTTGATCATGAAGTTGTAGCAATCCAGTCACATCTTCAGGCTCCACTTCTATTCTAGTTCTTTTCCTATTTCCATCACATCTGCAGTTACTGCCTTCTCTGAAGTCTTGAACCTTTCAAAACCATCCAGGAGAGTTGGAACAGACTTCTTCCAAACTCCTGTCAATGTGCATATTTTAGCCTCCGCCCATGAATCACAAAGGTTCTTAATGACATCAAGAAAATCAGAAAGTTTTCAATTTACTTTGCTAAGATCCATTGGCAGAATTACTATCTATGACAGCTATAGCTTTACAAAATATATTTCTTAAATAATAGGACTTGAAAGTCAAAATTACTCATTGATCCATGGGCTGCAGAATGAATGTTGTGTTAGCAGGCATGAAAACAACATTCATCTCCTTGTACATCTCCATAAGAGTTCTTGGGTGATCAGGTTTATTGCCAATAAGCAGTAATATTTTGAAAGGAATCTTTTTCCTGGTCATTAGGTCTCAACAGTGGGTTTAAAATATTCAGTAACCCATGCCATAAACAGATGTATTGTTATCCAGGATTAGTTGCTTCATTTAGAGAGTACAGGCAGAGTAGATTTAGCATAATTCTTAAGGGCCCTAGGCTTTTCCGAATGGTTAATAACTCTCTCTCTCCCTCCCTCTCTCTCTCTCTGTCTGCCTCCCTCTCTCTCTCTCTCGCCCAGGCTGGAGTGCAATAGTGTCATCCTGGCTCACCACAACCTCCACCTGCCAGGTTCAAGCAATTCTCCTGCCTCAGCCTCCCGAGTAGCTGGGATTACAGGCATGCACCACCATGCCCGGCTAATCTCGTATTTTTAGTAGAGACAGGGTTTCTCCATGTTGGTCAGGCTGGTCTCGAACTCCCGACCTCAAGTGATCTGCCCGCCTCGGCCTTCCAAAGTGCTGGGATTACAGACATGAGCCACCGCACCCAGCCCAGAAACTTTTTTCTTTTGCCTTCACAACTTGGCTGTTTGGTGCAGAAGGTCTACCTTTCAGCCTATCTTGGCTTTTGACATGCCTTCCTCACTAAGCTTAACGGTTTCTAGCTTTTGACTTAACGGAAGGATTGTGTGATGTTTCCTTTCACCTGAACAGTTACAGGCCATTGTAGGGTTATTAAATGGCCAGATTTCAATATTGTTGTGTCCCAGGGAAATAGGAGGCCCAAGGGGAAGGAGAGAGATGTGGGAACAGCTGGTCAGCGGCGCATCAGAACACATACGTTTATTGTTAAGTTGGCAGTCTTACACAGGTGCAGTTTGTGGTGTCTCCAAACAATTATGGTAGTACATTAAAGATCACTGATCACAGATCACCGTAACAGATATAATAATAAGAATTTGAAATAATGCAATAATTACCAAAACATGACACAGAGATATGAAGTGAGCACATGCTGTTGGAAAAATGATTCCAGCAGACTTGTTCGATGCAGGATTGCCACAAACCTTCAAGTTGTAAAAAATTGCAGTATCTGCAGAGCACAATAAAATGAAGTATGCCTCATTTTCCCAAGTATTTTATGAATTTTCGTGGGTGTTTTTAGAAGTGGAATTTCTGTTTCCAAAGATTTTCTTGGTCCTCCTAGAAAATCTTTATTTATTTTTAACTTTTATTTTTTTAGAGATGGGGTCCTGCTCCATCACCCAGGCTGGAGAGTAGTGGCGTGATTATAGCTCACTGTAACCTTGGACTTCCAGGTCAAGTGATCCTCCCGCCTCAGCCTCCTGCATAGCTGGGACTACAGGTGTGCACCGCCACACCTGGCTATTTTTTTCCCAATTTAAAAACATTGTAGGCTGGGCGTGGTGACTCAAGCCTGTAATCCCAGCACTTTGGGAGGCCGAGACGGGCTGATCATGAGGTCAGGGGATCGAGACCATCCTGGCTAACATGGTGAAACCCCGTCTCTACTAAAAATACAAAAAACTAGCTGGGTGAGGTGGCGGGCGCCTGTAGTCCCAGCTACTAGGGAGGCTGAGGCAGGAGAATGGAATAAACCCAGGAGGTGGAGCTTGCAGTGAGCTGAGATCTGGCCACTGCACTCCAGCCTGGGCAACAAAGCGAGACTCCGTCTCAAAATAAAAATAAAAATAAAAATAAAAAATAAAAAAACAAAAACATTGTAGTAAAATATACATAACATAAAATTTACTATCTCTATTTTTTTTCAGTGTATAGTTCAGTAGTGATAAGTAGTTCACACTGTTTTGCAACCAATTTCCAGAACTTTTCCATCTTGCAAAACTGAAATTCTACTCATTTCCTCCTCCCCGCAGCCATCGTTCTACTTTTGTTTCTGTAAATCTCACTACTCTAGATATCACGTATAAGTGGAATCATACAATATTTTTCTTTTTGTGACTGGCTTATTTCACTTACCATAATGCTCTCAAGGTTCATTTATGTTGTAGCATGTGTTATAATTTCCTTCCTTTTAAAAGCTGAATATATTCCATTGTATATATATACCACGTTTTGTTTATTCATCTGTTGATGGACATCTGGGTTGCTTCTACCTTCTGGCTATTGTGAATAATGCTGCTATGAACATACATATACAAATGTCTTTTCAAGACCTTGCTTTCAATTCTCTTGCCTAGAAGTGAAATTGCTAGATCATATGGTAATTCCATTTTTAATTTTTTGAGGAACTGCCACACTGTTTTCCATAATGGCTGCACCATTTTACATCCCAACCAGCGGTGTACAAAAGTTCCAGTTCATCCACATCCTCACCACCATTTGTTGTTTTCTCTTGTTAATAGCAGCCATCCTCTTGGGTGTGAGATTATATCTCATTGTGGTTTTGATTTGCATTTCCCTTATGATTAGGTGTTGAACATCTTTTCACGTCTTTTGGCCATTTGTGTATCTTCTTTTCAAAAACATCTATTCAAGTTCTTTTCCCATTTTAAAATCAGGTTATTTGGGTTTTTGTTGTTGACTTGTAGAATCAAAGAATAGAAATATTTTTAAGGCTTCTGATAAAAACTACAAAACTCAGTTCTAGGAGGGTGGCACCATGTTACCCAGCCCATAAGAGTGCCTGTGATACTGTAGCCTTATCAGCACTGGATAATGCAATAAAAAGAACAAACAAAACTTGACTAATTAGTAGGCAAAATATGGTCTCATCTTAATTGTAAGCTATGCTTTCTCATGGAGGCAGAGAGAAGAAGTAGTCAGCAAGCTCCACCACCATTCCACTCACCAGTAACATCAGAGGGACTCTTACGACTCCCAAAAGGTCTCAGCATCCCCCTGACTCATTAATTACTCTGTATGCTGAGTATTAAGACCCAGCCCTGTTGGTCCTCCTAGAAAATCTTTATTTATTTTTAACTTTTATTTTTTTAGAGATGGGGTCCTGCTCTGTCACCCAGGCTTCAGAGCAGTGGTGTGACTATAGCTCACTATAACCTCGAACTTCTGGGTTCAAGCAATCCTCCTGCCTTAGCCTCCTGAGTAGCTGGGAATACAGGTATGTGCCACCATACCTGGCTGATTTTCCCCCTAATTTTTTAGAGATAACATTTTGCTATGTTCCCAGGCTGCAGAAAACCTTCTGATCAGAGCAACTATATTCTTTATGCACATTAACTATCAGGCTTATGTCATTTCTGTGACTCTTTTTGGCCTATTTTCTTTTTCCAATAATTCTAAGACACATCAATATGCAATCTTTTCTTACTTTGTTAACTAGCTTAAAATACTAAAAAATTAGATGTCATGGGATAGAATCTTTTTCTTTAAATATTAAGTGTCAAGTTTGGGAAACAGAAAATGCATTAATTACTTTAAAGAACTACCCACTGACAGTCACATTGTTTTCCATAAAATAAAAAAAAATATGTCATTTAGGAAACAGACAATCTTCAATGACTCCCTCAAATACATAAACTTTACATTGAGAAATGAACTCTCAAGATCAAGAAGGTGGTAAATACATCAAATAAGCCAATGAATGAGGGCATACCAGTACCAAATTTAGAAATGGTATACTTGAATCAACTGTTTTTGGTTTGGACTGAGTTTCAAATTTATACTTTTAGTTTTAATGTTATCATGCCTGTCACATTTTTAAAAAATGTTCCATACTAATAAAAGAACTGCAATAGTAGAAAAATAGAGGCCAGAATAGCAAAGGCACTAGTTTCTATTCTTGTCTCTCTGGTTTTCCCTGGAACATTGAATTCAGTTTTGGATTGTGCTCTCTGACCAAGCTGGCGAGGGGCATATAGGGAAGAGTTAGTAGAATTGGGCATGTATGGCCCAGAGATAAGACTCAAGAGGATCTTTCAGTTGCTTTGATGATCAGAAGGGCTGATATAGCTTGGATATCTGTCCTCTCCAAATCACATGTTGAAATGTGATCCCCAAATGTTGGAGGTGGGGCCTAGAGGAAGGTGTTTGGGTCCTGGGGGTGGATCCTTCATGAATGTCTTGGTGTCCTCTGTCAGTCCTGAGTTCATATGAGATCTGGTTGTTAAAGAGACTGGGACCTACCCCTCTCCCTTGCCCCATCTCTTGCTATGTGACACGCCTATTCACCCTTTGCCTTCTACCACAGTAGAAGCTTCCTGAGGTCCTGACAAGAAGCAGATGCTGGCACCATGCTTCTGTACAGCCTGCAGAACCATGAGGCAAATAAACCTTTTTTTAAAATAAATTACCCAGTCTCAGGTATTCCTTTATAGCAACACAAAATGGACTAATACAAGGGCTGGCAAGGGAAAGACTCCAACAAGAAGAACAAAGATGAGTGTCTTGAATTTGCGAGGAAACTCATTTCAGCTCCAATATAAGAACACATTTTCTACTTAGAAATCTCCAGAGAATGAGAGTGATCCAAAGCAGGACAGCTGAGCCACGAGGCAGACAGCATTCACAAAAAGTAGAGGAACCTCTCCTGGAGGATTGTCACGGGGGAAATTCAGACACCAGGTGGAGGCAACAGAGATCCTTACAACTTAAAGATTTCTGGATCCTCTCATTTACTCTGGGAGATACTTAATTTATGCTTGGAATCACCTATGCATAGAAAACCAAAACTCACCTGCAATGATGGCACTGATTGTAAAGAAAATATGATTAACTGGCACCACTCTTGTCGTATTGTAGAGTTTCGTGGCTTGATTCAGGAACCTAGAGCAGAAGGCACTTACTGGAGCTTTGGCTTTAAGAGACATTCAGCAATAAGTTAACAATAACTTCAAGAAACGCGTGTTCTTTAGCTACAACTACAAAGGGAAAGGAGGTGCAGTGAAAGGGCATTTCCAATCAGCAGTCATAGCTTATATGCATCTGATGTATGAGATCAGATGTCAGGTTTTATGGTCTGTTTAAACCAACAACAGTAACAATGAAAAGCAATTAATCATATTCCGAGGCCACAGAAGTTTGAGTTGGAAGCGATTCAAGCTGCTGGACCAGTATCACACTGGGCCTGATTCATTAGGATAGACCCTAGAATCTGTTAAATATCATATCTGGGGAATAGTAGAGCTATCCATTGACATGCCACGTGCCAAGAAAGAAGATGGAGAAGTAAAGGAATGTTTAATGTTTCAAAAACAATGCTCAGTGCTCCAGCTGCAGAGCATATGTGGGAGCTCAACTTCTCATTCTGGCCACCAACACAAAAGCAGTTCCCACAACTGTGCTGTGCTGCCCTGCTCGGGACTAGATTGTTTTTTGAAGCAGTGAATTGTACTATCACCGGGGTGCTTTTAAAAAGCACGAATGCTTAGGTCCTACTCTAGAGCAATTGAAAAAAGTACTTTGTGGGTAGAGCCTGTGTGTATCTCTGTGTGTGTGTGTGTGTGTGTGTATACACACACATATGTAGGTATACATAAATGCATGTATGTTCTTATATGCCTGCAGGTACGTATATGTACAAAAGTCAGGTCATATACATGCACATACATATATATGTACTAAACCCAGGTCATTTTAATGGACAACCAGGGCTGAGAACCACAGTTGTACAGTGTGATGGGTGCAGAGATTGAGACAACGGTGACAGAATGCAGTTTACCCCCAATTGTGTCTGCCTGTCAAATTTACAAAGTATGGTATGAAGATAATGTCACTAATCCCAAAAGATATTGTGGCAGTACCAATTAATTCAGAAGAAGAAAGAGAAAAAAATAGCAAAATACAAGTATTAGAAACACAGACTTATAAGGAGATGACAAACCAGTGACAAAACATTGGGTTTCTCCAGTAATTCTCCACAGACCTTGTAACAGGGCCTATCTTCAGTCCATAACAATTAGATGGTACTTCTCGCACCTACAGAAGGAACCACTCTTGTACTGATTTTGAGCTCTGATTTCTTATCTGGGATGGTGCTTTTGCATAGCATTTTGGGGTAAACAGAAAACTTTCAGGTCAACTCAAGAAAGCCCAGCAGGCAAAGGCACAATCCCAGTGTGAGAGATGGAGGGGAAGGGATCAGAGCTGATGGAGGTCGGGGCAGGGAAGAGCAGAAATTAAAAATGTTCCATGTCACCACTATTAGGCCCCAAGAGAAACATAAAACAATCATTCCGCAATCCCATGGATACAAAGGAAATTCTGGCCAAAGATGCAAAATTTTGGGGAAAGGATTTCCCTCCCGGCCAAATGTCTGGTTTCGTCCATCTCTGGGCAATTAGTGAGCATGAGCTAAGAAATGAAGGTGAAGGGTTCATGTGTGTCCTATATTTAGAATGAAAGCCTGGATGTGGACCTGCCCCTTTGATTTATTGCTAATGACAACCTGTGTACCACGGATATTAATTACAAGCAGAAGAGCATCAGGAAAGCATCAAAGTGCACTTAGCTGGATTAAGGCTGCGCTTTAGAACTCACAAGACATGAAGGCAACGCTTTGTAAAAACTCATTATTGGATGCAAAGGAGGAAGCAAGGCACATTGACGGAGGACAAGCTACAGGCCCTTCACCCTTAGAAATCAGTTGTATCTCATTTTAATTATCATCTGAAGTCAATAAAGATTAATGCCCAGAGAAGCACAGGAATGTTGAAAGATTAGTGAGTATGCAGAAGCTAACTTACTTGACTTGGAAAACACAAGATGCTATCATGATGATAAACATGATATAGAAAATGGGATAAGTTAGTTGCATTTTATCCGTCATAGAAAAAGTGATCATGCCTGAGACGGCCTTTACTGAAATAACAGTCAATGAGGCTGAAAAAGAAAACAAAAAACACAAAGAACATATTTGAGATTGAATTAACAAATAAATATCTTAAGCTTATGTGGTAGAGTAGCAAATACACCAATTATGGTTTAAGAATGAACATGGTTGTGGGAGGTGTAGGAAGGAATGTGACAGTAGTAAGCAGTGGCCTCATTGCTCGAGCCGTGCTGGATTTCAAATTTGCTTAAATCAGCTAAAGTTCTGCTGTGTGACTGTGTGCTTTTTTTTTTTTTTTAATCTTTGGAGCAAGATGCTTCTTTTCCAGCCCTAACTGTTGAAAGAATGCTGTGGAGGTTATAATTACGAGTAGATGGGAAAGGCAAAAACAATGGAGGGAGGAGATAAGAAAAGTCAGATTGTCCACGTGACATCAATGAGAAAAATAACTATTAAGCTATACTGAAAATTTAAAAACCAAATAGATGAGAAGACTAGAAAGTGAAATGTAACTCACTTCTTGAATTTACTTAGAGTTGTACTAAGTCATTGCTTCTCAGCCTTTTGGCTAAGATCAAGTGAGTTGTACTAAGTCTATATATAAGCCTTTTTGTTAGGAGACACCTAGAAGTTTCACTAAAAATATTTTTGACAATGACAATAATTGGAAAGAGGACCAGAGTTGAGTATTCATTTCTCAGCGTGGACCATCAATTTAAGGTTTACATAAGCAATAACTACGTATTTTCTATGCTAAAGATGAACTCATCCCTTATGAGAACAAACTTTTCATAGGTTCCAAACAGCCATTAAGAAAAAGTAACTTGATAAGGTTATATCAATATGAGAGTAATGGAACATTTTCCGAAAACATCATCTTTCTGTAAGGAAGAAAAGAATGCCTTCTGTCTTATGTCTCTTGAAGTTACTGCTGCAAATAATTCCATAATTTAGCTAAAATTCACTGAAAGTTCAAAAATAATTTTTACATGAAATCAAAAAATTATAAGTCAAAGGCAATGCAAAGGAGAAATACTCCCTTTGTTGCTGTTGAACTACTTGGCCATAATATATCTGAATTTTCCTCCTTTTATTTGAAAAGGTATTTTTTTTTTATATATATATATATGAAATATATATACATTTAAAACAGCGAGTGGTGGCCAGCCAAGAAGAGTCTTCCATAATATCGTTTTCCAAAAACTGAAAATATACTTTAACTTGAAGGGTACTAGGGCACACTTCCAAATTAGGCATTTTCTTTCAGTTAAAAATCATAATTGGCCGGGCGCGGTGGCTCACGCCTGTAATCCCAGCACTTTGGGAGGCTGAGGCGGGCGGATCACCAGGTCAGGAGATCGAGACCCTCCTGGCTAACACGGTGAAATCCCGTCTCTACTAAAAATACAAAAAATTAGCTGGGTATGATGGCAGGCGCCTGTAGTCCCAACTACAGCTAATCTGGAGGGTGAGGCAGGAGAATAGCGTGAACCCGGGAGGCGGAGCTTGCACTGAGCCGAGATCGCGCCACTGCACTCCAGCCTGGGCGACAGAGCAAGGCCAGACTTCGTCTTAAAAAAAAAAAAAAAAAAACCATAATTGAACAGGAGATCAGGTAATAAATTCTAAAAACAAACCCCAGTTCTCAACAGAGGCCCTTACAATCAGGTCTCTCTCCATCTTAAGATGTCTTTTGACCTGATTCTTTTACATATTTCCTATTGATTATGCCAATAGTCACATCTTAGCTAACCTAGGCACTTTAAATAGCTATAGAGATCTGTGTGTCACTTGATGGTTTAAGTTTGTAGGTTAGCTCTTGAGGGACCTTGATTCCCTCCTAAACACTGCCTGAAATCAGAGCACAATGTGATTATGATCTTGTGGTCTGAACAGCCAGGTTTCCCAAAGGGACAATTAATGGAGAAGGCGTTGAACGTACGGTTCCGTTAGCCTCAGAACCTCAGAATTGCAAAGGACTTTAAAGGTCATCTGATTTAACCACATCTGATTTTATATTATACTTAAATAGAGATAAAAACAAAACTAGAATTCTCTGTTATTGATAGCTAAACAAACTATCAATTTCTGTAGCCAATCATTATATTTTCAAAGCATGTGCAATTGTCAACTGATTAATCACTATTTTAACCTGTAAGTTATTTCTAGGCTGGTGTTGAGTACTTCTAAGTATTTTTGGGGGGTAGTTGATGAGGATAGGTGGAAATACAGAATTGTAATGCAGTGTTCTTCTAACATTATACTTAAAAACAGAAAGTACTTAGGTAAACACAGAAAAAAAGACTAGAAGAAACTACATCAAGATATTGTCAGTGGTTATCTCTAGCACTGGGATAATGAATTAACTTTAAATTCATTAAAAAAAAATCTACAAAAGTAAACACATTCATTTAAAAATTTTTGGAAAATGTGGAAAAGCCTGGAAAGGAAAATTAAAATCACTTGTAGTTTCAGCACTCACCCCAAATCATTTTTGACATTGGGACATATTGTTATTTTCCTATCTATAAGTATGAATATGTTACAACATGTGAATCATAAGGTATATACTACTTAGGAGCTTATTTTCCAAGTATATACCACTTAGGAACCTATTTACCTAAAGTAAATAGGTTTTACCTAAAGTATTTTCTATGCCATTAAGTATTCTTCTAAAGCATGGATTTGTATGAATTGTATATCCATACAAAAGCATAAAGAATGCTTTTGTATGAATATATAATTTATTTTGGCAATTCCCTATTTTTGGATATTTAGATTGTATTTTTTTTTTAAGTGTTAAAAGTGTGGCTGTGATGAATATTCTCGAACATAAGTCTTTGTATATCACTCTGCCTATTTCCTTAGGAAAACCACCTAAAGGGGAATTCCTGACTACAGCCACTGTGAGGGCTTGTGAAATATACTAGCAAACTGCCTTCCAGAGAGTACCAGCCACACTCTGTTGTACAGTGCTCAGTTACACAGATTTTCATATTTTTCTTTGTATCTTTCTCTATTTTCTTAATTATCAATAATTACCATATATACTTTCATCATTAGAACAACACCATTTTTTCTAACCTGTGCTGACCTGTTCTTGAAATTTGGCCCTCTCAATTCCCTCTTAGATTTTCATCAATATACCTCCTTCCAAAAATTTTCCTAGGTTGCCATCAACGTTTCCTTATGAGAGCCATAAACATTTTATTTATTAATTTATCTCTGATAACCAAAGCATTCCATGGATAGAGAAGGACTTCCTGGCCTTCCTAGTTTCCTGACGGTCCCAGAGGCTTTGGAGTACTTTCTTTTTTTTTTTTTTTTTTTTTTTGAGATGGAGTTTCACTCTTTTGGCCCAGGCTGGAGTGCAATGGTGCGATCTCAGCTCACTGCAACCTCCGCCTCGTGGGTTCAAATGATTCTCCTGCCTCAGACTCCTGAGTAGCTGGGATTACAGGTGCCCACCACCGCACCCAGCTAAGTTTTGTATTTTTAGTAGAGCTGGGGTTTCACTATGTTGGCCAGGCTGGTCTCAAACTCCTGACCTTAGGTGACCCACCTGCCACGGCCTCCCAAAGTGCTGGGATTACAGATTGAGCCACCGCACCAGGCCTGGAGTCCTTTAAGAATGATCACCACCACTGGCCAAGGGGGCCACTCACCAGAAGTCAGGTTTCTTTCTTCTGACTACCCTCACTTGCTATTTTCTTTTTTTTATTCCAGTCTTTATCAATCACACAAGCAATATTATGTATTTTGCTACCTCTCATGGATACAACATGACTTCGATAATCACTTTTTTAAAGGGTACTAATGCCCATTGTGCAATATTCAAGATGAGCACACGGTGCAGAGTGAGCATCCTGGTTCTCATTTCTTGTTGTAATGAGAACACTTCTGGTATTTCACCAACAAGTTCTTTATTAGGAGTGCATATGAAACTTGATGAACTATATTAATGAATTTCTTAAAGAATCCCTCTTTCATTCCCATAGTTAATTAAATTCACATGTTTACTGTGTGCTCACTGTGCTCAATTCTACTTAAAGAATGTATACTGTAAATTTAGACATGCTCTATGTCCTCATGTAGCTAACCTGGCCAGGAAGAGGGGCTCATAACAGCATATAAACATATAAGTAGAATATGTAAGTGTAAATTGTTGTAAGTGTTACAAAGAAGAATCAGTTTTATTAAGACCACTTGGGCCAGGTGCGGTGGCTCATGCCTGCAATCCTAGCACTTTGGCAAGGTGAGGCAGGCGAATCACTTGAGCCTAGGAGTTTGAGACCAGCCTGGGCAACATGGGGATACCCTGTCTCTCCAAAACAAAAATAATAAAAAATAAATAAATTAGTCAGGCATGATACCATGCATCTGTAGTCTCAGCTACTCAGGCGGCCGAGGTAGGAGGATCGCTTGAGCCTGGGAGTTTGAAGCTGCAGTGAGCTATGATTGTGCCACTACACTCCAGCCTGGGTGACAGAGCAATGCTCTGTCTCAAAACAAAACAAAGACCACTTTGTCACTGAGTATGATTTGCTCTGTGTTTATTTGCTAATTTTTTTTTCGATTTTTGTATCAATATTTAGCAGTGATATCAGTTCATAGTGTTTTTTGTTTGTCCCATTTTTTTCCCAGTTTGGGAGGTGAGTCTTACCTGATTATATTTTTTTAAAAGTAAAAGCTTCCTTCTTATGTCCTCAAATAGTTGCAACAACATCAGAATAATCTATTCCTTAAGGATTTGAAGATACTACCTTTGGAACTCTCTAGGCCTGGTTCTTTTTTAGGATATAGCTTTTTAACAACTCCTTTATTTCCTCCGTAGTTATTTTCATTAAAAAATAAGCAATTTATTCAAATTATATATATGCATATCTATTGTTTCTATTTTGGGGTATTTGTGGTTTTTCTTTTTTTCTGATGGAGGATCTATTTTAGTGTTTTTTTTTTTTTTTTTTTTGAGACGGAGTCTAGCTCTGTCACCCAGGCTGGAGTGCAGTGGCGCGATCTCAGCTCAGTGCAAGCTCTGCCTCCCGGGTTCACGCCATTCTCCTGCCTCAGCCTCCCCATTAGCTGGGACTACAGGCACCTGCCACCACGCCTGGCTAATTTTTTGTATTTTTTAGTAGAGACGGGGTTTCACTGTGTTAGCCTGGATAGGATGGTCTCGATCTCCTGACCTCGTGATCCGCCCGCCTCGGCCTCCCAGGGCTCTGGGATTATAGGCGTGAGCCACCACGCCTGGCCTATTTTATTGTCTTTAAGAACACATTGTTGTGTTTAGTTATAAATCCATTACTTTTCTCTATTCTATTTCATTAATTTTTGTCTTTTTAATTAATTTTAATTAATTATTTCTGCTTTCCTTAGTTTTATTTCAGTATTTTTTCTAATTTCTTGAGTTGAGTGCTTAATTGACTTACATTTAAAGCAATCAATTTCTCTGAGTACAGCATTAGTCAGAAACTCTAGGTTTAATATTAAGTGTTTTAATAATAATTAAAAAATATGCTGCAATTAAATCTTGGTTTCTACTTTGCACAGTTGCAGTTTAAGGGTAGTGTTAACATTTCCAGGTGGTATGATTTTACTGGTTTCTATTTTTATTATTATTTTTCTGTTTTTATTTCACTGTGATCTGAGGATGTGGTCTGTACTCTTTCAACTTCCTGGAATTTATCAAGGATTTCTTCATGGCCAATTATATGATCAACTTTTGTAAATGTTACACAGGCACTTGAAAGAAAGTTTATTCTCTGTTTTCAGGCTTTAGAGTTCAATATTACAGGTACCAGTTCATGATTAATTATTCAGATCCTCTGTCTTTATATGGTTTTCTGTCTAATTATCTTCCATGAGCTGAGAGAAGTCGCCTAAACCCCTTATATTTCTGTTAATGTAGTTTTGCATTTTCTGCAGATTTTCTGTTGCATGTTGGATATGATATTTTTGTGGATTGTGCTCTTTCTGTCAGGATAAATTACCCCTTTTGTCTCATTTAATATCTTCTGCCTTAATTTTCATTTAGTAATATCATGACCTGCTTTGTTTTACTTTCAACCTCATTTATTTTGTTTTAGATGAAAATTTGTGCATGTAGCCAAAACACTTTGCCATCGGCAAGGGCCAATCAGAAAGGGTGCCGGCCCTGGCACTGCTGGAAGAGGGTCCTGGAGGGCTCCTGTCTTAGTACTTATGACAGGGTTGGGGTTGAGAGGAGGAGATCTTAGGGGAAGGAAGGGTGGTGGCTGCTATTTTAATAACCCTTACAGCTGTACTAGTGCAAATTGGCTGAATCCAACTTCAGAATCATTTTCAAAATCAATCTGGAAGTTTCCCTGACATCCAATTTGAGAATGTTTCTTTTTTTTTTTTTTACTAGGTAAACGTATTCCATTTACATTTATTATAACTGCTACACATTATCTTAATTCTGTTATCTTACATTCCTATTTAAAGTTGTCTTCATTTTCATTATTTTCCTATATAAGGTACATTTTGTTTCTTAGATGTCTGCTTTTGTTTTCCCTATTTGGTAATTTGGAAAGAAACAAATATAAAGTTCTCTTTCTGTTCTCTTGATCTACAGCATACCTGAATATAGCACAGAGTACATTTGTTTCTCTAAGTAACTATCAAAAACACAAATTTACTAGCACAAAGGAGAGAACTAGTTGATGAGATGGGAACATGAAAACCCAGCAGCTCATTACGATGGAGGCTACATGCTGCCCCAGGGGTAGGAGTACGGCCTTCCAAGTCATGGCAAACAGCACACGATGCGTGGGCCATCTGACTGGCAAAGAGGACATGAAGGAAGATTTACAAATATATTTTTATAAAGGGAATTTCCTAAATGATTAGTGAGATCTCCTAGTGTTGGTATATATGAGTGAGAGAGTGTGTGTGTAGGGGTGGGGGAAAGAGAGAGAGAGAGAGAAAGGGGCAGGGACAGAGAGACAGAAAGAGGCAGAAAAGAAGGGAGTGAAGATACATTAAAAAATACATAGTGGGCTTATCTAAGCACTATTTTCATCTCTAACAAGGTGCCTCTGGAAAAACAAAGTAAATGGGTTGGTAAACAATGAATGCAAGAAATGTGGTATTTAAGAAAATCATACTGCTTATATCTACATTTCCTATTAGTCATATTACAAAGTTTTTAAAGAAAATATTAATAGTATAGGTCTTGCTAACCAATTCCTGACACAAGAGTTTCAATTGGGATCATTAATTTGTTTCTCTTTTAAGATTTTCAATTACTTATTAACAAAATATCTTCAAATTATCAGGGAGCAAATAAAGTTATCAAGAAGCAAAAAATCCTTAAATATATTTTTAAAAGAATTAAATATCTAACCAATTGCAGTAATGGACAGGCAATATATAATTTTTATAATTTAGACTCAGTTTCTTCCTGTAGATCAGAGCTGAAAAATATAAACAATGAGAAAGGAGTAGAATGCTTAAGTATTTTCCTTCAAACCTCATTTATGATTCAGCACAGCTCAATTAAAGAATAAGAAAACAAAATGTGCCTTTACCTAGAAGTGCCACCAGGGTTAGCAGAATCACCATGTGCTTCATTCCTTTTCTTTTGTAGAAATATAGGAGAATGCAGAAAATTAATATTTCGAAAATCTAGAAATGAAAAAGATGAAAAAGAGTAAGTTATTCTACACAAAGTCTTCAAAATGTCACACTTCTCATTTTGATTTTTGCAGCAGTTCTCATATGAGAGTTGAGGTTGACTGAGGTTCCTAGGGACGACACAGGAGAGCAGCATAAGCACCTCGGCCATCCAGACCCGGAGCTCGAACACCCCTCTCCGCCAGTGATGCCCAATCTAGATCTCCAGTCCTAACCTCCCTGGGAGTTCAGCCTCATTTCCTCAAGTATCTACGGGACATTTCCACATGCATGTTTAATAGACACGCCACAGTAATGTGGGTAACACCTCCCACTTGATTCTCTACCTTCCCAGCTTGTTCCTCCAGGGCCTTTGCCCTCCAGTTAGTAGCATTCTCACACTCCCTGTTGCACAAACCCCAAACCCTTCCCTTTCCCTCACTCCCTGCCTTCCTCTCTAGACAGCTGCATTTGCTTCTCACTCATCTCTGATTTTACTCTTGCCTCTCTATAATCCAGCCATTCCACAGCCAGAGGAATCATTTAAGAACACAATTTGGATAATGAAATATTTTATTCATGGAGAACATATATGATACACATCAAAGGGATTTAGAGTAATATGACAGGCACTCACAGATTCTCTACCCAAACTAACAAACAGAACCTACTGACACCTCTGAAGTTGCTCATGTGCCCCTCTCCAGCTGCACTCCCCTCCTCCTTCAACCTCCCCAGGAATCACTATGCTGAAAATTTGTGATTATTATTTACTTTCTTTATAGTTTATTGCATTTCTATGTGTCCCTAAATGGTACCCAGTTTACTTTTGCATGTTTGGACTTTATACAAGTGGACTCATACTTGCTTTCACTCGTTTGTTTTTTTCCACCATGTATTATATTTGTGCCATTCTTCCAGGATGATGCATGTAGTAAAAATATAAACTAGACCCATTCATTCCTTTGCCGAAACCTCCTGTGGTTTCCTACCACATTTAGAATAAAACCCAAACTTCCTTCTGGATCACAAAGTTTTAGGCAACTCCCTGGACCTCATTTTGTACCACTCACTCCTGGATGGTCCACTCTGTGCCAGCCTCATGGCAATTTTTAAAAATTCTTTTTTTTTTTTCCTAGTTCTTTCCAATCTTCAGATTGCCCCTGCCTGTGGGCCTTTGCACTAACTGCTCACTCTGCCTGGAATGCTCTTTCACTGATCTTTGCACAATGGCTCCTCCAAGTCACTCAGCTCACAGGTCAAATGCCACCTCTCTGAGAGTTCTTCTCTGACTCTTCTGATCTAACGGAGCCACTCATTATCCTGTCACACCCCCAGCTTCAGGTCGCAGTGGAGCATTCTGCCATCATCATTTCTTGTTCATATGTTTATGTGTTTCTTGTCTGTCTTCCCTACTGGAATGCCAGCCCTAGGACAGGAATCTTACCCACTCTTTTTGCCACTCAATATCTGGTGCCTGGCACACAGCTGGTCACTCAATGAGTACTGATGGAATTAATGAGTAAATCACACCTCAAATTTATTATGAATAAGTCGCCAAAAAAGACCTAATGTCTAAAAAAGTGACTGTTCAATAAATATTAATTGACTAAAAGTCTAAAATTTTTCTGTCCTTAAGAACTTTAGTGTAATTTTGAGTTCTCAGTTTTATTTTTGTTTTAACTTTTTTTTTTTGGAGATGGAGTCTCACTCTGTTGCCCAGGCTAGAGTGTAATGGCTCGATCTCGGATCACTTAAACCTCTGCCTCTTGGGTTCAAGCGATTCTCTTGCCTCAGCCTCCCAAGTAGCTGGGATTATGGGTGCCTGCCACCACACCTGGCTAATTTTTGTATTTTTAGTAGAGACAGGGTTTTGCCATGTTGGCCAGGTTGGTCTTGAACTCCTGACCTCAAGTGATCCACCCGCCTTGGCTTCCCAAAGTGCTGGAATTATAGGCATGAGACACCGTGCCCAGCCCAGGCTATTATTTTTGACGAGATAGTATTCTTGGGCTGAATTCGTAAGTGTGAATGTTTACTTTTCTAACAGCAGACAGTACCATCACTAATTTTTTTTCTCTTTTTTTTTAACCACAGGAGTTAGGGACTTCACTATTTACAGGAATGCATTCTACCTACAATGCCTTCTCTAAATCAACTTAAATTTGTTTCCATTCAAGGATTTGCTTGTGGGTTTGTTTTTTTCTCTATTCCTTTGTGGGCATGGGAAACAGCAGGCCCTTATCTCCCTCATTAAAAAACCTTTTCATCTAATACGGAAGATGAAATCATCCCTTTGTCTTTTCTTCTCCTGGTAAATTAAACCAATTATTTTAACTGTTTCTTATGGGACTTATTTGCCAGACCTTTAATTTAATTGAGTAGTGCTTTACAAAAGCTATTAAACTTGTATCTCTTTGCCTTCCCTAAAATGGCCATCAAAACATTGGATGTCCTAATTTCTGTGCATTTCGCCAATTGTTAACAGAAATATCCCTCTGGGCCTGGTCTCCCCTCCACCACAGGCTTCCACTTCTCACATGAGACAATTATAGACAGTTCACAGCAGCGTTTGGGCCTCTGTGTTTGTTGTGGGAGAAAAGAAAGCTCTTCCTGCATTAACACACAGAGCCTGTTAGGTAAATCAATTATCATGCTGATTATTAATTTTTGCAGGTATTTGTTATCAGGTCTAGAAACCATGTATGACTTTTTTCATGTGTGGGCAAATTCCATCTCTGTGGCTTCAGATAAATAAAACATGAGTTCCCATTATTCACAGAATAACTATAGTTGCCCTGGTTCTGCCTCGTGGCAAGAAGTCACACAGCTCCTAGGAATAAAATATTAAAGCAGTATGAATTAATGCTGATTTTTTTCTAGCAACATTTTTTTTTCTCCCTGAAAACATCAATATTAAAGAAGCTGTGATTTCTGCAGGTTGCGGTGCCCCAGGAAGGGGCTGCATTATTGATTGCAATCTCACAGGTTAGAAAAAGTAACAGCACTTACTGAGTCCCCCGCACCCTGTGCACTGTTCTCAGAGCTTCCTGTTACGAATTCATTGAATCCTCACAATCACTTAGGAGGTAGGTGCTGTCATCGGTTTACAGGTGAGAAAACTGAGGCTCAGAGGGGCAAAATGATGCAGCTCTGATAGGCAGCATGATGGCCCCATAGGAGTCCCTGGTCTAATCTCCAGACGCTGTGAAGATGTTACTTTACATAGCAAAGGGGTTTTCTATTAGGTTGGTGGGTTGGTGCAATTCTTCCTTCCTTTGTTTTCTGTACCAGATCAGAGGAAAAAGTTCCTGGGCCTTGTACCTGTGAGGCTTCCATTTAATGTAAGCCTTGAAGGAAAAACAGACAATTTTCAATTTTCCCACTGAAAATAACTACCTTCAATGGGAAAAACCTCAATTACTTTTGCACCAACCTAATGCAAAGAGCACTGGCAGCTGAAGGGGTGCGTGGCAAAAGAGATAGACAAAATTTTAGCACTGGATGCCCCACTGCCAGTACCAATATCTGAGCCCGATTTGACCTCATCTTGCCTCACCAAGTTCTCAAACGCATAGCCTATGGCCTGGCATATGGCTTCTCTGTCCAAAAGAAATGAGCTCTGCAAAGTTTCTCTCTAAGGCCATATTTGGACAAAGATCTGATCCTTGGTGGTCGGTTTATTAATTCTGCAGAGAGGCATTGAGTGAGGCGTGTTGGCATGTGCACCCCAGAAGTGAACAAACTGGTTTTGAGTTTTGGCTTTATCACTTAGTAGTTATGTGACCTTCAACAAGTTCCTGGGCCTTCCCCAGCCTCAACTTCCCCATCCATTAAATGCAGAGGATAACAGTGTCCCATGTATAGGGCCAGTGTGCAGGTAAAGAGCAGAATGTAATCTGAGCTAGACGTAGGGCTCAGTCACTCAGAGAGTGGCTGCTGCTACCAAAGAGGTGGACTCTTGTGTGGACGCACAAGTGCTATTTGCATTCAGACAATAAAGCAAATAACATCATGCCATAGATATTGATATCCTATAAAAACATACAGTTTTCTCCCTTAGGTTTCTAATACCTGATGGTGGGTTTTGTCGCAGCTTTGCCAGAAAGGCTGACTTAATAATCAGGTTTAGGGTACAGAATGACACCAAATGACAGGCTTGGCCCCAGCATCTGCTGGTTTAATTTTTTTGTCTGAGAGAAAATGAGCAATGTGCAGATTATTTTGTGAAGGATTTTATGTTCACAAAAGAGGTTTCCATTTGAATAGTCTTTTGGAAAATCTGGGTGAGCAAAATAGCCATGACCAAGCCTGCCAAAGAACATGAAGTAATTGAGAATTAGGGCTGCATTTTCTAACGTGGTTTTTGCAGAACACGTTTGCTCATAGGTATTACTCAACAAAAGGTCCTTCCAAGAAAAGGGCCTCATGGTCGAAGTAGCCTGGGGCATGTAGGACAAACAAAATCAAACCTTTCTCATTCTTACAGGACTTCTGGCTTTTAACATGCTAACAGAGATGATGAATTTCTCAGACAGGCCATGTTATGCAGAATTTTCCTCACCTAGTTTGACCTTGAAAATCCCACTTCTCTTTGTGTTTTGGCAAGGATCGGGATTGTCCGTCTGTGGCAGACGGGCTGGGAGAGGCTGTTTCAGTGAGTGAGTGGAGGGCACTTTATTCTTCTCTGGCTGGTATACACTGGGCTTCTCAAATCTTCCTTCCTTTCTTTTCTGTACCAGATCAGAGGAAAAGCTACTGAACCTTGTTCCTGTGAGGCTTCCATTTAATGTAAGCCTTGAAGGAAAAACAGACATCTGTCTGGGGCACGCAAACACGCCAAACAAGGGGTTGATGTGAGCCAGTGGGTGCTGCAATATTATAATTCCTTTTGTGAGAAATATAAAATGTATTCAGGCTTATAAATATTTTAGAAGTTATTTGATCAGTCCTGAAAGCCAATTCAGGTGCTCTTATTTATACTTGGTATAATACATAGAGTTAGATGAATGATATGTCAAAGAATAGTCTTAATTACTGTAATTATTATCTTTGCAGTCAGGGCTTGCAGAAAAGCATAGAATTTGCCATATCTGAGGATTAAATATTACTTAAGTGTTTAACAGATTCAAACCAAATTTCAGCTCACAATCTTAGTATAAAATACATTACTTCTAGAGTCTTTAGAGATGCAATTATATAATGGATTAAATTACAAATGAATATTATATAGATCTAGTTCCCTTAGGGTCTAATGCCAACAGTGTTATTCAAAAGTAATTTTATTAAAGGTTTATTTTATGCTATGTTATAAATACCTGAAATTATTTACATTTTTCTCTGTGGCATTTACTTTCAAATATACTTTCTTTATCTTAATATGATTTTTCAGATATATGGGTTTCTCCCAGAACTGTAAAATTCCTGCTACGGGGATTCCTGTCTCTAAACTTGGTGTCTAATCACCACTTAATGGATGAGTGAATAAATGGATGAATAAATTTATTTTAAGAGTTGATTTTGGAAAAATGGCAAACTGCAACTCATCTCAGTACTTTTTGTGAAAATATACAGTTTAATAAAAAGTAGTTTGGATCTCTTCAAATGTTTTCTCTGGTGTTAAAATAATACAAGATACAGCATCATTAAACAATGCTGTTTATTCCAGGAAATAAGTCTTGATGCATCTTTAATATACAAAGGATTTAACTCATGCCATTAATTTTCTGGTTTCAGGCTATGTGACCCTTTTCTTAACTAGATGAAGAATTTATTTTGCCTGCAGGCGAAGAGTAATAATTTGTTGGTAGGGCTTCAAGTCTGGATTATCATGAAATTTTCTGTAAAGTATAAAAGACAGAAGTAAATCACAGAGATCTAGTGCTTATCATTGACTGACAAAAGCTGTGATAATTAAAGAACTGAGTGCGGCATAGAAGTAGGAAGATAAATGGGGCAGACGGGTTGGCACAAAGTATGACAGACCCGAGGAAGGCGATCTGACTTGGGAAGCCCAATCTTAAAGGCTGAAGGAGGGCAGGGGTGAGGGAAGAGCTAGGAAGTGACAGCACTAGGGTAGAAATAAGGCCTATGAAAATGGATTTTGGGGCCATAACATATGAGGATCAGGGATTTAAATAGGCAGGGCACTGTGACTGATGGCCTGATTGATTCATTGATCAACCAGTACAAGTTCATGTCCTGAAGAAGTGCAGCATCTTCTGAAATAAGACAGGCAGGTAAATAGATAAAGAGGTCCAATCTGAGCCATGCCCATGAGGGTAAGTTTTCAGGGGTCATAAGGAGATGGGGCTGTGGGTCAAAGGAGGTAGGGGAGGCAGACAGGTACAACAGCACTGCGTTATATGGCTGGAGGGGGCTCACTGGTCAGATTTATTTATTAGGAGGAGCTTGTACCAGTGCTGATGATGAACAACAGGGGAGGCAGCCTTGTTAAGAGGCTGCTGACACAGTTCAAACAAGAGATGGTGGAAGCCTGAATTAATGCAACAGGAATGGAAATGTGAAAAAGGGGTCAAGTTCAAGAGACTTTACATTTCCAAAAGGATCAGGGGTAGGAGTGAGGAATGAGGGTGAAGGAGAAGTCATGTGTAGTTTAGGTTTCCAGTATGGGAAGCTGACATGGAAGAGAAGAGAGAGTCTGGGAGAGAAGATAGTTTGTTTTTTGATATGTTACCATTGAGGAGACGATGGGATGCCCAGGCAGGGATGAGTAATATGTGGACAGATGAGAATATAGATCTGGAGCCCAGGAGGTGCCTGGGAAGGAGAGGTAGGTCTGGATTAAGACGTCTTTAAAAACGTTGCTGGTGGGTGGGCAATGGGATTCTTTTAGAAGACCTTGGAAGAGTGTGCAGCATCAATAGAAGCGAGGCAGAGGAAGAGGAGGTGCTCAAGAGTCTGGCGTGGATTAGTCAGAGAGGAAGAAGAGAAACAGGGAAAACATGTGGAGGAAGCAAGGAGGAGAGAGGTTCTAGAAGATAATGGGCCAGGGAGTAAATGCTGCCTAAGGTTCGAGAAGAATCAGGACCAAAAAAAGCAATTCCTTTGGCAATTCATGGAGAGGGATTTACTTTTCCAGACTTCTCCTACACCCTCATTCGTCACTCCTAGTCCCCTTCCTGTTGGGAATGTAAAGCCTCTAGAACTTGGTCCTTTTCTACATTCCCATTCCCATCGCATTAATTCAGGCTTCCATCATCTCTTGCTTGAACTGTGTCAGCAGCCTCTTAACAAGGCTGCCTCTCCTTTCTCTTAATCATCAACACTGTGGCTACAAGCTCCTCCTAATAAACAAATCTGACCAGTGAGCCCCCTCCAGCCACATAATGCAGTGCTATTGTATCTGTCTGCTGTTCCCTCTACTGGCAATATCCCCCTACCTCCTTTGACCCACAGACCCATCCACAGATTGGAATGAGTGAAGAGTCAGTGGGAGCTGAGGAAGTGGACAGGACCAGCAAGAGTAGATTATCTGAAGACATTCTTGGTAGTAAATGGCAGGAGTGAAATTGGGCAGTTTATTAAAAGGGTGTGTAGTGTATGAGAATTTTTTTTAAATAGAGAAACCTAAGTATCTTTGTAGAGCAAGAGAAAGGAGTAGAAAAGGAAATGAAAGTGAAAAGATCTGTAGATATTTGTGTTCTAGTGGTCAGAGTACATATCAGAAATGGTAGGATATATAGAATTCTTGTCATACACACTAGGAACTGCTTCAGTCATGTACTTAGAGCAAATTTAATCAGTAGACACATCCCTGTAAATGCCAATGTCACACTTTTCAATACTAGGCATATAAAGTAGGATCATACTATTTTATCTGTTTTAATGGCAGAAGGTTAGACCAGTTAGCTTTTGAGGTCACTTCTAATCCTAATAGTGTGTGCTTTCTTTTTTTTTTTTTTTTCTTTGTCTTGAGACAGGGTCTCACTTTGTCACCCAGGCTGGAGTGCACAGCTGCAATCACGGCTCACTGCACCCTTGACCTCCTGGGCTCAAGATCCTCTCATCTCAACTCCCAGTAGCTGGGACTGCAGGTGCATACCACCCTGCCTGGCTAATTTTTAAAATTATTTGTAGAGATGAGGTCTTGCCATGTTGCCAGACTGGTCTCAAACTCCTGGGCTCAAGCGATTCTCCCACCTTGGCTTCTCGAACTGTTGGGTTACAGACGTATGCCACCATGCCCAGCCTGATTCTTTTTATTGTTTTCACAACTATTTTACCAAACCAGTTCTTGGTTAAATGCTCAGCTAGACTATCCCAGCTTTCTTCTTATTACCTACCCTTCCTAGAATATTAGTATTCCCCAATCTGTACCAACTTCTGTGACAAGTTGCATATCAACCCTTTTGATCATATTCTCTTTATACCTACAGATACAGCCACTGCATCAAGCGAGATAACCCAGTTAACGCCTTCATATTTCTCTATCAGCTCACTTCATTCTTTTTATTTTTTTGAGACAGAGTTTCACTCTTGTCGCCCAGGCTGGAGTGCAATGGCACCATCTTGGCTCACTGCAACCTCCGCCTCCCAGGTTCAAACGATTCTTCTGCCTCAGCCTCCCAAGTAGCTGGGTTTACAGCTGTGTACTACCACTCCCGGCTAATTTTTGTATTTTTAGTAGAGATGGGGGTTTCACCATGTTGGCCAGGCTGGTTTCGAACTCCTGACCTCAAGTGATCTGCCCAGCTCGGCCTCCAAAAGTGCTGGGATTAAAGGTGTGAGCCACTGTGCCCAGCCTCATTTGATTCTTTTACACATCTGTTGGTATTGTAGTACTGTTGTGTGCTCCTCTCAGATAATCTGTAGCATTGATCTCAACAAGGACTTCAAAAAAATTAATAGATCACTTTAATCTTTTTCACTGGAAAAATTAAAGATATAGAATTTAAAATATAATAAAAGAGAAAAATATACAAGTTTAAATATTTTGTATTGGTTGACAGTACTAATGGGAATATAAATGAATATGGAAATTCTGGAGGGCAGTTTGTCTACATCTATCAAGTTTTTTTTAAAATTATTATACTTTATGTTTTGGGATACATGTGCCGAATGTGCAGTTTTGTTATGTGGGTATACACGTGCCATGGTGATTTGCTGTACCCATCAACCCGTCACCTACATTACATATTTCTCCTAATGCTATCCCTTATGCTCATCATCACTGGTCATTAGAGAAATGCAAATCAAAACCACAATGAGATACCATCTCACGCCAGTTAGAATGGTGATCATCAAAAAGTCAGGAAACAATAGATGCTGGAGAGGATGTGGAAAAATAGGAACACTGTTGGTGGGAGTGTAAATTAGTTCAACCATTGTGGAAGACAGTGTGGCGATTCTTCAAGGATCTAGAACTAGAAATACTATTTGACCAAGCAATCCCATTACTGGAAATTTACCCAACGGATTATAAATCATTCTGCTATAAAGACACATGCACACATATGTTTATTGTGGCACTATTCACAATAGCAAAGACTGGGAACCAACCCAAATGTCTATCAATGATAGACTGGATTAAGAAAATGTGGCACATATCTACCATGGAATACTATGCAACCACAAAAAACGAGGACTTTTTTGAAGAGAACCCCTATTTTGAATAAAGTTCAGTAAAGCAAAATGTGTCCTCAAGTATTGTCCCTTCAACTTGGAAGGGAATGTTTTGTTTTACTCTGAGTTGTCCTAAAACATGTTGCTTTGGAACTTGCTGGATTAATTGATGTGGAAATTGTTCCAGGAAAGGATATCTGGGAAACTAGGGGTGCTTCTATTGCTGACTTAGTAATTCAAATACTTTGGTGTTGGTCAAATACATTTACATTTTAGTAAGATATTAGTGCTGGTAAGGAAAAGGTTATGTTCTCTAATATCTGCATGTACCAGTGGTCTGGATAATACAGATTTGGGGATAGTGAAATATTTAGAATTCTTACCACATAGATCAGGAACTGCCATCCAACAAAGTAATACTGCACTGTTCTTGCTGAGATTGCCTGAGTTATATTTGGAGCAAAGTTCACCAGTAAATATGTTCCTGCAAATGCCAGTGTCATACCTTTAAATAAAATTGAAAAGAAAAACCAAATTGAAACCAACCTAAAGCTTTTTGTTGACACAGACATTGCCTAGAGACTGAGCGTTACTTGTAAAAGTACCAGTCGCCCCTCCCTATTATACTCCGTTTAATCAAATCATCCCTGGATATCTTTCACATTCACCTGAAGGCATTCCCTTTACAGGGGAATAGAGCTGGGAGATGGATGGGGTAGGACATAACTTCCAATTTTTCTGTTGTTCTGGATGACTCCTGGCCTCTTCAGGGAAGCTTTTCCCAGTGATCGGGAAGATCAGAATATGTGCTATGAAGATGTGAAAACACATCCTAAGCTGACCGTTTCCTCATGGGCCAGTAAGTGCATGATAGATCTAGACAGTCTAGATCTGTCTAGATCTAGATGGCACAGTCCAGAGGACAGGGAAACTCATCACATGATGATCTGCTCTACACTCACTCATCCCTGGAGCCTTCAACACACTCAGGTGATTTAATAATTTGAAAATCTGGTAATGAGCATCTTTAATCACTGCCATTTATTGGATTCCTTTTAGCAGCAATAACGAAGGTGAACGCTGGCTTTGCTATAGGAGTTTAATTAATCCAGTCTAGAATATAGAATTCCAAGGTTAGCTTAATAAAATAAAATAAAATAGAAACCACGTCATAAACCTATGTAAGGAGTATGTTACTGCCATCGGTTTAGCATTACTTAAAATGACAGAAGGGAATGTGTATAGGGGGGTTAGGGGGTGAGGCCACCGAAGAAGGGGTGAAGGGAGGACTTGCCCTTCCAAATAATGTTGAAAAGTGCTTATTTATATATAATTAGCAGTCTGGAAAAAACCCTGATATAAGTAGCATATTTTAGATAGCACACTTGAAAACATAATTCAACTTGTTTCATCTCTGAGGTCAGTGCTATTGTGAATATAATTTATAACCAACATTGACTCCAACCTGAAACAATTTGGTTTGTCTACGAAGTCTCACAATTTGAAGGCACCAATTTCCTGTTCCTCTTATGCAAATGACTTAGGTTTTGAACTCTAGTTCCTGGAAACAAATAGCATTTGATTTTTCGCAAAAGCTAGACAACAGCAATTCAGGGTATTGTAGAAGCTACAAGGAAGTTTCCTCTAATGTAACGATTTATTCTGTAATACTTTGTGAAGACAGATTATATGCAATCTTTAAAGCTATTTTGAATGAGAACTTTAGAAACAAAAAACAATATACATTATTAAACACTGTAATAAAAGCAAATGATAAAACCATATATAAGAACTTGGGAGAAAATTATTTGTCAGTCATGTCTTTTCTTTGGAAAAAAATTACATAATTGTTCAAAAGTAGGTTCCTAGGAGGAAGAGATTTAAAAAAACCTGTTTTCTAAACTTGGTATGATAAAGTAGCATAAATCCATTTAATCTACTTTAAAATGTCTCAGATACTTCTGTTTCTTTTGTGAAATCCAAATTTCTAGTTATATCAAGTTCCTCCATCAGATACTTCTTTATCTCTACTAATAGTATCTAGTTTCTATTAACTTTCTTGTATTTAAATTTAGTTTTGAGTAGGCAACACATGTATATGGCAAAATTCCAACAATACACAAGGCGGACTGGTGAAAAGTTAAATCTCATACACCCTGATGGTTCACTAGTTTTCCTCCTCAAAGTCACTACCACCACTAGTTCCTGGGGTTTTCTTTTCAGAGATGTTTTATGCATGTGTGTATAAGTGTGCATGAGGTTTTTTTTTTTACATAAATAATTGCATATTATATAAGCTTTTCTGTATCTTGCTTTTTTTTTTTTCTACTTAGAACATTTTGGAGGACACTTCACATCAGTATATGCAGGGTGGCTTCATTCTTTTTAAGTCTACTGGTGTTCTATCTCGCGGAGGTAGTATTGTTTACTGAATAACTTTCCAATATTGTCCCTGTTTCACATTCTGACATATACCTCCCTACTTCACATCCACGTCTGCATTTGCCTTCCATGACTGTTCCTATCAATGTATATCTTCATTGCATTTCTTTTTAAAAATTTTTAATTTTTGTGGGTACATAGGAGGTGTATATATTTATGGGGTATATTTCATTGCATTTCAAAACTTTTAAAAAATATAAAATGGCTGATGCTTTTACAGTTATTCTTTCTTTCTCTCCTTCCTTCCTTCCTTCCTTCCTTCCTTCCTTCCTTCCTTCTCTCTTTCTTCTTTTTTTTTTGAAACAGAGTCTTGCTATGTTGCCCAGGCTGGAGTGCAGTGGTGTGATCTCAGCTTACTGCAACCTCTGTCTCCTGGGTTCAAGTGATTCTCCTATCTCAGCCTCCCGAGTAGCTGGGACTACAAGCATGTGCCACCATGCCCAGCTAATTTTTGTATTTTTAGTAGAGATGGGGATTTACCATGGTGGCCTGGGTGGTCTCGAACTCTTGACCCCAGGTGATCTGACCGCCTCCGCCTCCCAAAGTTCTGGGATTACAGGAGTGAGCCACCATGCCCGGCTGCAATTGTACTTTCTAAGTCCCTTTCACATATATTATTTCATTTGGGCCTCACATCACTGTGTATCTGCTAAGTAACTTTATGGCAGTTCAGCAGGTCACACATTCTTTCTTCTTAATAATTTTTATTTCAGCTATCTGCAATAATTACAAAGGCAGTTCTGGATAGCTGCCACCAGTTGTATGCTGGTTTATTTGGCATCATTTATATTTATGTGATTTACTGTCCCCTTTATGAGTTATATGCACATTTTTCATGTTAGTCATTTGCACTTCCTTAAATAAATTCCTTTTAAATTTATTTATATTCTACCTTTTTCTAAAAGTGATATGAGATATCAGTTCCTGTTATTTTTATTTCAGTAAAGCTACATATATTCCTTCTTTTGAAAGACACAGATTTCTGACTTAGGAAACTTGTTAGTTTACCTTCTGCTGGCCCGTTTGCCGAAAGGAGTAATCTGGACATGTAAGATCCTCTGAAAAGTCTGCTGCCAGAAGTCTCAGAGCTCTCTTGTATGTTATTTGTTTCTTTTCTCTTGTTGCTTTTAGGATTCTTTATCCTTGACCTTTGGGAGTGTGATGATTAAATGCCTTGGGGTAGTCTTCTTTGGGTTAAATCTGCTCAGTGTTCTATAACCTTCTTGTATGTGAATATTGATGTCTTTCTCTAGATTTGAGAAATTCTCTATTATTATCCCTTTGTATAAACTTTCTAATCTTCTCTTCCTCTACCTCCTCTTTAAGGCCAATAAGTCTTAGGTTTGTTCTTTTGAGGCTGTTTTCTAGATCTTGTAAGTGTGTTCCGTTCCTTTTTATTCTTTTTTTTTTTTGTCTCCTCTGACTGTATTTTCAAATAGCCTGTTTTCAAGCTCACTAATTCTTCTCCTCGATCATTTCTGCTGTTAAGAGACTCTGATGCATTCTTTGGTATGTCAGTTGCATTTTTCAACTCCAGAATATCTGCTTGATTCTTTTGAATTTTAAAAATTTCTTTGTTAAATTTATCTGATAGGATTCTGAATTCCTTGTCTGCGTTATCTTGAATTTATTTGAATTTCTTCAAAACAGCTATTTGAATTCTCTGTCTGAAAGATTACATAACCCTGCCTCTCCAGGATTGGCCCCTAGTGCCTTATTTAGTTTGTTTGGTGAGGTCATGTTTTCCTGAATGGTCTTGATGCTTGTGAATGTTTGTCAGTGTCTGGGCATTGAGGAGTTAGATATTTATTGTAGTCTTTGCAGTCAGGGCATGTCTGTACCCTCCTTCTTTGGAAGGCTTTTTGGGTATTTTAATGAACTTGGGTGTTGTGATCTAAGTTTTTGGTCACTGTGGCCATATCTACATTAGGGGGCACTCCAAGCCCGGTAATGTTGTAGTTCTTGCATATTTGCAGAGGTACCATATTGGTGGTCTTGCATAAGATCTGGATGAATTATCTGGATTAACAGGAGGAGACTCTTGTTCTCTTCTCTTACTTTCTCCCAAACAATCTCTCTCTCTCTCTCTCTCTCTCTTTCTGTGTGTGTGTGTGTGTGTGTGTGTGTGTGTGTGTGTCCTGAACTGCCTGGAGCTGGGGGCGAGGGGTGGAATGACATAACCACCCCTGCGGTCACTCCCACTGGGACTGCACTAGGTCAGACCTGAAGCCAGCACAGCATTGGATCTTGCTCAAGGCCTGCTCTGTCCACTGCCTGGCTACCACCTATGTTCGCTCAAGGCCCTAGGGCTCTACAATCAGCAGGTGGCAAAGCCAGCCAGGCTTGTATCCTTCCCTTCAGGGTGACAAGTTCCCCTAGGCCCCAGGTGGGTCTGGAGAAAACCTTAGAAATTTACCTGGTGTTCTATTCTACTGCAGCTAGGTCGACACCAAAACCACAAGGCAGAGTCCTTTCTGCTTGTCCCTCCCCTTTCCCCAGGCAGAGGAGTCTTTCCTCTGTCCGCCACCCTCAGGTACTGCCAGGGTACTGCCAATAGTCACATAAGGCCCAAAGGCTCTTCAGTCATCTTATGGTGAATGCTGCCAGGCCCGGCACTACCCTTCAGGGAAGTGGGCTCTCCTGTGGTTCAGGGTAGGTCTAGAAATGCCATCCAAGAGCCAAGACCTGGAATCAGGGACCCCAAGAACCCTCTTGGTACCCTACCCCACTGCGGCCAAGCTGGTACTTAAGCTGCAAGACAAAATCCTTTTTATTTGTTCATCTCCTTTTCTTAAGCAGAAGGAGTCCTTCCCCACAGCCACCACAGCTGTGAATATGCTGGGCCACACCTGAAACTAATACATCTCTGAGTCTCACCCAAGGCTCACGGTGAGTACTGTCTGGCTGCCACTGCTGATTATTCAGGGCCCAAATACTCTTTAGTCAGCAGGTGATGAATCCTGCCAGGACTAGGTCCTTCCCTTCAAGGCAGTGGCTTCTTTTCTGGCCCAGGGTGTGTCGTGTGTCAAGAAATGTCATCCAGGAGCTAGAGTCTGGAATGGGGGCCTCAGGACTCTGCCTGATGCCCTATCCCACTGTGGCTGAGCTGGTGTCCAAGTTGCAAGACAAAGTCCTCTTTATTCTCTCTCCTCTCCTCAAGTGGAAGAAAGGAGGCTCTCCCAGAGCTATGAGCTGTGCTGCCTGGGGCTGGGGGAGGAGTGGCGTCTGCACTCCCTTGGCTTCCCAGCTGTTGTCTCACTGGATCATATGCCCCTTGAGTCCACTGGTTCTAATCCTAGCACAGCACCAGGACTTGCCTAGGAGTTGCAGTTCTTGTGGCCATGCAGCCTTTCAAGTTTATTTAGGACCCCAGAGAAATGTTAGCCTGCGGTGGCAAGGCTTGCCAAAACTCAAGTTCACACCTCTGGGGTGGTTGATTCCTCTCTGGATAGAGCTGGTCTAAATGCTCCCTCTGTGGCCATCAGCTGAGCTCTAGCCAGTGTTGGCAGCATTGAGTTTCAGCGCGAAGTCCCATAATCACTGTGCTCTTCTTCTCCAAGTGAGCAGATTCTCTGTGCCATTTGGCCACTGCTGGCGGATGTGGGAGAGGTGGTGTTGGTGATTCGAGACTGTCCTTCCTACCCTCTTCAGTGCCTCTTTCAGCAATATGAAGTTCAGGTACTGTGATTGCTCACCTGAGTTTTGGTTCTTATGAAGGTGCTTTTTTGTGTTTAGAGAGTTGTAAAATTTGGTGTTCCTACAGGCAGGACGATTGGTAGAGGCTTCTATTCAGCCATTTTGCTACATCTCCTTTGTCTGGACATATAAGATCCAAAAGGAAGCAGGGTATCACCAACATGTTCCTCACCCAGGGAAATGTTACATTTTAAGTCAAGACTTGGATCCCAGGAGTCTAATCCAAGCTGAAACTGCCCTCACAAAATTCACATTTCACTGCTACGTGCTACCTGGAAGACCTTAGGCAAGTTATTCACTCCATTGTGACTCAGTTTCCTCATCTCTAGGTATAAATTATGTCATCATACTTGCAAAATCCCAGGAATTTGGCTCTGCAAGAGGCCAGTCTAGGGAACTGAATATGCTTCAAAGCCTACTGAGAGGCCTGATGTGACAGCGGATCCTGGATAGATCCATCTCAGGATGCTGACTGCCTGCCATGAGCCAATGGCCATTTGAGTTAAGCTTAAAAATTAGTCCAAAATTGTATCTCTAATATTAGAGATACAATTTTGGGGGACCATCACTGGGGCTGTCTCTAAGGAGATAACCCAATTTGATAATGGAAGGAATGAGCAGGAAGGAATTGGCTGGTGTTTTCTGAATGCCTAGCAAAGACTTCTTGCTGTTGGTTTTCAAAGAAAACAGAAAGAAGGACATGGCATAACTAACAGACATAACAAAGAAGAAGGAAAAAATAGCAGTCCTATGTTTGCTACCCACAGCTAGCCTCAGGAAACTGGTGCATAGAGTTCCAAGATCTGGATATTGGAGGGGACATAAAACAGCAGCCAGACAGCTGTGGGTAAGCTGCAGGTAAGAGGCAATGTCTAGATGCTAGATGCTACCCACAATACAGGCATGGGATGCCATCCTCTGTCCTCATGCCCAAACCTGCAGCAAATACATTTTTCTCATCAAATACAACTCAAGTCACTTAGAAGTCTATAATGGTCTGCTGGGAATCTTAGATTTAGCTTGATAACATGTACAAATATTAAATAAAACCTCTCCCTATAAACTTGATATTTGTGCAAAACAGGTAAACAAGCAAATCCCTGCCTTTTATAATAGATACACTAGTTATACTGGGAGGGCATATGCCAAGGGAACGTAATCTTTTTTGTTTTAAATAGAGATACAGTCTCACTCTGTTGCCCACGCCGGAGTACAGTGATGCAATCGTAGCTCATGGCAGCCTCGAATTTCTGGGCTCGAGTGATCCTTTCATCTTGGCCTCCTGAGTAGCTGGAACTACAGGCATGTGCCATCATGACTGGCTACTTTTTTAATTTTAAGTTTTGTAGAGATAGGGTCTGGCCATTTTGCCCAGGCTGGTCTCGAACTCCTGGTCTCAAGTGATCCTCCCACCTTGGCCTCCTAAAGTGCTGGAATTACATGTGTGAGCCACTATGCCCAGCCAGTAATAATTATTTTTAGGTGTTGTTCTTAAAATTATTGAGTTCATAGATGTGTATGGCTGACATGAGCGTTATGGTATAATCAGCATCATGCTAAAATGTGATGATAATGATAACTATAATAGTAATAACTAATACTTGTAAGCACAGTTCTAAATGCTTTATACATAACTAATTTAATGCTTCCAACAAATCTGTGAAAATGATTTACCTTTGCATTATTATACTATTACAACTTTTACTATACGGAAGTTGTATAGTATATGACATATAATATGAATACTATATAATGTATACTTTTAAACTGTTACCATCTACATTTGACAAAAGAGGAAATTGAGCCACAGAAGAAATAGTTATTTTGCTTGGGATTTTCCAGCTAAGAAGAGGAGAGCTGGGATTGGAACCTAGTTGGCTATTTTCTTAACTATTATACTCCACTGCCTCTTATTTGCCTTAAGAATCAAGGCCACTGAATGGACAGCTCGGGGCTGTCATTTACATTGAAGTCTGTATGAGTGGCACCCCTAGGAGCTGTACAGAGCACAACCTGAGGCCGTATGCAGCATCCTTACTGGGGATAAAAGAAATTGATTGTTCCTGGCAAAGGTTACTGGGGTCCTTGACTGGTCTCAGGTAATTTTTCTGGCCCTAAATTTCCTTTAGAAGAGTATTCCCAAACTGGTATTCCCTGGAACCAGTTTTGTAAGACAGATGCTCCACCAAAAAAGGTCCCAAGGCAAATGTATTTGAGAAGAGGTGAATTAAACAAACTTAAATCATTCTTTTACTGGAAAACCTCTCCGATCCTAATGTATTAGCATTCACTGTAAATCTCCCAGAGGAGGATATGGTTGTCATATTTTCTAAACATATTTGACCATTTATATTGCACTGAAGTAGTGTTTTGGGGGAATATTTTATATTGTGGGAAATACTTGACGTTTAACTGGATCCAGCTGTGAGCATGCCTTTGTTTCAGGAGGCTACTAGTGTTCTGTTGCAAAAGTCTTCTATAGATACCTGTGTACCAAGAATGTGGTTGGAGGAAAACACCCCAGAATCAGGCTCCTTCTGAAGCTTCTGTTCACTGGCACCTCTAACCTGTGGAGTCCCTCACCTGTGCAAGTTTTGGAATCTAAGATCTACTTGCACAGTTCTTCCACAACAGATATCCCAGTTCCCAAGCTTCTCTTTCCCTGAACTAAAACCTGAAATCTTGAATTTTGTCCACTCTCCAGCTGGATGCTACTTAATATTAACTGCCCATTTGCTGACTTCTGGAATCTGGTCTGACCTGACTTTTAGGAGCCTTAAGAGTTTTTCTTATTCAGCTAACCTGACTGCAACCAAGATTGCAGTCTAATTCCTTTGGTCCCTGCAATATGTCTCCTGGTCAGTGGGAGTCCAGTTATTGCTTTTGTGGGATAACAGGAGTCAAAGAATAAATTGGACTCCTTAACATCAAACCATTTGGGAATACCCTCCCATAAGTACAATCTCTCTGGATTCCTCAGGCTTATGGCAGCAAAACCTTGAAGAAGCCCTCGATTGAAAATCTCAATGATGTGGTGAATTCAAGTAGTCCATCAGAAAGGCTCCCATTCTTGAGGCAGCTCTGCAACCATAACAGTCAATCTGTCTTCTCAACCAGAGACAATGGGGCATTTAGCTAGTTTAGTGTTCTAGATATTGGCTCCAAATCAAGCTGACTTCTGGTGTGGGAAATGGAAGGAAGGAAATAGCTCTCCTCTCACTATTAATCTCGTGATATTCTATTTAGGGAAACCTTTTCTAGGTGACCTGAAATAATCAAATTGCTTGTCTCTGGAAATTGCTGATGAGTTGACTGTCATTTTTGTTTCTATGATGACTCTATCTGGTCTTACATCAACTAGGATCTCACAGATGATTTGGTGCTTTTGATGTCTAAGGGAGAAGAGAGAAGAAAATTCTATAGTTTTGAGCTGATTGAAGGGGAGAGAAATCTGGTGCTTTTACTTTTTAAAGGAAAAATAATCATTAAAATAATTAATCCACTAAGAATCAGAGCACAGTCCAAAACCTGTCATTGACTTAATAATACTTGGCGATTGCTTTCAGACAGAGCTTTATGAGGTCATTTTTTGAGACTAGTGGTGAAAAGCTTCATAGTCACAGAGTAACATTTGGCAATAA
This sequence comes from Mandrillus leucophaeus, assembly GCF_000951045.1. Lineage (NCBI taxonomy): Eukaryota > Metazoa > Chordata > Mammalia > Primates > Cercopithecidae > Mandrillus > Mandrillus leucophaeus. The sequence goes on from NW_012106598.1 coordinate 1,218,795, forward strand.
ATTAGTTCAGCTTGTTTCCACATGGTCCCCAAATCTTCATTTGTTCCATCATGAAAAACAAACTTCCATTTGCTTGAAACAGGGAAAAATAAATGATTTTCCTTTACACATTTTGATAATTTAATTTTTAGCATGTTCATATGTTAATCTTTAAAACACACCACTAACTACTCTTTTCCCTGTTTGGTTTTAGTCCCTATGAAGTAAAAGACGCTTTTTTTTTTTTTTTTTTTTTTTTGCTTTTAACAGGAAAAGCTACATTTTCTCAAGGCAACGGCAACAAAGGCTCAGAGCAAATACATGTGACTTGACACATTTCTGAGAGGGGGTTGGGGAAAAGTCCTTCCTTGGACTTCCCTAGGTATGAAGTGGGTTGCTACATCTCAGATAATGATAATCTTAGGATATCACTTGTTGGAGGCAAGGGTATAGAATAGGTGACTCAACCCTTTTTTCATTCCTAGGACACTAGATTAAAGGCAAAAATTGGTCATGTTTAACTATGGTATGAAATAAATGTGACTTATGAGTTACATGGCCCTACTCCAAAAGCATTAAGTTAGGTAGGAAAAAACAAAACAAAGCACCCAATCAGAGTTGTGGGAAAGATTACCTGGATTCCTAAAGTGTGCAAAAATGTCCTAATCAAGGTTTCCTCTGATTAATTAGTAGAGTACAGTGGTGGGGGGTGGTGGTAGTAGTAATAATGACAATTATAGCTAACATTATTGAACACATTATGTGATAGGCTCTGTTGTAAGAGTTTTACATATATGAACTCATTTAATCCTGTAAGGTATGTAATATCATCTTTATTTTAAAGATTAGAAAATTGAAGCTTAAAAAGCTTATGTAACTTTGCAAAGGTTACATAAGGTTCCTCCAGTGTAGCCTTAAAAAAGAAAAAAGAGAAAGGTTATATAAGGTTACGTAACAGCTTTCTGATACTAAAGACTCACCCTAACTTTATACTATAGCTATACCAGATTGCCATTTTTAGGATACTGGTCCATCACGTACTAGTTATGACCTTGGGCAGGTTACTTAACCTTTCTAAGTATCAGATTTTGCTTCTGTAAATGGATTGTTCCTACATTTAAATGAGATAATCCATGCAAAACACTTAACATAGTATTTGGCAAGAGTAAATGTTTAATAAATGTTAGCTGCTTTTAAAAGATGAGGAGGTAGGCCAGGTGCGATAGCTCACACCTGTAATCCCAGCACTTTGGGAGGCAGAGGTGTGTGGATCATGAGGTCAGGAGTTTGAGACAAGCCTGGATAACATGGTGAAACCCTGTCTCTACTAAAAATACAAAAATTAGTCGAGCATAGTGGCATGTGCCTGTAATCCCAGCTACTTGGGAGTCTGAGGCAGGAGAATTGCTTAAACCCAGGAGGTGGAGGTTGCAGTAAGCTGAGATCACGCCACTACACACCAGCCTGGGCAAAAGAGCAAGACTCTATCTCAAAAGAAAAAAAAAAGGTGAGGAATTAGCAAAGAATCCCAAATAATTACTTAAAAGTTTTATTTTGTTAGTTTGTTTTCTTGATATGTGTGTGTGTGTGTGTGTGTGTGTGTGTGTGTGTGTATTTCCCCTTCCTTATATTGCATTTTTAGTATTACCTCTTAGGAATCTCTCAGCAATGAAAGTGGTAATAGAAATTATGACAATTATATTGACAAAGCTTTGCATTTTTCAAAGTACTTATATATGAATTAATTAATTTGATCTTCAAAACTATCTTATATATTTGTCAGAAAAGTGAGGCTTAGAGAAGTTAAGTAATACTAGGTTGCCCATACAGTTGATAGCCAGAGTTGAATCCAGATCTGAAGTTATGAGAGTCAGTTTAATTTAGATCCTTTAATGTTGAGAGCTGGTTTATTGTTTAGTTGATAATGCGTTCTCTAAGTATATAATAAAATAAACTGTACATATTGATATTTTTATTTCTTCCTTTCCATAGTTACAACTTGCATTTACTTTTTTCCTAAGCCTTACAGGCAGGAGTTATGGTGGAGTATGAAATAGAAATTTACTTTACCTTTTCGTACCTTTGTTAACATTTCTCATGTTATTCCCTCTGTATGGCCTCCTTCAAATTATTGGATGTAGCCTATGCCTGTCCTGCCCAGCTGTCAGAACCAATTCAAATGTTATCTCGGCTATAAAAAATTCTCTCTGATCTTCTCAGCTAGAGAAGAACAGAGCTAAACCTGAGTATTTTGTCCCCTAGGGGACATTTCGGAATGTTTGGAGACATTTTTGGTTGTCATAACTGAGTGGGAGGATGTTAGAGGGATCTAGTGGGTAAAGGTCAGGAGGGATCTTAAAGATCTTACAGTGCACAGGGCAGCCCCTACAATGAAGAATGATCTGGCCCAAAATCTCAGCAATGCTGATTCAGAAACACTTCTAAAGACTCATGGCATTATGGCACATATCCTTTTCTACTTAAAAAAACTTATTTATGAATATATTTTATCATGGACTATAAATTATCTGAGGACAGGGATTCTGTCTTAATCATCTTTTTATCACTAATATTCAAGATTAGTTTGCAAATCCCCCTTTATATCTGCATTCTGTCATTAAATACCTTAGGTTAATTTCATCATTATTCAACCATTAACTATAAAAGATGACAGATATTAGATAAAAGGATTGAAAGTTCCCTTAAGTCACTTGATAAATGAGAAAAATAATGTATCTAGGAACTAATTTTTAGTTTATAAAACTCAGGTATTGGTAATTTTTTTTCACCTTTTTTCTTTTTTTTTTTTATTATACTTTAAGTTCTAGGGTACATGTGCACAACGTGCAGGTTTGTTACATATGTATACATGTGCCATGTTGGTGTGCTGCACCCATTAACT
>NW_012106598.1:1224535-1246549 GCF_000951045.1 Mandrillus leucophaeus
AGTCTAAGTCTCTTTGTAGGTCTCTAAGGACTTGCTTTATGAATCTGGGTGCTCCTGTATTGGGTGCATATATATTTAGGATAGTTAGCTCTTCTTGTTGAATTGATCCCTTTACCATTATGTAATGGCCTTCTTTGTCTCTTTTGATCTTTGTTCATTTAGAGTCTGTTTTATTAGAGACTAGGATTGCAACCCCTGCCTTTTTTTGTTTTCCATTTTCTTGGTAGATCTTTCTCCAACCCTTTATTTTGAGCCTATGTGTGTCTCTGCATGTGAGATGGGTCTCCTGAATACAGTGCACTGATGGGTCTTGATTCTTTATCCAATTTGCCAGTCTGTGTCTTTTAATTGGTGCATTTAGCCCTTTTACATTTAAGGTTAATATTGTTATGTGTGAATTTGATCCTGTCATTGTGATGTTAGCTGGTTATTTTGCTCATTAGTTGATGCAGTTTCTTTCTAGCATCGATGGTCATTACCATTTTTTTTTTTCTTTTTGAGATAGGGTCTCACTCAGGTTGCCCAGGCTGGAGTGCAGTGGTGCAATCTTGGTTCACTGCAGCCTTGTCCTCCCAGGCTCAGGTGATCCTCCTGCCTCAGCCTCCCAAGTAGCTGCGACTACAGGTGCATGCCACCACACCTGGCTATTTTATATATATATATATATATATATTTAGTAGAGATGGGGTTTTGCCATGTTGCCCAAGCTGTCTTGAACTCCTGGACTCAAGCAATCCATTTGCCTCGGTCTCCCAAAGTGCTGGGATTATAGGCATCAGCCACTGCATCAGGCATTGGCCATTCTTATTTCTGAGTCCATACATCTTCCCCAAATGATTCTACAAACCACATTATATTAAAAAGGGTATAGAAAAATATTATATTGGGAGAGATAGAATCCACATATGAATGCATTTAGAAAAACATTTAACCATGAAGAATTTGACAATGTTGACTAAAAACTCTGCTAGCAGAATCAAACCAAGGAGGAAAAGAAAAAGAGAAAACATTTTCAAGACATTATGCTCAAGGGAAACATGATCAGGGAAAACAAATGCTCAACATACCAACACTGGTGTCACATTTAGAGCTCAAAATTTTAAAAAATATGATCTCCCTGGAAGAGGGGAGGCATTGTTTTATTTAAGGAGCCTAAAGTATTTGTATTCATTATCATATGTCAGCAGCAATTCAAACAGGTTTGTGTCACAGAAGAAAATATGATTCTCTATAATTCTTCTCACCAATGATATGTCCAACAATAACTGGAAAATGCAATACATAAATGATGGCTTTGCCATACATCAGAAATGTTTCTTACAGCCAGGAAGGCTACTGTCATTTTCCATTAATAACTATATGTCCAAATAAAATATTTAAGAACAATGTTCTGTGCTACTTTTGGGAAAAGTCAAATATAAATTGTAGTTGGTTGGTGCAGCAAATTTTTTGTGGTTTTCATTTTTATGCAATACTTTCTTGTAACAATATGACAAATATATCCTTTGGAGTGTGGTAGTCTATTAGGTAACACAGATGTTTTCATTGAATTTTATTGTGTTCATACAATTTTATAACATTAATATTATTATAAAGACCCATTATAAAATATACAAATGCTCAACATACCAACACTAGTGTCACATTTAGAGCTCAAATTTAAAAAAAAATATGATCTCCCTGGAAGAGGGGAGGCATTGTTTTATTTAAAGTGCCTAAAGTATTTGTATTTAATGGGTTATTGTAATAATAAAATGACATGAAATTATAATTCAATGCATTATAATAATATAATCCACTCAATTGATTAATATAATAATCCATTATCAATTATTTTATAATAATTCATTATAATTATTAATTAATAATTTGCTATAGCAAAAATTGATCACATTTAGCAGTGGTCACAATAGAAATGGAAGTATTTCATGTGAGAAGAGATGGCAGCTCCAAGACAGAATAATGCTTGTCTCTAAATGAGACTTACACCCATTTCAGTAATTTGTTTGCAGTTTTTATTGCACATACTTTTTACGGATAGTATTATTTATTTCCTGATCAAGCAACGCTGCAATTACATGAATTAAATAATTACTTACCTAGTAAATCTGAGGCTCTCAAATTGTCTTTCAAAAATGTAACAGAAATAATGGCACTACCTAGAAAGAAAATGGCCATTAGTGGTAGTTCCAATATAAAAGTGTCTATTACGCAATGCCTTTTGAAAGAAGTTAAGCAATTTGTGTCTTACGCCTGATGAGCTATGTCCTGATCAGAGACATTCAGCAGTTGTGGCTATAAAAAGGCCTTTCTTCCCCCTGTGGCTGAGGATATGTGAAAATTGTTGTGGTTTACAACGGATGTGTCTTGTATATTGTGAGGGCTTAATAAAAGTTTACTAAATGACAGAACAAACAAATGGAAAGAAAGAAGAAAGGCAGAGCAGGAAGGGGTAGAAAGACAGGAAGAGATAGAAAGGAAGGAAAGAAAGAAGGATGGGGCAGGGTGCAGTGCCTCACGCCTGTAAGGCTCAGCACTTTGGGAGGATCAGTTGAGTCCAGGAGTTCAAGATAAGCCTGGGCAACATAGTGAAACACCCCATCTCTACTTAAAATACAAAAAATTAGCCAGGCATGGTGGCATGGGCCTGTAGTCCCAGCTACTGGGGAGGCTGAGGTGAGTGGATTTCTTGAGCCTGGGAGGTTGAGGCTGTAGTGAGCCATGATGGCACCACTGCACTGCAGCCTCAGTGACAGAAGGAGATCCTGTCTCAAAAAAAAAAAAAAAAAAAAAGAAAGAAAGGACAGGAAGAACTTTAAATATGTGCTAAACTGAAACTCATGATTTCCCAGCATCTCCTCCCATAATTCCTGTTCTGACAATTCCTGTATCTACTTACTAACACCAGAATCCCAGGACTTCTCCTATTTCTTTTCTATTTGACGATCCACATCCAACAGGTCACTGGGTCAAAGTCTATAGTCCACTCTCTATTTTTTTCTTTTTTTTTGAGACAGGATTTTGTTCTTTTGCCCAGGCTGGAGTGCAGTGGCAAGATCATAACTCACTGCAACATTACATTCCTAGGCTCAAACGATCCACAGGCTTATGCCACCCTCCCAGCCAATTAAAAAATTTTTTTTGTAGAAATGGGTTCTCACTATGTTGCCCAGGCTGGCATCAAACTCCTGGGCTCAAGTGATCCTCCTGCCTCGACCTCCCAAAGTATTGGGATTACAGGCGTGAGCCACTGCAACCAGCCTTATTTCCCTCTCTGTTAGGTCTGTTCCCGAATCTTCATTCCTGTGATCACCAGCCCTGTCCCAAGCTCAGGGCAGCTTCTCCTCTGGCTTAGACCATTAGCTTCTCTCTGACCTCGCATTTCCCCCTTTTCCTGTTTCCCCATACCACCACCAGAGTAATCACTCTAAAATGCAAATCTGATGTAAATACACTGCTTTCAACCCCTAAGTGGCTGGTCTACAGGACAAAGGTCACAGTACCAAGCTGAACACTAGAAGAGCTATCATTTTGCTTCTGATGCTTTGCTCACATTTGTCTATTTCTTTGATAATCTGTAGCCCACCCTTACTGAAGTAATTATAATTCCCAGAATCCACTGTGCAGTTTCATGCTCAATGGCTTATACATGTCCAGCTCTGCCCCTGTCCTTGTGACCAGCTCTAGACTCAAGTGTCACTTCTGGATTCCCCTGGGCTGAGCTGATCACCCCACCCATATGCTCTGATGACCCCTGTATATAGCTTTTTCACCACACCTAGATTTATATGCCTGTCTTCCCCTGAAAGACCATCAGTTCCTTTTAATCTGAGATACGTCTTCTTATTCTTCTAAGATCTCCAGTGAGTAGCTGTATCTAGCACATAAACAGTGTTCAATAAATGCTCATTAAATGAAATGAGAGCGTATGGGATCTCAGCCTTGCAGCTGTTCTCTTTCCCATTAGTGACACTACTGGACTCTCTCCCATACACTCGATCCACGGTCTGCTACTGTCACTTCAGGTATCAGGGTTAAACTGAACCTCTCTGAGTTGTTCCTCTTATGGGGCCATTTCTCTATGAGTATAGGCATGGGAAAATCCAAAATTGTAATAATACAAAAAAAATGCAACATAATATATGCTGTAAATTTTTAATAAAAACGATTTGCTGTTTTTTTTTAAAAGCAAAAGTACAGGAAAGAAAATTATCATAAAATAATATCATCCTGTAAAGAAAATTGCCGTTAATATATTGGTGTTTTTATTTCTCTTCAGTTGAGATCAAACTTTAGTGGCAAATTTATTTTCTCAGTTTCCTCAGTCATCACATTACAATTTGCCATGTCATCAAGAATTCTTCATAGACATAATTTTAATGGTATAATAATCCATTAAACAGATGGTGTGGTTAAATTTGAATGTGACTATATCTGATATTTTGGCAGTTTATTGAAAACAAAATAAGTCCACACCAGAAACCCTCATGCGGGATAAGATGGGATGCTATTTGTCTCTGTTGGGTTTTTTTTTTTTGGTCTCAACTTAGCTTTTTCTCATTCTGGTTGATCTTTGTCCTTCAAAACTTTTCCTGGGCAGGTTACTTATAGGAAAGGAAGCTTCACACAGAGTAAACCAGGCCTGGGAAATGCTCATCAGGCATGAGTTTGAGTGTTGTGGTTTCAAAACATTAAAGCAAGATTTTCTGTAGATAAACTAATGCATGACTACATGGCTCATTAAATTAAGAAATGAATTTGGGATAGGTATAAAAATGTATGCAAATTTTCTATTTCAGATTTGAACCAAAATAATCCAGGGAAACTAATTTCACATGGTAGAGCATGAGAAAAGGTATTAAAAACCTGAACCCCTACCCCACCCTCCAATCCCAGACTTCCTGTGTAATTAAGTAAGGGATGTTTCTAAGTAGGAGATAGATTAGCGATAAAAATAGGTGAAGTGTTGCTGCGTTAACACATCCCAAATGTGTTCCATTCTAACAATCCTTGAGGTGACCATTTCACAACAAAGGATTATAGTAAGAAGGGAAACATTGCTTACATGGAATGAGGAGATTTTAAGCTAGTAGGAGACATAGACATAATCCACTCCAGGTTCTAAACTTGAAATTGGGAAACTGAGGTCCAAAGAATTTGTTTGTCTATTCACTGAGCCATCCATTTAAAACACATTTACATTACAGCAGAGCTGGAACAGGCACCCATATTTCCTTACTCTCAGTCCAGAGCTCTTTCTAGTACACTATACCCCATTGGCTCCCTTGAAGTAAGAAAACATCATTTTACTTTTCTTGTTGCTAAGCCACAGTTTCTTAATACATTTACTTTCAGAAGGAAGAGGGGAAAATGTTATATGGGAAATAATTTCATTGCTAAAAGCAAAAAGGACATAATTGGTAACAAAAAACTGGAAGTACACTACTTGTATCAAATTATATCAATTGCTATAAAATAATTGTCAGAATTTTATGAAACATAAATATGCTACTCTTCCTTTCTGAAAGATAATAGAAGTCCAATGCACTTCCATATTCAGCTAATAATATATTTTTTTTCTGTTTTAAGAGAACATGAGATTTTCTACAAAATTTTTAGGTAATAGAACAAAAAGATATTTTAGTTTTATTTATCTAGTAAAAAAGGCAATAAAAAAGAACATTCTATTAAGATACATTTACTTTCAACTCATTTATCTTGCAAAACATGCTAAAATGAGAGCTGTGCTGAGCAAAAAGGCAGTATTGAGCAATAGCTAATAACATGACTTTTAAGTAGAGTAGTAAATTTTTCAAATGAGAAAAATGTAAACTGAAGTACTCTCATATATGTTTGTAATCAGAGGTCTGTCAAGTTCAACACTTTTTAGTAGTTGCTATAACAATAACCATTGCCTAATGAACACCTCGAAAAGGGGGAAATCTATTATACTTTTATTCCTATAGTAAAATTTAATATTCAAAAATAGAGCATTTCAAGATTAATCATTTAAAAAGCATGAAAACAGAACACACAATTGATTGCTTAGGTAAATATCCAGTCATAACTATAGTTTCACCATAGCTAGTACAAAATTAAACAGATTTGTACTAGCTATGATGAAACTATAGTTATGACTGGATATTTACTTAAGCAATCAATTGTGTGTGCATTTTTGGTTTGAGACATGTTTGGGCAGAGACTCATGAATGCTTTTCCCTCTGGCCTTCAGAAGACACTGGTTTACAGAGAGTGCTCACTGATCTCGGTGCTTTATTAAAAAGTACCTTTTCAGGGGGGAAAATTGATGTAAGAAAAACCAGGAGGAAGATGCGAGCTCTCCTAAGCACATAGTAGTCCTAGCAGGTTAATAAAATGTCCCTGCTTCAGACAGGCTATTTTCCCAGTCAAAACTTCACTGCCCATAGTCAGTGAACTGTTATTCTTGGCAGGTGGGAAATGTTTATAAAATGTGACACCCTTTCCCCATAGGCTTATCAACAATTGATGGCCATTGCAGTTACCCAAGAATCATCTTATCTTGGGGCCGATATACAAAATTTGCAAAAGGGGGTCTCATCTGAGCTGAGCTGTCTTCAACTCATTCTTATTTCATTATCCTTAAGGAAATGCTCAGTTGGAAAGGCTGAGGCTGATTCACGAGGATGCTGGGAAGTGGAATACGGACAGGAATTAGCCAAAAAGACTTCCCTACTGTTTTGTTACTCAGAGTATCACTCCAGGTGAAAAGAAGAAGGTCCTATTGAAGAACTGAAGTTCCACAACACTGCCTAGGTGGCTGGGTGCTGGGCTGGGGTGTAGAACACCTGGGTTTGAGTGTTGCTCTTTCCAGAACCAGCTATGGAATACAGCACATGTTAACACGCTAGCCTCAGTTTTATTTCCTCAACCAGTGAACGGAAGCATTTGTGCTTCCTCCTTTCTATTATTCTCCTTGCTTGAACATTTTATAAACAGTCAGTTATTAGAAATAAGAGTGCATGGATCAAGCTGTGCTCTTTGTGTTTTCCCAGGTGGCTTTCAGTATTTGAGGGAAAAGAGACAGGTCCTCTGTTTTCCAAGATGACCATGGTCTATGTGTGCAGGTATAACTGAAAGCACCAAGATTTGACACAGCATCTTTCCTTTACTTAGTGATGATACGTGTGAACAGGTATACCCACCAGTAGGCAAAGAAACACAACCCCGGTGGATAAATGAATGGGCAGGAACACAAGGAATTCAAAAATGAGAGCAGACAAACACATACGGGAAAGTCCAAATCATCAGTAATAAAGATAATTTAGAGCCAGGTGCCCTTTTCCACACGCAATTTTAAGGCTGAGTATTGACAAGGAAGAAGTAAAGTCAGTACGCCCTCACATTGCTAGTGTCATTGTAAATTGATGCAAACTTTCTGATGAATGATTTTACAATATCTATCAACAGCATCAAACAGTTCAAATTCTTTGACCTAGTAATTCTGCATCTGTGAACTGTTCTAAGGAAGCATTCCAAAAAACTGAGAGTCTCAAGCCTAAAGGTGTCAATTACAAAATTATTTTTCATAGTGGAAAACTGGAATAATCTAAATGTTCAGCAATAATCAGTAGAATATTATGCAGCTAATAGAATTTATTATGGAAAATTACATAGTGATATTGAAAATTTTATGCTATTATGTTGAAGGAGGTAGAAAATTATATTGATACAATGATCATGACAGGAAAATTTATACATAATAATGGTGGCTGAATATTCTACTTATTAAGGGTTTGACATGGAATAATTAACTCTTTCTATCCTCCCAACATCTCAGTGAGATAGTTGGCATTGTTATGCTCATTTTACAGGTAAAGAAGCTGAAGCTTGGAGAGTTTAAGTTTATTACACAATGTCACGCAGTGACTCCAGAGTCAAGCACTAGACCACAATGGCCATAATGCATTAAAAAAATAAAAGGTGAAAGGTAATATACCATTGGTATACCATGGTATAAAAGGCGAAAGGTAATGTACCATTGATAATATACCAATTTATCAAATTTCATTTAGACAGGAGGAATAAGTTTTAGTGGTCTATTGCACAGCATGGTGACCAAGTTAACAGTAATACATATTTCAAAATTCCTAAAATAGTAGATTTTAAAAGTTCTTTTTTTTTGAGACAGGGTCTCCTGTTACCCAGGCTGGAGTGCAGTGGCGCAGTCACGGCTCACTGGAGCCTCAACCTCCTGAGCTCACACGATTCTCCCACCTCAGCCTCCCAAGGAGCTGGGACTATAGGCAATACCGTGTACTAAAAACTAGCCTGGATAGTTTTTCAATTTTTTGTAGACACAGAGTCTCACTGTGTTGCCCAGGCTAGTCTCAAACGTCTGGGCTCAACTGATCCTCCTACTTTGGCCTCCCAAAGTGCTGAGATTACAGCAAAAGCCACTGTACCCACCCTAATTTTTATTTATTTATTTATTTTTTAAACGGAGCCTGGCTCTCTTGCCCAGGCTGGAGTGCATTGGCGATCTCGGCTCACTGCAACTTCCGCCTCCTAAGTTCAAGCGATTCTCCTGCCTCAGCCTCCCAGGTAGTTGGGACTATAGGAGTCCACCACCATGCCCGGCTAATTTTTGTATTTTTCGTAGAGATGAGGTTTCACTATGTTGGCCAGGCTGGTTTTGAGCTCGTAACCTCGTGATCCTTCCGCCTTGGCCTCCCAAAGTGCTAGGATTACAGGAGTGAGCCACAGTGCCCGGTCTTTTGCCTAAATATTTTTAACCATACAAAATGAGAAGTAGATGAGATGATAAATATGTTAATTAGCCTGATGTAATATTTTTACAGCATATACGTCTATCAAAACACCACACTGTACCCCATAAACATATAAAATTATTTGTCAATTAAAACAATTTTTAAAATTACATTAAAAAATAAAAAATTTTGAAAAGATAATATGCCAAAATCCAAAGAGTGGTTCTGTAGAAGTCATGGGGGGTGGGGCGGGGGAAGACGGCAGGAATACTATCCATAAGGGGAAAGGACATACAACCTTCTTCTAGTCTTTCCTCTGGTGCAAAGTGGTACCTCCATGGAGGAGTCTAACGTATTTAATGTACCCAGTTGCCCTTGAAGCTCTAATGCTTTAAGATCAGGAAGCTTCTCAGCAGCAATTGCAGTGGACTGATTCCTACTGGTGAGTCATCTGTTCTCCTTGTGGCTATTAAGTGTCACTTAGGTTGGCAATCAAAATGGAAATTCATTTAGGTTGGCAATCAAAATGGAGATTCATTTTGATCAAGATTCACATAAGGAAACCTATACATGGGCATTTGGATTCAGGTAAAAGACCAAGCAAGTTTCCGGTGCCTTCCAATGATGTCGGGGAGGGTGCCAGTCCCAGAGCGAGGTATGTGTCTTGGTTTTGTGCTTCCTTGTGCGTCTTGATTTACTTAGGAATCAACTCTCGGTTTGTCCTTCATTCACATACTCTCTGATATCCTTCAGTTTATGAGACTCAGTCCAAGACCAGCTGTTATTATGGAAGAGTTATTTGATGCTCTAAGACCCATAGCAGGTCACGAGAGAGAAAAAGCCAACCATAAATTAACCTGATGCATGAGTATTCAGAAAAGTTGTAAATACTTGGTTTGGGCTCTTCTGTAATAGCTACTAATGAGGATTAGTAAATGAGAAGTTAAATACCACACTTCTCTGTTAGCAATTTAGCTCAAGGGCAGCTTTTTACATGTCAGTTTAGAACCCTGTGTCTGTAGAATAATAGGTAAATGGGTATTCCCTTTTTAAATATGTAATATTAAGACATATGTGTGCTTTTTATTTAAACTCTCTTCCCCTAAAATAATAATTTTTTATTAAAAGCTTAATGGTACAGAAGACTGTTCAATAACTGTTTAAATGTTTAGGGTATGTTTAAATGATTTCAATAACTGTTTAAATGATTTTGTTCACTTTTGTTTCTCTCTGTTTTTTTTTACCCTTCATTATCACTTCTTAAAGACAAATGTAACCCAAAGCTAAGACAATCAATTAATTTTACCTTACTCAAATGTGATTACGGATATGATATTCTTATCTGATTCAGCTGGGGAGAAAAAGAACATTTGGTTGACAGGTTAGAAACTCAAATGCCTATAAGGGCCTTTAAGGTAATCCTCTGAAGACAAAAAATAAAATAAAATAAAATAAGGGGGGTGGTCCATAGTAATAAGAGGTATGGGCTCTGGTGAATGAGGGGGGTGGGTGTGGTGATGGGGTGTAGTCTGTAATGTTGAAGGGGTGGGCTCTGGTGATGAGGGGGCTGGGCGTGGTGATGGGATGTAGTCTGTAATGATGCGGCGGTGGGCTCTAGTGATGAGGGAGTGGGCATAGTGATGGGGGTAGGCTGCAATGATGAGGGGGTGGGCTCTGGTGATGAGGGGGGTGGGCGTGGCGATGGGGTGTAGTCTGTAATGATGAGGGGGTGGGCTCTGGTGATGAGTGGGATGGGTGTGGTGATGGGGTGTAGTCTATAATGATGCGGGGGTGGGCTCTAGTGATGAGGGAGTGGGCATAGTAATGGGGGTAGGCTGTAATGATGAGGGGTGGGCTGTGGTGATGAGAGGGTGGGCTGCAGTGATGGGGGGTGCTGGCCATGGTGGTGAGGGGCTGTGGGGCCATGGTGAACTATTCAAGATCAGTGAAAGGTGGCACTCCTGAATCAGCCTTAGCCAACTGCAAATCCAGCACTACCAAATCTGATTCTTTAGCCAAAAATTCAGCTTTTTTGTGTGTGTTATTGTCTAATTTTTACCCATAGGAAATTAATTAGTATTCTTTAAAAGCATTGTTTGAGCCAGTCAAAACGTGGGCCAACTCTGGTCTACAGGCAAGTTTGTGAACTCTGATCTAGCCTACAAATAAAAATTCCATCCATTTTCATTCCCTGGACATTCAATTTATTGTGTCACCTCTGTGATATAAGGAGAAACCATGATGTATATTTATAATATAGGAAAGTAGAAGATAAAACAGTAAGGAAAACTCTCTTTTACCAAAAAAAAAACAAACCATGACATGAAAATAACATATTTACATAATGATGATACAAACAGAGCCTCACATGTAAATATCTGGCTTGTGGTTTCTGACCACTTATAATGGCAACTTTATTGTACTGCTAAAAAGCAAACCACAAAAACACTTTCATGTCAGTCACAATCAGGCTTCAAACACGTGGACACATTGAGCGTGCTCACAGGCTGAGTCAACTCTAACCATATTGAGGCACTGCTATGTAATTATCATTCCCCATTAGTTGTAGAATTTTAGGAAAAGAGGTATGTCAATTACAATGTATTCCATGGAATTAAGGTTTGAATATCTGAGGATATGACAGTTTGAAAAATGTCATCTTACAGAGAGAAAAGTTCTACCATTCATGTTGGCAGGAAGAGAAGTGTCAAGTAATTCATGTTGATTAAAAAATTGCTATTGTCATTTACTGAAGATAATGAAGAGGGAACTGTCATTCAGAGACAATTTGCATAATTTCAAATGAGGGAACTTACCTGGGTTAAGAACAATAATCCTTTCTTTTCTACGTTTTTCTTGGCATGCATTAATGATTAAAGTTGAAAAGACTCCAAAAAAGTAAAAATACTACCACCGACTAGATTAATTCTGTATTACAAATTTAATTGTGTATTACTTCACCATTAGCAGCCTCTCTAGAAATACTTTGTGGCATGCTCAAAAAATAAGGATGAGTAGAAAAGATGTTTCAAATAAAGCGTGTAGGCTTCAGGAATGCTTTCTGCTGAGAGTGTATGAACGGACATAAAATGAAAACTTCAGAGTTTCACACATTTTATGTAGGCCGGTTTTTGGACAAACACGCAAAAGCAGATAACTCAGCAAGCCACTAAGAAAAGCGATATTTTCTGCATATCTTGAACATTAAAATCAATGTCCATGTGAAGTGACACTATCACAGGCATCCTGTGAGGTTTTAGAGTTCCGGTGACCTCATCCAGGCTGGCACTAAGCACATTGCTCTAAGGGACAAAGAGAATTCGCAGCATCTAGGTTTGGGTAACGCCATGGGTCACTTGCTCATTGGTCTGTTTATGTTTCCTTTCATTTGTTTCTAATAAAAATCTTGGAGACCAAAGTTTCTGCTTGACATGATTTCTTTGGAATTCCAAAAGGCCTCACCAGGGCTTCCTGGCTCTGCTATGACCGTCGTCTAATGGATTACAGATACATTTCAGTTTAGGGCTTCATAACAGCACCACAGAAACACACAAAACAACATGTATTCCACATCATGAATTTTGATTTGAGCAAAACCCAGCATATTGGGGAAAATTAGAGATGGAAAAGACTTATCAGACTCACGCTTTCCTCATTTTCTTAGTGCAGTTAGCTCTCCAACCTTAATACAAATTAGTAACAGAGCGACTACTTCTCTTAGGAACTTATTCTAGGGCCACAGAGATCTTGCTGCTAGCTGCTATTATCTTTCCATACAAAATTTCAAGTGCTTAATTTAATATAATTTATCCCAAAGTCAATCTATTTATTACTCATTTCCATTCAGCTGGGCAATGATTGAGGTAATGAGTTTATGTGTCTCATACCTGGCATAGTGGATGCTCATTCAATATTAGTTTCTTACCTTTATTACTTTGTCTAAAGTATTGCCTGAATTTAACTTGGAAAAAGCTGATATGTTCTTGCACTCTTTTCTGGTTACTTTTAATCAATATACTCAGAGGCATAGAACTGAAAAATGTCACCGGTGCTTCCATCATGTTCTATTTCTCCCTCCCTCTCTCCTTGCCCCTGCAACGATCTCCCTCCATATCCCACTTCCTTGCTGCTCCATAGACAAGTTAATTTTATACTGAGAGAAGTCTGCCATGAAGCTATGTAATTCCATGTGGCTTCAATTCTTTCGACTGTTGATAACTTCATTGTTTTTAATCATCTTTAAATGTTTAGGCATAGCATAGATCACAGTCATGGGGATAAACAGAAAAAGGAAAACATTAAATGTAAGCCCACGCTTTGGAGATGCACAAATAATTGAACTCAATTCCCAAAGGATGGGCGTATAGCCCTATGAGTGTTCACAAGCATGAATATTCATGAGTCTCTTGAAATGAACTGTTTAACCACCATGCTTCATTAGAAATTGAAATCTTTTAAGCAAGCATTTATCTCCTCCAACACCCTAGAACGGAATATCCTATCCTTGTTTTATCAAAATTCAAATTCAAACCAATTCTGCAGGCTGCATTGTGTGATTTCCTCGTGCCATGCTCTTCCAGGAAGGGCAAATGTCAAGCAACAAGACACGTAGTCAGTCACCAGTCCCCTGGGTCTCAGTTAAATGGTGAGGAAGGACATGAAACAGGTCATTGTGAGCATGCTGAGAGGTGCCAAAGGGGAAGCATAGGGCAGGGTCGCTGTGTGTGGTTGGACAGGCTGTGTAAGTTTTGGAATGCAGAAAGTCTCCACATCTGAGGTGGCACCATCCGCGTCTCACACCTTGTTGGTTTGTGTATTTCTCAACACAATTCTCTGACAGATGTTGCCAGAGTGTCCTGCTCTAACAAAATTAATGTATTACAATCATTTGCAGACAGACAGAAATAAAGTATTTTGAGAAAGGGCTCTCTTTTTCTAATTCACAAAACGGCACCACACAGATGAGAGGAAGGCCTGCATAGAGTGTGAAGGGAGCAGAGGATAAGCCTGTTTAATTACCTTAGTCTAAAAGCCAGGGAAGGCCTCCTGAGGAAGGGTTTACCTGAGACACGAAGGATTAGCAGTAGTTTGAAATTTTATTACAAACTCCACAGAATAGCTAACCTATGTTTTTGTACTGGATATCTAGTATATTAATAGTTTCCCAGAAAACATATCCTCAAATCACAGTTGATCTGAAAGGAATCTGCCATTCAGCCTCTCTATGTAGTTAATGAACAAGAGAACACAAGCTCTTTGAAACCAGAGCACGAAGATGGAAAACTGCATACACATCTAGCTTTCTAAGCATTTCCTCTGACAAACTCCTGTATTTGTTTTCAAAATGTATTTCGTCTTGGTAGGTTATTTGGAAATTCTTCTATTTTCCACTGTGTTTTGGTAGGGAATATGCGAGGGGGTTGAAGGTAATTGCTACTTAATTAGATGAAAAATGGGCAGTGAGGATCATCCTACTTTTCTGCTCTCCATAAATTTAACCACTGCGTGGATAATAACAATAAAAAGCCTTTCTTGAACTGATTTCTCCATTTTAGAGGATTTAACCATCAGCCATCTTTGGAGGCATGAAAGTATGCTCCATTATAAAGAATAAGGTATTTTATTTTTCTACACACTAATAATCACAAATCATAGTGATGATAGCCAGTGTTGTCATTATGTCAAATACTATCTACCCAACACTGTCTTTAGATGTTTGAGTTTACTCAGTTCTTCCCCACAACGACCTCTAATACAGAAACTACTTCACTCCCATTTTACAGGCTAGGGATCTGAGGCATAAACTGGTTTTAATAATTTGCCCAAGGTCACAGAGCTTGCCAATGGCAGAACTGAGATTTGAACCGTGGCAGTGTGGTCCTAGAGCTCTTGACCTTTCTGCTGCCCTGGTTTATTAGGGTGAGTATTGAACCTAGCCTCTAGGTGAAATTGAAAATCATTAATTAAGCTTTCTGAATTACACAAATCCACATCTAGAATTAACCACACTGCTAGTATAACTCGCGCTTTAGTCAGAATAGATTTTGGACCTATTATTCATTGAGAAAGACTTCCAGTGAGAAAAATAAAGTAAAATTAAAAGATGACACAAGGATACGAAGGTTCTGACTCTCTCAAAAAGCTGGACCCAGGCCTGGGCATCCCTGTGCACTGAGATCATTCCCCATTTTGCCGTCTTCACGGTGAGGCATAGACGGGTTATTTAGGCTGAGTCTCTAGCACGATGTGACTGCCTGTGAGCTTTGCCTTAAGAATTCCCTAAAGGGTTTTCTGCAGAACTGCCTTGAGATACAATCAAGGGAATCTCAGATGCGCTCAGTATGTTTTGGAGACCTGGCGTACTGCATCTGCCTCTCACGATTCACAGTGTGCATGGGCCTGTCTTAAGGCCCCAAGAAGCTCTACACTAATGAAACCTCTGTCACCTTTAAAACCCCAAATTGCAGAATGCTGTTTGATTATGGAATTCTTTGTTTCTTAGAACACCTATGAATCTACCTGTAAAACTAATGTTGGACAAATGCTGCCTGAAGCTGAGCATGTCAGTGAGGAACAGCAGGACACACAGAGAGAGGGGAAAAAATCACAGAAGAAAGATGTTTCAAGGCAGGAAAACATGGGTAGAGGGCAAGTTGAAATGCCCATATTGCTAACTGTGGTGCTTCTTACAAATGAGTCCTATATGTGACTAGCATATATGTCAGACATATATATATCAATCATATGACATGCATACTTTAATTGAATACATATTCAATTAGTATAGTATCTATTAATATAGAACTATATTTAATATATATTAAATATATAACAAAATAAAATTTAATATCTTATTAAATATAATCAATATATTAAATATATATTAAATATAATCAATATAATTATATTAAGTATAATAATACAATTATATTAAATATGTTAAATACAATAATAAAATTGTATTTATTAAACATAAATATATTAAATATTATATATTTAATTGAATATATTGTACTCAAAGTATACAAATATATATTATACTCAAAGTATACAAAAGGAGCAGGAATTTTGATTATGTGAGACAAAATAGCAGGTCTGGCATATTAGCAATCATCAGTGTAGTAAAACTAGTCCACGTGTTTACCTGCACTGTCTCTCCCTACTTCTGGAAAGGAAAAATGGAGCAGAATGTGTTGGTGTGAACCAGACTGTCTAAGGAGAGGGAGAAAGATAAAAGACTTAAGGGACTTAACACATTTGGATTTAAGGGCTAAAACTATTGTAAGTGTTCTGGATTTTAATAGTTTCTGTCTCTGTCTCCTTCTCTTAGAAAAGCAACAAAAGACAGAAGAAAAATCAGAAAAGAATCTGCAATTTCCCATGCAACACTGCAACAGGTCTTATTTTTTATTCAAATTCAATGGGAGATTTGATTTCTTAAAGCTCCCAAGAAATGATACCAAAAAAAAGTTTTAACATAGAAAAGTGTGGATTTTCTGCTTCATCTTTAGACACAGACATAAGACACATCTGGTTTATACTTTCCCTTTTCCTTCAAATTCTCTAGAGTTTCTAGGATCTTTATAAAGAATCTCAGGGTAGCAGGGGTTTGTACTAGGGAAAATCCTCCATCACCAGCAGTCCCTCACCCACCCACAAAGCTTTACAATGACTTAAATCCAGCTCAGGACTGCTGTGGGAATACTATTTATGAACATACATTACTGTGTGTAAAGATTGTAAAGTAGGAAATGAGTTGTGTTTGAGGCTATAAGTTCACATCTTTGAATCATTTCAGATGGACAGAGAGGGAGATAACTAAAAATGTTCTGAAGCTGAAACATTAATTGGGGCTAACAGCACACAAAGAAAAATAATCTATAGCATGAAGAAAAAGCCCATCTGTCAAGGCAGTAGGCTCCGAGTTTGAAGGTGGGTGGACTGGCTCGCAGGGGACTTGGGAGAATAGGACTCTCTTTCTGAGTGGAAGTTTGGAAAGCTTCAGCTTTCAGTTTTTAATGAGAGCTTGGATCAAGTCTTGCCAAGATAGGCAGACTCACAGGCAGCTTCACTGAAGGTCTAGGAAGGGTACGACTGCTGACTCTGAAGTCCTGAAAACTGCCCCATTCTCACTTCAGGCCCCATGAGGTCTGGTTATATCTCATTTCTGTGAAATCTCTGATCTTTACAACAGTATTTCCCCTTGTCTGAACCACCTGGGGGTAGCACCCTTTTTCTTATACCCCACTCCTGCAAAAGACTTCCCAGGACCAGGAGACGTGAGATAAATGGAGAATTTCAATACCATATGGTGCACTCACCACCTGCCTTCCCCAGTTATCTATCTAATATGCCCGGACACATTTTTCTCTGGCTATTTCATGGAAACAGCATAAAGTAAGGAACAAAACTAAAGATCAGCATGACAAACACAGTCATTATTGGAGAATAAAACAATATTTTCAAGACAGCAAGAGTCTGGAGGGATCCCAAGTTCACCATATAACTAGATCTTTTATCTGTTATTTCTTAGATTTTGAAAACATAAAATGTCTAAAATGTCTATGTACATGTTATGTGGTTTACTAAATAGAAAGTGAGGTTTACCCAATTTGCTTATTCTATTGGAATGTTAAAAACAGTAAATGATTACATAAATTGTGTGCCTCTTCAGAGTAGTAACAGGATGGCTCTTTTAAGTAGGCTATTTCTAGAAAGCAAAGTTAAGTGTTTTTTTTGCTAAATATTCTGTTATACCTCATTCAAGTATTTTAAATAAAATATTTTAAATGATTGAGATAAATGACTTACAAAATAAAATAAAATTATCTTTGAATCTGCATTGTTTCAGTTTAAATGATGTTTTCTTTAAGAATATCATATAGTTGTTTAGGAGGAACATTTAAATTGGGATATGTAAACATGTGATATGCTTGATCTAGTTGTTAACAGATAATGACTATCAAGTTGTTTCTATTTCAATGAAGTTTCTAAATTCACGCAAATTTAGAAACATCCTGTTTCCATAGCAACAGATAAAGAGTAAAACCAAAAAGATTTTATTGATTTTAACAGGGCTTAGAGAATTTGTTCTTCTTTTTAGCAGTGATTTTTGCTCTTTTTTTTTAAAAGTCTTTCACAACATCTCATTTTCTGTTTTCTAAACGTATTTAGTAAATTACATAAAATTTCAAAGTAGATATTTGTGACATTACTGTAAAATTACACATTCTTATAGTAATGTAGAATAACCAATATTTAATTCTTAATGTCAAACAGATACTAAACTATGAAGTCAAGACCAGACATCAAAGATTCTAACCACAGGTATTATCAGTTTAACATATGAATAAAACATTGCATTACAAATGCTTTTAGGTAACTCATTAATGATTACAAGCATAGTATAACATTTTCTGTCACTGTTAATTTATTAAGACTCAGGCATCAGGCTTTCACAGATAAGTGTTAGAGTCACAAACTGCAAGTTTCTATAGTTAATGTGACAGCGTGACAACGGATCGCTGAAATTAGCAGAATAATTGTTCCATGTTAATGTGCTAAGAAACCAGGCAATAGACTTTCTTTTTTTGTGCATTTGTTGTTTCAGTTGTGTGTTTTTCTCCAATTTTTCTGCTCATTAAGTTTCTGTTTGTCAAAACACACAACAGCTTACCTGTAACAGACACACAGCCTAATGGAGCGATCAGAGTAATGGGAGCAAATCCATAGGCTGCGAAGTTCCCCGTCTCTCCCACGGCCATCAGCAGGACACCACCCCACCACAGCACACTCTTGAAGTATGGCCTTGGGTGCTCCTGTTGTGCCAGCTGAAGGTGAGAATATTTCTGAAAGTAAATCAGAAGATAAATAAGAAAACATTCTGAGCTATGAAGGGAATGCCACTTTTTTTCTTTTGTCTTCCTTTAATTCTTTTTATAAGAACACTAATTTATTTTTGTATTTTTTAAAGAACAAATACATTTTTGGGGAATTATTGAAAATTATACTAGGTCATTTTCTAGCAAAGATTTGTATAAACAAATATAGTGGTCACCCCTCGATCCACGGATTCATTTTCTGTGGTTTCAGTTACCCATGGTCAGAAAATATTAGATGGCAAATTCCAGAAATAAACATTTCATACATTTTAAATTGCATTCTCTTCTGAGTAGCAGGATGAAATCTCTTGCTGTCCCACCTGGTATGTGAATCCTCCCTTTGTCCAATGTATCCAGGCTACAGATGCTCCCCGTCCCTTAGTCATTCAGTGGGCCTCTCGGTTATCAGATCAGCTGTTGCAATAGCACAGTGCTTGTGTTCAGGTAACCCTTATCTTAGTTACTTGTTCTATTTTATTATTAGTTATTGTTATTAACCTTTTACTGTGCCTAAGTTATAAATTAAATGTGATCATAGGTATGTATGTATAGGAAAAACATAGTATATACTGAATAGGGTTCAGTATTAGCTCTAGTTTCAGACATCCACTGGGAGTCTTGCAATTTATCCCCTGAGGTTAAGAGGGAATTACCATATAACATTCTGGGAGATATTTTGATGTTCGGGTTTATTTTGATTCAAATCATTTTAGAGACTGCAGCAATTTGATTCTAATTCAAACTGATTCATTAAATGATTTAAAATGGTTTATTTAATTCCTGATTTGGTTAAAAATTCATATTTCCTTCAATTTGCATTTAGCAAATCAGCAATTTATTCAGGTTTCTAATTCATGTTCAATTATAGTTCCTATTTTGTATTCTACATTCTTTCCTCAAGACCATTAGTCTATACTGGCATATTTAAGAGCATTTTAAAGAAAGGGGAAAAAACCCTATAATCTGTACTTTTATGAACTGCTTCTAAAAAGTATCCATATCCCACCTGAGGTGAAGGCTATGAAAGAAATCAAAGTACTGCAAATCAAACCAGTGACACCATAGGCCCCTTACCTAGGGTCTACAATACAGTCAGAGCCCACTCCACACCCCCCAAAATTAATTTCTTTTAAAATCAGAAGAAGAAGAAAAATGAATGCACTCCAGCTTGCATTATATTTCTCTTTACACCAATGAGGTCATAAAATATATATATTTTTATAATTTTTATGGAGAAAAGAGCCACAAAGACAAAAGTTTCCAAGGCCCATGAGAGTCATAATGTGTCCCTGGATTAATCTACAGTGCTAGAAAAATAAGCTTTTTTCTTACCTGAATATTTAGAGAAATGCTGATCACCAAGTTTCCTAAAATGGCCAGCAAAACTCCAAAAAGGTGAATCTGTAAAAGAAAATGTTTTCCTTAAATAATACTTGTAAGATATTTACTGGAAGAAAAAAGACAAATTTAGGTATTCATTCATTTGTTCAGTAATTCAGCTTTAGCTTAGTACCCATTTGCTAGGGTAGGTTTGATAAAAATTACACATTCTTATAGTAATGTAGAATAACCAATTAATACCATAAATACCTATTAATATGATTTAATTAGAATTAGTTTTTCACTTTTTTCAGACACTATTTTTAAGAAATCACTTGGTCCTCTATGAATTCTCTAGATATTTGCCTGCCTCATTTACTAATATAAATAAAATATTTATTTGGCTTTTTCCTATCAAGATGCTGCTTCTTATGTATCCTTTCTTTTTATTTTCTTTTCTCTAATAGGTTTTGGAGGACTGTGATATGAAAGAAAGATAATCGGACTACAAGGTAAAGGATAAATCTGAGACACAGATTTGCTCTTTTCTAACTGGGTAACCTTTTGAGCAAGTTACTTCACTTCTCTGGCCTAAGTAAAAATGGGATATTAGATAAGATGTTTCCAGAAATCCCTTTACTTCTAAGGCTCTATGATCTCCACTGGAGATGGGCTAAATTTTCCTACTACTCCCCTGGTCAAAAACCTACAATGATTCTCTACAGTCTACTATATCAAACAATAAACTACTATACCAGCTCACCACAATTAGTCCTCACCCAGCCCTCTGTCCATAACTTACTTTTAATGTGCTTCCTCTATCTCAGGTATGTGGCACGTGCTATCCTCCAGCCAGATGTGACACTTTCTCATGTCACTGCTCTCCTAGGTCGTGCAGGTGCGCCTCTCACTCACTCCAACCAAACCTCGCCCTCTTGGCCTGCAGAGGTCCATCTCCTTGAGACCTCCTCAGACCACCTCGGCCCACCTTGACTTTCTCAGATTCTAAATGGTAAGCCTCCCTTATTTATTCTTTAATATTATCATGTTTGCTCAAATTCTCTGAGGGAAAAGAACCAAGTCTTATGCTTCTTTCTATTGGGTCTTCTGCATCATCTACTGCAATATAAAATTGAAGATTTAACAAACACTTGCTTGAAAAAGTATATAATCATCTAACACAAGAACTATAGAAGTTAAAAGGTAAGTTCTTACACATTGCCCAAGATGTTTATCATGGATAGCTCATGTATTATTTAATGATTTCAAAAGATGCATTTGTTGCTCCCATCTAGGTCCAAAAGTATAATATCTTCTATTAGTATAAATTAGCAGTGATACAAAGGATCATCTCCCTCTTATTCTACAGTATGTAACTTCTAGCTAGCTTCAAATTCCAAGAAGTTATTTGAATTTCAAATGAGCATTGCAACCACAAAGAACCCTTTTCAGAATGCAAAATGTCTTTGAAGTTTTAGAGCTTTATTATATGTGATTTTTGTAGCAATAAGACACCAAATTCCAGCCTGACTCAAGTATAGCATGAAATTTAGTATTTAGAAATGAAATTTAGTATTTTTTAAATGAAGTAAAAAGTTGAAAACTCATTATATAGTTGATATATAATATCCATGGTCTTTAATCAGTTAAGAATTTTCTTTTCCTAAGAGAGGCAATTGGTAATAATTTTGATCACGATCCCTCATGGGGAAACAATTGAGGTACAATACAATGTACTATTTCCATGCTTCCTATTTACATCTAATGTACTTGGCATTAATCAGGAAAATGAAGACTGAGAAAAAACTTTGGCCATGAATGGATATTTATTAACATCTCCCATAATTATAAAAGTACATTGTTGAATAGAAATAACTCACTTTAAAATTCTTTAAGTCATTCACTAAACAGTTTAAATGGATTCAGGCTGGGTATTTAAAAATTGGTGGCAGGGTTTGGCAATAATTTCTTGGATATGACACCAAAGCATAGGCATTGAAAAAAATAGATAAATTGTGTTTCACCAAGATTAAAAGCTGTGTTTTTTTTTTTTTTTTTTTTTT
>NW_012106598.1:1247921-1250826 GCF_000951045.1 Mandrillus leucophaeus
TCTTTCTCTCTTTCTCTCTTTCTTTCTTTCTTTCTTTCTTTCTATGGAGTCTTGCTCTGTCACCAGGCTGGAATACTGTGGCATGATCTCAGCGGCTAATTTTCGTATTTTTAGTAGAGACAGGGTTTCACCATGTTGGCCAGGATGGTCTCAATCTCTTGACCTCATGATCCTCCCACCTCAGCCTACCTAAGTGCTGGGATTACAGGTGTGAGCTACCACACCTGGCCTATTTCTTTTACATATTTTGAAATGGCCCTGCAAAGCTGTCTCTTATGGGGAAAATCTACATTCTGTAGAGAATCTCCATCCTTTTCCAAGTCTTTTCCCTGATCCAGGAGATAATTTACTAAGACTCAGGTACCTTTTTAGGTCTGAGGAGAGCTCTGAAGCCTGCTACCCAGAGGCTTCATCTGCATAATAGAACCTTGGTCTCCACAACCCAGATACTCCTTTTTATTGATTCTATGTCTTTAGATAATAACTCTTTCAACCAATCGCCAATCAGAAAAGCTTGAATTCGCCCATGACCTGGAAGCCCCTACTTCCAGTTGTTCCCCCTTTCCAGACGGAAGCAATGCCCATCTTATGTGTATGGATTGATGTCTTATATCTCCCTAAAATGTATAAAACCAAGCTGTGGCCTGACCACCTTGGGCACATGTTCTTATAATCTCCTGGAGCTGTGCCATAGGCCATTGGTCACTCATATTTGGCTCAGAATAAATCTCTTCAAATATTTTACAGAGTTTGATGACTTTTATCTACAACCTTGAGGCCATTATGCTAAGTGAAATCAGCCAGTCACAAAAGAACAAATGTTGTGTGATTCTACTTACATGAGGGAAATTCATGAAGATAGAAAGTAGAATGGTGGTTGCCAGAGTGAGGGGAGGGAAGAATGGGGAATTTGTGTTTAATGGATATAAAGTTGGGATAGATGAAAAAATTCTGGAGGTGGATATGATGACAGCTGCACATCAATGACAATGTGCTTAGTGCCACAGAAGTGTACACTTACAAATAGCTAAAATGGTAAAATTTTATATTACTTGTATTTTATAACAATACAAAATTGGTGGTGAAGTACGTCAGAGTGTGCTTTAACTTGGAGAAGTAAGGAAAAACTCACCTGCTACAGAATAGCTCCCTGGCCCAGGGTCAACAGTGTTAAAGCAAACTAAATATGGCCTGAGAAGGACTCTGTACTTCTACATTTGAGTCCTTGTGGGTGAACTGCAACCCAACTTAGTGGGTAGACAAGACTGAAACCCGAACTTAGGAGTATGTGCCTGTAACAATAGCTGAGTCATGGCCAATGCCATAAGCCATACTTCAACCAGTCTTACACTTCTGAGTGTTCAAACTGTGTTCAAATAAGGTAAATGACAACCTGTAACCAATTCAGCTGTTTCTGTATCTCACTTCTGATTTCTATATGCCACTTCCGTTTTTTTGTCTATAAATTTGTTCTGACCACGAGGCATCCCTGAAGATTCTCTGAATCTGCTGTGATTCTGGGGGCTGCCTGATTCAATCATTCGTTACTAAATTAAGCTCCTTTAAATTCAATTCAGCTGAAGTTTTTCTTTTAATAGTCTGGGTATTAAAAAAAATGGTGGCAGGATTTGGCAGTCATTTCTTGGCAGTCATTTCATGACACCAAATGCACAGGCAACAAAATAAAAAAATACATAATTCTTCATCAAGACAGCATTATGCTGCCATTCCTTTAAATATTCTTATCACAGGTTTATTTTTGCCCAAAGCAGATATTCCTGGAAAGGTATACATGATTACATTATTAATATCTTAATATGAATGTATCAGACAAGTTATTTGGAAGTAATCGGAGTATGGCAGATTGCAAAAATGAACACGCTTGCTTACTCCTCCCTGTATCCGTGCCCTTGGCTAGGTAGTCTTGTACCTCCTCCTGTTAGGAAGAACAGTCTATTTCCCTATCCCCTTGAATTCAGGCTACAAATTCAGTGAAAGTGTGCTAGTTCCAAGACTAGGCCTCAAAAAGTATGACATGCTTCTGGTTATGAAATATTTTGAGAACAAGCCCAGGCTAGCCTGCTGGGTGATGACAGATGGGGACACACACAACCCTGCTGCGCTCGTGTCTACGGCCCTAATCAATAGTCAGTCAATGTTCAACCCCAGTAGGGGGCCCTCCCTAGAGCAGCCAGCCCCCAGCTGACATACCAGCCGGCGCAGAGGCATGAGTGAACCCAGGTGGACTCAGCCAAGTCTGACCCACATCAATGAACCCCCAGCTGACCAATTGATTCCAAAGCACTCATTGATGTTTGTAATTTTAAGCCACTAAACTTTAGGATGATTTATTACACAACAAGAAATAATATACTAAGGTAGACTAAGAAGATGAGAGAGTGGAGTGTGGGTATTGTGGATCACTTACAGTGAGAAGAAGGGGACACAAAAAAAAGTGAGACATTTTGCTGAGGGTTACTATGGCATAGAGGCAGCAAGCTATTTCAAAAGTCAGACCAAAAGGCACTGTTCCAAAAGTCAGGACACCTGTCCCTGCCAGGTATTCACTATAAGTGACCCCTGCAAAGCCATTATCTTCTTTGACTCTCAGTTTTCTCAATTGTAAGGTGAAAACAATACCATAAGGAGTTTGGAGACCTAAATGAATGAGGTCCGCTTATGAAAGTATGACACAACACGCTAGTAATCCAAAGTGATGGGCTAAGGCGATACTAAGAGATAATAAGAAAGCTTTATTTTCTTTATCTGTATCTAAAATGACCAAGCAATCACATAAATGGTTCCTTAAAAAAAACAAAACAAAAAAAACTGCCAACCTATTGCTTGGCAGACATAGTAAATGAAGGTTTTGCTGTTTCTCTATTCCCCATTTTTTTTTTTTTTT
>NW_012106598.1:1253033-1254343 GCF_000951045.1 Mandrillus leucophaeus
AGGTTCAAGTGATTCTCGTGCCTCAGCCTCCCAAGTGACTGGAACCACAGGCGTATGCCACCACACCCAGCTAATTTTTGTATTTTTAGTAGAAATGGTGTTTCGCCATGTTGGTCAGGCTGGTCTTGAATTCCTGACTTCAAATGATCTGCCTGCCTCAGCTCCCAAAGTGCTGGGATTACAGGCATGAGCCACCATGCCTGGCTGAGATTAAAAATTTTTTGCATCAACATGCACTATCAACAGAGTGAAAGGCAACCCATGGAATGAGAGAAAATATTTGTAAATCATATATCTGGATTGAGATTCAGAGTATTTAAAGAATGCCTACAATTCAACAACAAAAAATAAACATCCTGATTAAAAAATGGGCAAAGGACTTGAATAGCTGTTTCTCCAAGAAGACACACAAATGGCCAATAAACACATGAAAAGATGCTCAGTATCACTAATCATTAGGAAAATGCAAATCAAAACCACAATGAGTCACTACTTCACATCCATTAGGATGGCTATAATTAAAAAAAAAAAGAAAAGAAGTGTTAGCAAAGATGGGGAGAAATTGGAACACTTGTGCATTGCTGGTGGGAATGTAAAATGGTGCAGCCACTGTGGAAAATGGCATGGAGATTCCTCAAAAAATTAAACACTGGATTACCATATGGTCTAGCAATTCCACTTTTGGGTACATATCCAAAAGAACTCAAAACAGGGATTTGAACAGATATTTGTACACTTACATTCAATAATAGCAGCATTATTCATAATAGCCAAAAGGTGGAAGAAACCTGTGTCCCTCAGTGGATGAATGCATAAACAACATAGAGTATATACATATGATGGAATATTATTCAGCCTTAAAAAGGAAGGAAATTTCAATATACACTACAACATGGATGAACCTTAAAAACCGAAAATAAAATTCTAAGTCCCTCAACTGACTGATGGACCCTCACCTAGGCCAAAGGCATTCCAAAGTTAACCTGAAAAACTAACTTAGGCCATGATGGGAAGTGGGGATTGGGACATACCTCATTATACCCTCCTTCCTTTAGAATTAGGGCACAACTGACCAGCATTAACATTAAAACAAAGATCTGAAGACTGACAAAACAGACTTTTTATAGCAATAAGACACCAAATTCCAGCCTGACTCTAGTATAGCATCGCATGACAGATAGCAGGCCCTGAAAGGAATCAAACTATTTTACCCCCATTTCTTTTTCTTTCTTTCTTTCTTTCTTTCTTTCTTTCTTTCTTTCTTTCTTTCTTTCTTTCTTTCTTTCTTTCTTTCTTTCTTTCTTTCTTTC
>NW_012106598.1:1257363-1284122 GCF_000951045.1 Mandrillus leucophaeus
TAATAAGAAAGCTTTATTTTCTTTATCTGTATCTAAAATGACCAAGCAATCACATAAATGGTTCCTTAAAAAAAACAAAACAAAAAAAACTGCCAACCTATTGCTTGGCAGACATAGTAAATGAAGGTTTTGCTGTTTCTCTATTCCCCATTTTTTTTTTTTTTTTGCCTCAGGGTGTGTGCACCAACTTTATGATATGTTATTGCAACATTCATTTTGTTTTCAATAATGTCTCCCAAATCTAATGAATATAGAAAATATTTATAAGATATAGGTGATAGTTTGGTTTTCTTAATAGAGGGATGGTAAAACTACCAATTACAATTTTTTTTTAATGCTGTAGAACCAGAGATAAAAATATGTAGGATTTTATTTATTTTTCTCAGAAAACGACTTGACTCACAGATGTAGGTACAACTAGAGGGGATATTCTATTTTCCTTTTTTGTTTTTTGAAACAGGGTCTCACTTTGTTGCCCAAGCTGGGGTTCAGTAGTATGATGATGGCTCACTGCAGCTTTGACCTGCCGGGTTCAAGCAATCCTTCCACCTCATCTTCCCAAGTAGCTGGGACTACAGGCATGCCACCACACCCACCTAATTTTTCTATTTTTGTAGAGACGGGGGTCTCATTATGTTTCCCAGGCTGGTCTCAAACACCTGGGCTCCAGCGATCTTCCTGCCTCAGCCTCCTAAAGTGTTAGGATTATAGGCATGAGCCACTGCACCTGGTCAATATATATTTTTCTAATTGGTAATGCCAATCATACTATTTTATTATTTTAACTTTTTAAGCCATCATTATTAGTTTAAAAGAGCTCACATTATAATATTTCCTTTCTTACCACTTCCCCATAAGTTATGGGTTATTATAAAATTTACTCATATTTCAAAATGGCCTGAATATAAAACTTACTTTACAGTTCCTGAAGTTAGAATTAACTTTGAAGTTTGTTCCCCACCCCCTGGAATCTACATAAGGCAAAAATTTAGAGATTTAAAATTAACCATATACACATTCCCCACAATTAAATAATAGTTGTCAAAATCATGTGGGAGTTCAACTTCACATCCTAAGAAATCACAAAAAGAAGATTGTCCTTTCTTCAGTCCAAGTTTAGTTCTGAATATTATACAATAATTAACAGAGGTAGGAACAACCATAAACTGTACCTGAGAGAATCACATGTTTTTAAATTACAGAGCAGAAACAAGTGGGCAAAGAGATAATTGAATATACATAATTTCTTTTCATAAAGAATGTTGAAGGTAGATATCACCCTAGTTGAGTCTTTCCTAGTCTTTCTCATCTATCAAAGAATACCCTATACTATTTCTCCTTGAATACTTATGATGCATTTTTTTTTGTAATATGTGTGTGTCTTTACTAACATAATAAAAACAATGTCTGGTGGCAGATCCAATAATTACCACGAGTTCAAAGTAGGGATAAGGCCAGGTGCGGTGGCTCATGCCTGTAATCCCAGCACTTTGGGAGGCTGAGGTGGGCAGATCACTTGAGGTCAGGGGTTCGAGACAAGCTTGGCCAACATGGTGAAACCCGTCTCTACTAAATATATAAAAATTAGCTGGGTATGGTGGTGCATGTCTTTAATCCCACCTACTTGGGAGGCTGAGGCAGGAGAATTGCTTGAACCTGGGAGATGGAGGTTGCAGTGAGCCGAAATCGCACCACTGCACTCTAGCCTCGGCAACAGAGCAAGACTGTCTCAAAAAACAAAAAACAAAACACACACACACACACACACACACAAACCCCATAAAATAAAGTAGGAATGAGCAAAATTATACAGGCATACCTCAGAGATATTGCAGGTTTGGTTCCAGACCACCACAATAAAGTGAGTCACACAAACTCTTTGGTTTCCCAGTGCATACAAAAGTTGTGTTTACACTATACTG
This sequence comes from Mandrillus leucophaeus, assembly GCF_000951045.1. NCBI lineage: Eukaryota > Metazoa > Chordata > Mammalia > Primates > Cercopithecidae > Mandrillus > Mandrillus leucophaeus. Next base: position 1,259,286 of record NW_012106598.1, read on the forward strand.
TAGTTCAAGTATAGTGTAACCTATACTTAATAAACATACTGCAATAGCATTATGTCTAAAAGTTAGACATTCTTTAATTAAAAAATACTTTATTACCAAAAACGCTAATTATCATCTGAACCTACAGCGAGCCATTTCTACAATATTTCCAGCATCTTCACAAGAAGAAGATTCCATCTTAAGAAACCACGTTCTTTGCTCATTGGTAAAAAGCAACTCCTCCTGCATTCAAGTTTGATCATGAGATGGCAGCAATTCAATGACATCTTCAGGGTCTACTTCTAGTTCTCCTGCTATTTCCACCACATCTGCAGTTATTTCCTCCACTAAGTCTTGAACCCTTCAAAGTTAACCACGAGGGTTGGAATCAACTTCTTCCAAATTCCTGTGAAGGTGGATATTTTGACTTCCTCCCACAAATTACGAATGTTCTTAATGGCATATGGAATGGTGAATCTTTTCCAGACAGTTTTTAATTTACTTTGGCTAGATCCATCAGAGGAATCACTATTTATGGCAGCTATAGTCTTACAAAATGTATTTTTAAAGTAATATGACTTGAAAGTCAAAACTACTCATTGATCCATAGGCTGCAGAATGGATGTTGTGATAGTGGGCATGAAAACAACATTCTTCTCCTTGTACATCTCCATAAGAGTTCTTGGGTGACCAGATGCATTGTCAATGAGCAGTAATATTTTCAGATGCGTCTATTTTTCTGAGCAGTAGGTCTCAATGGTGGGTTTGAAATATTAAGTAAACCATGCCATAAACAGATGTGCTGTCATCCAGGCTTAGTTGTTCCATTTCTGGAGTACAGGCAAAGTAGATTATTGTTATTTTTGGTTATTGTATTTGTGGCTGTTGTTGGTTACTGTAGCTTTATTTATTTATTTCCATTTTTCCTTCTAGATTCAGCTGGTATATGTGCAGATTTGTTTCAAGGGTATGTTTGCAAGATGTTGAGGTTTGGGCTTGTATTGATCCTGTCACCTAGACAGTGAATATCGTACTCAATAGGCAGTTTTTTATAAGTCTTGCCCCCCGCCTCCTCCAGAGTCCCCAGTGTCTATTGTTCCCAACTATATGTCTATGTATACTCAATATTTTAGCTCCCACTTATAAGTGAGAACATGTAATATTTGGTTTTCTGTTTCTGTGTTAATTTGCTTAGGATAATGGCATCCAGCTGCATCCATTCTGCTGCAAAGGACATGATTTCATTCTTTTTTATGGCTGCATAATAGTCTATGGTGTATGTACCATATTTTCTTTATCCAGTCCACTGTTGATGGGCACCTAGGTTGATTCCATGTCTTTGCTACTGTGAATAGTGCTGCAATGAACATGTGAGTGCATGCGACTTTTTGGTAGAACAATTTATTTTCCTTTGGGTATATACCCAGTAATGGGATTGCTGGGTCAAATGGTAGTTCTAGTTTTAGTTTTTTGAGAAATCTCCAAACTGCTTTCCACAGGGGCTGAACAATTTACATCCCCACTAACCATGTATAAGTGTACATTTTTCTCCACAGTCTCACTAGCATCTGCTGTTTTTTTACTTTTTAATAATAGCCATTCTGACTGGTATGAGATGGTATCTCATTGTGGTTTTGATTTGCATTTCCCTGATGATTAGTGATGTTCAGCATGTTTTCCATATGTTTGTTAGCCACTTGTATGTCTTCTTTTGAGAAGTGTCTGTTATATTCTTTGCCCACTTTTTAATGGTATTATTTGATTTTTGCTTGTTGATTTGTTTAAGTTCCTTACAGATTTTGGATATTAGTTCAAAATCTCTAGACTAATACATCTTTGTCAGATGCTTAGTTTGCAAGTATTTTTTCCTTTTGATAGGTTTTTTTTTTTTTTTTTTATTCTGTTGATAGTCTCTTTGGATGTGCAGAAGCTCTTTAGCTTAATTAGGTCCCACCTGTCAATTTTTGTTTTTGTTGCAATTGCTGTTGAGGACTCAGTCAAAATTCTTTGCCAAGGCCAATTTCCAGAAGGGTATTTCCTAGGTTTTCTTCTGGGTGATTTTTATAGTTTGAGAGGTCTTACACTTAAATATTTAATCCATCTTGAGTTAAGTTGTTTATATGGTGAGAGGGAGGGGTGCAGTTTTATTCTTCTGCATTTGGTTAGCCAGTTTTTCCAGAACCATTTATTGAGTAGGAAGTCCTTTCTCCATTGCTTTTGTCAACTTGGTCAAAAATCAGTTAGTTGTAGGTATACTGCTTTATTTCTGGGCTCTCTCTTCTGTTCCATTGGTCTATATGTCTGTTTTTGTACCAGTACCATGCTGTTTTTGCTACGACAGCCTTCTAGTAGAGTTTGAAGTTGGGTAAGGTAATGCTTCTAGCTTTGTTCTTTTTGCTTAAGATTGCTTTGGCTATTCAGGCTCTTTTGGTACCATATAAATTTTAGAACAGTTTTTTCTAATTCTGTGAAAAATGACATTGTAATTTGATAGGAATAGTATAGCATCTATAGATTGCTTTGGCCAGTATAGACATTTCAACAATGTTGATTCTTCCAATTCATGAACATGGAATATTTTTCCATTTATTTGGGTCATCTCTGATTTCTTTCAGCAGTATTTTATAGTTCTTGTAGAGATCTTTCATCTCCTTAGTTAGATGTATTCCTAGGTACTTTATTTTTGTGTGTGGTTATTGTAAATGAGATTGTGTTCCTGATTTGGCTCTTAGCTTGAACATTGTTGGTGTACAGAAGTGCTATGATTTTTTTTAAATTTTGTATCCGGAAACTCTACTGAAGTCATTTATCAGGTCTAGGAGCCTTTTGGCAGAGTCATTAGGGTTTTCTAGGTATAAAATCATATCGTCAGTGAAGAGAGATAATTTAACTTCCTCTTCTCCTATTTGGATGCCTATTATTTCTTTCTCTGGCCTGACTGCTCCGGATAGAACTTTTATGTTGAATAGGAGTGGTTAGAGTGGACATTTGTGTCATTTTTGTCTTGTTCCAGTTCTTAAGGAGAATGCTTCCTTAAGAAGTTTTTGCCCATTTAGTATGCTATTGGCTGTGGGTTTGTCATAGATGGCACTTACTATTTTGAGGTATTTTCCTTTGATGCCTAGTTTGTTGAGGGTTTTTCTTGAAATGATGTTAAATTTTATCAAAAGTTTATTCTACATCAATTGAGATGATCATGTGTGTTTTGTTTTTAATGCTGCTTATGTGGTGAATCACATTTATTGATTTGAGTATGTTGAACCAAACTTGCTTCCCAGGAATAAAGCCCATTTGTTCAGGGTGAATTAATTTTATGATGTTCTGCTGTATTCAGTTTGTAGTATTTGTAATGATTTGTATTCCCTTCCTATAGATGAGGAAACTGAACCTGAGAGGTTTAAGTTACCTTCTAAATTTCCACCATTACTGGTGGATCCCAGGTCTATTTGACTTCAGAGCTTATCTTCCTTCCAGGACCTCATGATTGGTGTTAACTCTTTCTTACTTCTCTCTGGCTAAATGAGGATCATCAAGAGCAGAGGTTTTGTTCTGTTTTCATTCCTCATTTATCTTTGCATCCACAATAATGGAACTGGATAAGATTGTGCTGCAAAAATTTGCAGTTAAATGTATAATCATAGACTGAGGTGTGGGAAAAGGAAGGGAGATTTATTGAATACCAGTTAACTTGTTTAATTTCATTTGATTAAATGCATAAATATTTTAGACTATTAGAAATGGCCTATTATTTAAAATATTATTACCAGTTAATGTAGTGTATTAAGAAACAGTTTCAATACAATTAATCTGTTTATTCTTAACATCAGTTTAGAAAAAGCATCATAGTGTGTGCTTTTTTTTTTTTTTTTTTTTTTGAGACCGTCTCGCTGTGTTGTCCAGGTTGGAGTGCAGTGGCGCAATCTCGGCTCACTGCAATCTCTGCCTCCCGGGTTCAAACAATTCTCCTGCATCAGGCTCCTGAGTAGCTGTGACTACAGACACGTGGCACCACACCTGGCTAATTTTTTGTAACTGTGTGCTATCTTACACAATTCTGTAGAATCAAAAAACCACTTGAAATAGCACATAAACTTATGATGTCTGAAAACCAAGGAAATGCTTATTTTTTCCAGGAATATTTCAATAATGCTCAACATCATTGTGATATTAACTCCCACTACAAAACTCCACAGTGATATTTGGGATAAACAAAGGATTGAAAGTGTCCATAAAAAGGCTATCATTACAGAGGAGAAATGATCCAAGAGAAATAAAACATATGTTCACATAAAAACTTGTACACAAATATCCATAGCACCATTATTCCTAGTGCCCCAAAGTGGAAATGACCGACATTGGCTGATGAATGAATAAACAAATGTGATACATTTCATATAATGGAAGATTATTCAGCTGTAAAAGGGAATGAAGTACTAATACATGCTACAACCTAGGTGAACTTTGAAAAGTTTATGCTAAGTGGAAGAATTCAGTAACAAAAGATCACAAATTATATGATTCTATTAATATTAAATGTCTAGAATAACAAATCTGTAGAGACAGAAAATAAATCAGGGGTTTTCTTAGGGCTGGGATGAATGAGGGGCTTGGGGATGACAGCTAAAGGGTGAGGGGATTTCTTTTTGAGGTGATAAAATGTTCTAAAATTAATTGTGGTGATAGTTGCATAACTTTGTGATATACTAAAAACCAACACATTGTACACTTTAAATGAGTGGATTATATGGTTTGTGAATTACATTTCAGTAAAGTGTTACTGGAAATAAAATACTTTAAAACACACTATGTGTAGATACAGATATTTGTCCAAAGAAACAAAATACTACAAATGTAGCTATTACTATTTCAGTCTCTTCTCCCTCTCAGAAATAAGTAATTTTCTGAGGTTGATATATTTAATAAATGTATTTCTTCCTTAGATTTTTGTTATCTTTATTTTGTTAACTCAGTTTTCCCTTTTTCATCTTGTTCATTTGGACTCTTAACTCATTAGCTTTTTCCCTTTCTTCTTATCTAATAATATATGAAAGTACCACTATACATTTCCCTCTAAGTACACTGTCTGTTTCAGCTTCATGTGTAGTTTGGACATACATAGTCATTGTCATTTAGTTCTAAATAGTTTCTTTTTTTTTTTTTTGATACAGAGTCTCGCTCTGTCACCCAGGCTGGAGTGCAGTGGCGTGATCTCAGCTCACTGCAAGCTCCGCCTCTTGGGTTCACGCCATTCTTCTGTCTCAGCCTCCCAAGTAGCTGGGACTACAGGCACTGCCACCACACCCGGCTAATTTTTTGTATATTTAGTAGAGACGGGGTTTCACCGTGTTAGCCAGGATGGTCTCGATCTCCTGACCTCGTGATCCACCCGTCTCGGCCTCCCAAAGTGCTGGGATTACAGGCTTGAGCCACCGTGCCCGGCCTAGTTCTAAATAGTTTCTAATTATCTCATGATTTTCATCTGAGCCTCAATATTATTCAAAAGTATGTTTTCTGAAAAAAATTCTAAGTGAATGGGGTAGTTGGTTTTCAACCAAATGAAGTAGGTTACCACTTTAATAATTTCTAGTTTTATTGAGTTGAGGTCAGAAATGTGCTGCGTGTGAAGTCAACATTTGCTTTATGACCGAATACATGGTATAAATAGAAATTTGTCTTGTGATCAGGTAGCATGTGGTCAAGGTTTATAAGTGTTCTATGTATGCTTGAAAATAAAGTATTTAGTTGCTAATATTATACATATATATATATACTTTACATATTCTATCTCTCTCTCTATCCATCCACCCATCCATCCCATCTATCTCCATTAATACATTGCTCAAATCTTCAACAATCTTACTAAATTTTGTACTGCTTTGTCTTTCAGTTGCCAAGTGAGATCTATTAAAAATCTACCACAAATATGGATTTACACATCTTTTTCCTTTTAAATCTGCTGAATTTTGTATTACATATTTTAAGGCTATACTGTTAGGTATATACAAGTTCAGAATTATTTTATCTTCTCAGTTAATTGTTCCTTTTATCATTATAACTCTTTTAATCTCAATAATGTTTTTGTTTTAAAGTCTATTTTTGTCTGATATTAATATAATCACTTTCTTTTGATATTTCCCCTTCCTCCATCACTTTACTGTCATCATTTCTGTGTCATTACATTTTAGTTGGATCTCTTATATATAGAAAATAACTGGAGTTTTAAACTGAGATTTTCTGTCAAATGGGAAATTTAGTCCACTTACACTTATTGTGATTGTCAACATAGTTTCAGTTATTTCTACTATCTTTGTGTGTGTGTGTGTGTGTGTGTGTGTGTGTGTGTGTGTATCTGTAGGTATCTTGCTTTTCCTTTGCATCCTAATTTCTTCTTTCCTATACCCTGTTAGAATTGGTTGAGTGCTCTTTATCCCCTCTCTGCTTTCACTCTTCTGGTTAGGAAGTTATACATCTTATTTCTATTATTTTAGTAAGTATTGCTATTTTCTTAAACCTTTAATTTTGAAATAATTATGGATTCATAGTAGGTTGCAAATAAATGTATGGGGGTTCCTATGCATATTTCCCCTAACTGCCCTCCCTAAATGTTTACATCTTACACAACTACAGTAAAATATCAAAACCAAGAAATTGGCATTGGTAAATACCTTATTTAGATTTCACCAATTATATAGGAACCCATTTGTGTGTGTGTGTGTGTGTGTGTAACCACTGCCACAATCACAATATTCATCTGTACCATCAGCATAAGACTCCCTTGTATTACCCCTTTATAGATATATCCTGTTTCCCTCCCCATTCCTAACCCCCACCAACCTCAATCCAATCCATTCTCCATTTCTGTTATTTCAAAAATATTGTTACATACATGGAATCTAGAAGTATATGTACTTTTGAAATTGCCTTTTTTCACTAAGCAGAATTTCCCTGAGTCTCATCTAAGTTGTTGGGTCATTCCTTCTCATTGCTGAGTAGTATTCCATGGTGTGAATATGCCGCAGTTTGTTTAATTATTCACTCATTGAATGACTTTTGAGTAGTTTCCAGTTTGGGGCTATTTTGAATAAAGCTTCTTTGAACATTCGTGTACAAATTCTACATGAAAATAATCTTCATTTTCTGGGATAAATGCCCGAAAGTGTAATTGCTGGTTTGTGTGGTAAGTCCATTTTTAGTTTTGAAAGGAACTGCCAAACTATTTTTCAGAGTTGTACAATTTTACTTTCCCACCAGCAATATATGAGTGATCCAGTTTCTCCACTAATTTATCCGCATTCTTGACATAAATTCTAAAAGTTAATTAATATTCCCAGCCTCCTGAGCATTATAAAAGCTTCCATTTGTTTTAACTACAATCTTTCTTCTCTCCTATCTCATATGTTGTTGACTAGTGTATCAGTTCTACCTTGTATTTATATCCTCAAACTAGTCATGATTATTATTATTTTTTAACCAGTATTATTTTTTAGAGTAGTTTTAGGTTCACAGCAAAATTGAGAGGAAGGTACAGATTTCCCATTTCCTCCCTGCCTCCATGCATGCACAGCCTTTCCCATTATTAACATCACCCCTCAGGAATCAAAAGTAATATATTTGTTACATTTCATGAGCTTACATTGAAACATCATCATCACCCAAAGTTCATAGTTTACATTAGGGTTCACTGTTAGTTTTTTATCCTCTATGGGTTTTGGTAAATGTACAATGACATGTATCCACCTTTATTATAATGATATACAGAATAGTTTCACTGCCCTAAAAATCCTCTGTGCTCACCTATTCATCCCTTCCTACCCACAGCCCCCAGCAATCACTGATCTTTTTACTGTCTCCATAGTTTTGCCTTTTCTAAAATATCATATAGTTGGAATCATATGGTATATAGCCTTTTCAGATTCACTTTTTTCACTTAGTAGTATGAATTTCAACTTCTTCTATGTCTTTCATGGCTTGATAATATTCCATTATCTGGATGTACCACAGTTTGTTTCTCTATTCAGCTACTGAAGAACACCTTAGTTGCTTCCAAATTTTAGTAATTATGAATAAAGCTGCTATAAACATCTATGTGCAGGCTTTTGTGCAGACATACATTTTCAATGCCTATGGGTAAATACCAAGGTTGCTGAATTGCCTGGTAAGAGAATGTTTAGTTTTGTAAGAAACTGCTAAACTGTCTTCCAAAGTGGCTATACCATGCATTCCCACTAGCAATGAATGAGTTCCTAGTAATTATTATTGCTGCAGACAGCCAATACTTGCCTTACTTATCCATGTTTACCCATTTCTTTCTTTCTCTCTCTCTCTTTCTTTCTTTCTTTCTTTCTCTTTTCTTTTCTTTCTTTCTTTCTTTTTTTTTTTTTTAAGACAGTCTCACTCTGTTGCCCAGGCTGGAGTGCAGTTGCATGATCTCGGCTCATTGCAACCTCCACTTCCTGGGCTCAACTGATTCTCCTGCCTTAGCCTCCTGAGTAGCTGGAACTAGTGCATGGCACCATGCCAGGCTAATTTTTGTATTCTTAGTAGAGATGGGGTTTCACCATGTTGGCCAGGCTGGTCTTGAACTCCTGACCTGAAGTGATCTGCCCGCCTTGGCCTCCCCAAGTGCTGGAATTACAGGCGTGAGCCACTACACCCAGCCCATGTTTACCCATTTCTTGCTCACCACTGTTCTTATTTTAAATAACAGCTTTATTGAGATATAATTTACATTCCAAAATGTTCAACCTCTTAGAGTGTACAACTCAATAGTTTTTAATATACTCATATAGTTGTGTAGCCATCACTACTATCTAATTTCAGAATATTTTCATTACCTGGCTGGACACTGTGGCTCATGCCTGTAATTGCAGGACTCAGGGAGGCTGCGGTGGGTGGATCACTTGAGGTCAGGAGTTCCAGACCAGCCTGGCCAACAAGATGAAACTCCATCTCTACTAGTAATAAAAAATACAAAAATTAACTGGGCATGGTGGTACATGTCTGTAGTCCCAGCTACTTGGGAGGCTGAGATGGGAGAATTGCTTGAACCTGGGAGGCAGAGGTGGCAGTGAGCCGAGGTCGCACCCCTGCACTCCAGCCTGGGTGACAGAGTGAGACTCCGTCTCAAAAAAAAAAAAAAAACCAAAAAAGAATATTTTCATTACCTCAAAAAGAAACTCCATAGCCATTTAGCAGTCATTTCCCGTTCCCTCCTCCCCACAGTCCATGGCAGCCATCAATTTACATTCTGTCTATATGAATTTGCCCATTCTGGACATTTTATGTAAATGGACTCATACAGTATGTGGCCTTTTATGCCAGGTTTCTTTTACTTAGCATAATGTTTTCAAGGCTCATCACATTGTAGCATGTATCAGTGTGTATCACCTCTAGAGCATGTATTATTTCTTTTTATGGCTATTAAATATTCCATTGCATGAACATACTACATTTTATTTATCCATTCATCAGTTGATAGATATTTGGGTTGTTTTCATGTTTTGGATATTATGTTCTTGCATCTTATTTTTTCTTTTGACTTCAGTGTCCTTCTTCCTGAAGAAAACTTTAGTAGCTCTTTCAATAAAATTCTTTGAATTAACAAACTCTCTGTTACTCTGCAAATATCTTCATCTTTCCTCTTGAGTATAGAAGTATAGGCTGACTGACGGTAATTTTACTCAGCACTTTATGATATTATTCTGTTGACTTCTGGCCCGTCATGTTGTTGTTGCGAAGTAGGTTGTTAGTCTAATTGTTTCTCCTTTGTAGGTAATCTGTTATTTTTCTCAGAATGCTTTTAAGATTTTCTCTGTCATGGTTTTTGTTTGTTTGTTTGTTTGTTTGCAATTTTACTACAATTTCTGTATATGTGATTTATGTTCTTTTGGGGGACTCATGCTTCCTCAATTTGAGGATTCATGTCTTTCACTAATTCTGTTAAGCTCTTCACCATTATCCCTTTAAATGTCATCTACCCTTTGTTCTCTCTCTGTTCTCCATCTGGAACTCCTCTTACTCATACATTAGGTCTTTTCATTCTAACCCCTTGTTTCCTAAGATGTCTTCTATATTTTCCAACTCTTTATCTCTTTGTACTGAATTCTCGATAATTTCCTCAGATCCATCTTCCAGTTTACCTTTCCTGACTTCCCTCTTCTGAACTGAGTCTTACATATTTCTGTCAGGACACGTATTGTACAATACTGCAGTTAATTTTTACAAGGCCATTTCTCCACTAGACTACAAGCTCCTTGAAGGCAGAGCTGTGACTTACACACCAACTCATCTCAATACTTTTAAACTAGTATGACTAATGACTAGTAAACTAATGACTAGTATAGACCTAGCACAGAGACATTGTTTATTAAATACCATTTGAACTGAACTATTGGATCAAATATAAACTGTCTAGAAATAGGAAATTTTGACCTTTGGTCCTAGAAGGATCTCAGTGAGTAACTATTTTATAATAACTGAGGTTGGAATATACCAAAAACCCAGTTTCTGTGAGAGCAAAATTTGTCCCAGAGTTCAGATTTCAACAATTAAGAGTGTAGTAAAAAGTTGCTTGCTGACTTTTAAATTCTAGTTAATTTGAATTATACTAAAAAAACAAGAAATATACTGGTATAAAGCAGCTGTCAGAAACAGTTTCCTAATAGTACTCCGTATAAACTGATACATCTTATTCTATGTTTTTTTCTGAAATTTTGTCTAATTATTCGAGGTTGATTGCATGCTTATTAAATTTATTTAATACATTCCTGTGAATGGTAGTAACACAGTAAATCCTCTTTAATTCCCCTAGTTATTGGAGAGGAAAACTTCCAATTTGCAATGCTTTTAAAAGATGGTGGTTTGATTACCTTCAAAGACATACAGTAACTTGAGGTAACCATTACTAAATACTGCTTCCAATTAGAAGCTCTGGTAAATGTACTTTAATGACTACAAACTCCTGTAATCAGAAGTATCATTTGCATACACTGAGCAGGCCCTTAGAAACTTCCCATTACATTAGATTAAAAATGTTTACTTTACATCATTACTTATTCAGCATGTTATCTCTTTTTCTAACATTTTGGAATTAATGGAAGTTTAAATATCTCTCTCTTTCTTTTGTTTTCTCTTTCTTCCACTTCCTAGCTTCCCTGTCCTTTTATTGGTCAGGGAAGAGAACAGGGCCAGAGAAGGAAAGTGACTTATGTAAAGTCACACAGCTAGATAGCAGTCAAATTTTGACCCCAAGGCACCCAGGTCAAGTCTGAATCACTATTTATCTGTAGAATGCAATAGATAACCTTTTGGCCAGTCAATGTCAATGCACCACAAGTTTTTAATTAGCAGAATTTGTTTCTTTTTCTCAATACAAATGAAATAAAGCAATGACAATAGTTAGGAGGAAAGGTTGTTCCACATCTTAATAATGTAGTTACAAGTAGAGGCCAGAAACACAGGAAGATGCCTTTAATTAATGTCTGCAGTGCTCACTGTTGTCACCACTGTAGCGTAATTTCTGGTTTTTCCAGGATGTCTTGGCAAATACATGGTGGCAGCCACAGCATACAATTTATATAGAATGAGGTTCAAAATAGCAGCACTGATAAGCATTAAGATATTTTCATTGTATTTTAAATAACAATTTTCTATTCTACTTTTATTGTGTCAGAATGTTCTTTAGATATTTCAAATTGACCTGTAGTATTGTGTTATTGACCTGTAATCCATTGTGGAGCAAGAGCAGTGGTTTGGCCACAAGGAGATGGGATATGGTAATACAGGGGTGTGTGGAATTGGTGCTCTGTCTCAGCTCTGGCTTTGAACTCAACCATATTCTTGGCTCTGTCTTCAAAACATAAATGCAAAATCAGATCCAAATGGAGCTAGTACATGGCACAAAAGCACCACAGATTCTGAGCTCGTTTTGAACACAGTAATGGTTGCATGCAACTCACAACTGGAATAATGATATCTCTTGTTTCTGGTAATAAAACATGCATGAACTGGAAATAAGATCTAGCATCTTGTATCAGCAATAGTACAGGTTGAGTGATTTAGCTCAACCAATTACTGCAGAAATGACCGTAATGGCCTGAACCAGGGGACATGTCTGAGACATGGGTGTTCAGCTCACCCCATTTCGTGGTAAACTCTTAGGAAGGAACTGGAGTTGTTTTGCATTTGTACCCAGTAGACAGGTAGGCACATGAGATATCTCCAGGACAGTTAGGATGGGACAGGAAGACATCCAAACTCTTAGAGGTATATCTTTAAGTATTTAGGGGTAAACATTTATAATGTGTGCCACTGACTTTCAAATAGCCCATTACTCTCTTTCTCTCTCTCTCTCTCTCTCTCTCCATATATGTATATATGTATATGTATATGGAGAGAGAGAGAGAGAGAGAGAGAAACAAATATTTCACAATGTTAACAATTGATGAATCTCCAGGTGAGGGACATATGGTGTTTATTGTACTATTCTTTTTTACTTTTCTATAGGTTTAAAATTTTCCAAGCTAAAAAATTTTAAATACACCCTCCTTTGCAGCCTCAGTGAAATTAAGAAGAAGATGGATTTATTTAAAAATAGAGTTAAGAGGAGATGATAACAAGAGAAGAAATGAAAAGGAAGCTGGCAGAACCAAGAAAAGATGTTAAGGAGAAAAATAAAACCATTGCGCAACTGAAAACCGCATGTAGGCACTGCTTGAGAAAAACACACTATGTAGAGGGAAAGGACGTGAAATGAAAATGATCGGAGAGAAGAGGAGAGATGTAGGGGACAGACAACTTCAGCAAGCTCACATCAGGACGTTATCCATCCAGTCATGCATCCATTTGGTATTCGTTCAGCAACCACTAAATGTTAGGCCCTCTGTCAGGAATCAAGGATGCAAAGTACCCCCCAAGAAGCTCAGAAGGAGTAGAAGGATGGTTACTAGAGGCTGGGAAGGGTACTGGGGTAGGGGGTGGTGAGGTGGGCATGGTTAATGGGTACAAAAAAACAGGAAGAATGAGTAAGACCAACTATCTGATAGCACAACAGGGTGACTCCAGCTGTGCATTTAAAAATAACTAAAAAAGTATAACTGGATTGTTTGTAACACAATTATAAAAGCTTGAGGGGATGGATTCCCCATTCTCCATGATGTGATTATTAAACATTGCATGCCTGTATCAAGACATCTCATGTACCCCATAAATATACATACCTACTAGGTACTCACAAAAATTAAAAATTAAAAAATTTTAAAAGGGAAGCTGAGAAGAAGTAGAGAAAGCAACCACTAACAAGCAGAGCACAGCCTGTTCAGTCTCTAATAGAGGTGTGCTCCGCAGAACCCCAGGGAATAGAGAAGACAGAGTACAAATCTGTCTAGGGTGGGGACTGTACTTGTTTGCTGTGGCCGTTGTACCCAATTACCACAAAACATGGTGGCTTAACATAACACAATTTATTCTCTCACAGTTCTGGAGGCTAGAAGTCCAAACTCAACTTTGTTGGGCTGAAATCAAGGAGTCAGGAGGATACCTGTGATAGCATTTAGGCCCACCTGGGTGAGCCAGGACACTCTCTCCATCCCAAGATCCTTACTTGAATCCCATCTGCAAAGTTCTCTTTTTGCCATGCAAGGTAACATTCGAGGAAGACTTTGGGATCTAGATGCAGATATCTTTTGCTGGGGGGTCTTTGTACAGCCTACTCCAGGGATGGAGTTAGGGAAGCCTCACAGGGTGATATCTCACCAGGGTGAGTGCATTGGGCTAAGGGCAGAGCAGGTACAGGGGCCCAAGGTGCAGCAAACAAGGTGCCCTGCAGGCCTGAAAGCAGAGTCCTCTGAAAGCAGAGGACTGCAGTATAGCTGGTCTGGAGAGGCAAGCAGGAGACGTTTTGTGCCACGGATCTGTAGGCGGTGCTAAGACACAAGGAACTCAAAGAACACAAAGACACAAACTAGAGAAGGCTAAGTCCAGATTTGGCTTTTGGAAGACTCATCCTAGCTGCAGTGTGGAGGATGGACTGGCAAGGAGACCAGGGAACAGGAAGACCAAGCAGGAGATCGATCTAGGAGTTCAGACAAGAAGTAGGGGCGATGAGGATAGTTAATTAAAACAGGGTCCTAAAGAAACAACACTAGCTGGACGTGGTGGCACACATCTGTAGTCCCGGCTACTCAGGAGGCTGAGGTGGGAAGATCACTTCACCCCAGGAGTTTGAGGCTGCAGTGAGCTATGATTGTACCACTGCACTCCAGCCTGGGCAACAGAGTGAGACCCTGTCTCTAACAACAAAAAAGAAAAGAAAAAAGAAACAATATTCATAACAGCAAACATAGGAGACAACCTGAAATACAGTAATGCTTTTTAGATTACTGGGTGGGTGGGTTGTGCTATTTTTACCACTAATCTCCTTCATTCTTGTAGATAATTGAGTTGTCTGCAATACTAACACAAACCGAGTTAAAACTATAATCCTATACATGAAAAAGAAAGAAACATTTTCAGTCAGGAGCAGATTTTTAATTTGTTATCTTGGTTATTGTATGCTATTGGGTTATTGGGTTCCTATCCTGAGAAAATCATATGACACCAGACCCAAATCGGGTTATTTAAAAGCCAACATAAAGGCTCAGGGTTACATAACACAGTACATCGTTGCTATTCTACAAGCTGTTTCATGCCAATTTTTAATCAACCTTAAAGCCTAGGCAGAAAACCCCAACATATTGCCTTCCCATGCAATTAAGAATGATTACATTTGTCTTTTACTAGGGAACACATTTATTTATATAATTGTACATTCTTTATTTTTAAAAACAAAATTTCATTAAAAATAAGCCTGAGTTTTGCTAAGAAGCCACCAGGTTTTTTCATTTCTGAGAAATGTAAGTCTCAGCAGAGCAAATTTATGGAAAAAGCAATACATTTAATAACACACCCTTTGAGGGCTTTTAACACTTTGTTAAATGGGGAGCAACAATCGTCGAGAAAAGGTGAGATTCCAGTTAAGGAAGTCTTAAACTTGGTTCTATTACAAAACAGCTTAATCCTGTATAATACTGGAGAGGAAGTTTTTGAAACAAAAACAGACATGCTGAACACAAAGAATGCCACTGTCTATGTCCAGGTCAATATAGGGCCTTATAACTTTCATGTTTTACAAGAACATGTTTATTATAATAGTTTTAACAACCCATAATCCTTTGTTTCCAAAGAAGCAGGATTGCAGGCCACCTTTTGCAGGCCCAGCCCAGGTTTGGAACAAGGCTTCCTCTGCAAAAGCTGGATGCTGTGAGCTCTGTCAGCTGCATCGCCCTACCCCACACCTGCCTGGGTCTCCGGAGTGCATACTCTATTTGGGAGCAATGCCTGCCTTGAACTCCAACAGTATTTTGTCAGCATCTTTCCCCAAAGACTAAACTCTACAGCCTATATCAGGTGTCAGCCACTAGGTGAGTCTTTGCCTTGATATGGGGAGGGATTGTGATGATGTTGCCACTCACTCACTGATCTCTGCCAGAGACTCCTGATGCCCTCACCACCCACCAGATTAGACCTTTCTGAAATTGAGTCAGGAATCAAGTTCAAGTTTGCTATACCCCTTAGACACTGTGACTTGGGCGCTTCACAACCTCTAAAGGGCCAATTCTCACAGCTAAGCATATTTCCTCATCCCTAAGACCCCTATTCCTGGCAAAAGCCTCACATCCCACTGGAATAGCAGCCAGGTCCCAACACACCTCATGGTCAATGCTCATATGACACCCACAGGATTCACTGATGGCAATTGTTATTTGGGTCGAATCTTGCTCACAAAGAACTGCCCATTTCTCTACCATTGTGACTCCAGCAGCCATATCCAAATGTATGTCACAATCTTTCCTCTTCTGTTTTGGCTCTCTTATTCACAATCACAAAACAGAACCATGCTAGTTCTGGAAGTTTAACATAAATAACTCACCAGGTTATATAAGGGGGGTGACTTCTAACCACTTTTTCAAATGTTTTTCAAGTATTTCTAAGGCATCCTCTCTCTCTCTCCCTCTCTCTCTGTCTCTCTCTCTCTCTCTCACACACACACACACACAATGTATATCACAAAAAATGCAGCTACTTTTTGAGGTCATAGTCCATGTTTTCTGACTTCTTTGGTAACACTGCCTTATAGAGAAGGACTCTCTGCTCACGCTTTTTCTTGAATGGAAAGTTGGTTGCATTTTGGGCCTTCGTTGATTCACTGACCCAGCCTAATGTGAACTGTGGTAAGAGGGAACACAATACAGACAGCCCCCAAAACAGCCCTGGAACAATCAGAGCCCTGCAAGTCCAGAGGCTGAAGAGGAAATAAAGACCCCCAGAATTCCCAGGAATCACCTCAAACTTGAATGAGGTATTCACAATGCTAACATGACCCCTAGGACTCCATACAGCATTGTATTTGCACACCATAACCTAAGTCACCTAAATATGCTAAACTTATCCTACCTACTGAAGAGGTGTTTGTTGATAAGAACTTGCCTAGCAAGAATAAGCAAGATAGAGACCAAGCAGAGGATACTGCCTTTGCCATTTCTTCCCTTTACTTTTTCTATCAATAGGAATGAGCAGAGGCCTTTCTAGAATTTCTTGGGGGCAGGGGGAGATATATTTAGAACTTGGAAATAGTTACTGCTTAGGGATGATGCTTTTGAAAATATTTCAGAAATTAAACCTATAATCTAAGCTTCTAAGGAGATTACTGTTCAGGTCCCACCAACAAAGATAAGGCCGGGTGAGTGAGTTATTCTGGAGAGCCGCTCATGCGAGCCAGGACACAGAAATGAAAGGTCCTGGGTGAGCTGGGAGTGGTGTTAGCCCAAGGATGTCCCATGAAGACAAAACTCCACAGGAGGAGGACTTGAGCCCACCTGCGGGCAGATTGCTGTTGAGGCATACAGTGTCCTTTTCTCTTGGTTACAGGACTCCTATTTCAGGTGGGTGTCCAGTCCTTCTCAAGGCTGCCCATGTGCTTTGGGAACACTAAGTCCAGTAACTCCAACCTTGGTGACTGGTATGAGATAGGACATTGTCTTAACATCATCCAATCAGACTAAAGCCCATGTTTTATCGTTAGTGGCTGAGAAAGTCAAGCTCTTTCTTCCAGCGGGGTGAAAGGATGTATGTACCCTAGAGGGGTGAGCCTGATAAAAGTGGAACCAACAACTCTGAAGAACAAAAGTTGAAAATGAGAGTGAGAAACTGAGCATTCAGCATATTTTTAAAGCCCCCCGGATGGAGGGTTGACTGAACCCAGAGTTTTTCTGACCTTTTACATCATCCAAATGGATTACTTTCTTTTCTTATTTAAGTCAGTTAAAGTTAGTGTCTTTCTTTCCTTCTTCTTCTTCTTCTTTTTTTTTTTTTTTTTGTGTGTGTGTAACTTGCAACCTAAAGCCTCTTAACTTACAAAGCATTCATGGTAGGGAAGCCAAGTTCAAAGACCGGAAGAGAGACTGACTCCTCTTGCAAGCTAAAGAAATCAGGCCAATGGTCCAAGTTCCTGAGGGAGGAAACAATTTGAGAGTTGCGAAGAAGGTGAAGTGGGGTCAAGTGATGAAATGGTTTAAATGTGTCCCCCAAAGTTCATGTGTTGGAAACTTAATCCCCAATGCAACAGTATTGAAGGGTGTGACCTTTATGAGATGATTAGGTCATGAGGGCTCTGCCTTCATGAGCGGATTAATGTCTTTGTTTCTGGAGTAGGTTTCTTATAAAAGCAACTTTGGCCCTCTCTTGCTTTCTCTTGCACATTCTTTCACCATTTGATGCCTTCCCTCATGTTATGACACAGCAAGAAGGCCCTCACCAGATGCAGCCCCTAGACCTTGGACTTCTCAGCCTCCAGAACCATCAGCCAAATAAACTTCTATTGTTTATCAATTACCCAGTCTGTGGTATACTATTATAGCAGCATGAAAAAGACTAAGGTGATTTAGGGAACCAGTGCTGAGGCCACAGGCAAGCAGCCAGACACTCATTTTATGCAGACCTGGTATGACCTGCCAAGCTCAGGGTGGGTCTCTGAAGAAGTCATGTTGGGACAAACACAATCTTCAGTGAGGCATGGAGCTCATAACTAAATATATATCAGCCTATACTTACATTAGGGATCAGTCAGCATCTCTTGATATGTGCCAAAGATGGCAAGATACCATGTTGAGGCTAGGCACGGTGGCTCATAACTGTAATCCCAGCACTTTGGGAGGCTGAGGTGGGTGGATCACCTGAGGTCAGGAGCTCAAGACCAGCCTGGCCAACATGGTAAAACCCCATCTCTACTAAAAATACAAAAATTATCTGGGCATGGTGGCACATGCCTGTAGCCCCAGCTACTCAGGAGGCTGAGGCAGGAGAATCACTTGAACCCAGGAGGCAGAGGGTGCAGTGAGCTGAGATCATACAACTGCAACTGCACTCCAGCCTGGGTGACAGAGTGAGACTCTGTCTAAAAAAACAAAACAAAACAAAACAAAACAAAAACACATTAAGAGTGACCAAGGGCTGGGAAAGTGACACGGTGAGGCAAATGTGTAGTGTGTACATCCTGAGAGCTATATGGAGGGGCAGTAGAGTGCTATCTGCCAGGCCTCATGCAACTGGACGCTTTGGTGGGCCATGACAGACTGGGTGAAGAGATTTGACTTTATGTAAAATGTAAGTCTATTGGAATATAGGATGGGGAAGGGGGCAGTTAACAGAAGTTATAAATGGAATAGAGGAATATCGGTCTTTCAGGAAAGAAAAAAAAAGCTAAAATAAATGGCACAAAGTCTTATGTTAACACTAAATGAGCTTTCCTAGGCTGGGGTGGTGGTCCTTCTGGTTGGTTAAACTACAGTCAGGGCCTATGAAATATGATGACATTACTGCCACCAAACACCTCTATCAGCTGTTCCCAGTGCTATACTCACCACCTTTCCAATCTGGAAGTCTGGAAAGTGGCTGAAGACATGGGAAGAATCTCTGCCTTAGTACTTCGAGCTATCAAGTGCTCTGATTAGAAAATTACTCTCCTTAGGAAGTGTTCTGAAATGTGACTGAAAGGGAGGCAAACATCAAAGAGAGTGAGGAAGGCACTAGATGCAGAGAAATAGTGGTTATGGTTTAAAGAAAGCAAAGTTACGTCAAATAACTGACATAATTTTTCTTATTTCCATTTGCAATGAGCTGAGTCCAAAAATTACTGAGTATTAGATATACATTTTTATGACATTTCCTATAATATAGGTTGATTACAATGTAATAATAGCTAGTGTTCATTGGGTACTTGCTATGTGTCTGGCATTTTGCTAACTATTTGACATGCATTATCTTATTTTGTGCCTACAACAACTCTGTAAGGTACATATGTATTATTATTATTTCCATTTATATAGAGAAAGCCAAGAAATGGAGAAATCGAGAAACTTGGCAACACACCCACTAAAGTCCAAGCTTTTATAACAGCACAATACAGAAACAAAAAGGATAGCTTTGGGGAATATCAACCTTTCCAAGGTAAGTTCTCAAATGTCAGTGTGAACAGTCATCAACATTGGAAAACTGGAACAATTGGAAAAACAAATTGTTTAATTCTCATAAACTAACAAAATGATTATGACATACCATTTCCCATGCTACCTAGATGAAGCATGCAAACTGAATAGTCATAGCAATGTTAGTATTATTTTTTAAGGTTTTAAAAATTATATAGACAACTGTGAAGATAATTATTTTGATGAGCAAATTACTACAATAAATTATCATAAGGAAAATATCCAGATCAAGAATAGAAATTGGGTCCCCACCCAAACCCTCCCTTTTCCTCCTCCCATCACAACCCTCTCCCTTCCCCAAAGGAATTGCTGGCCTGACTTTGTGGCAATCACTTTCTAGCTTTTTCTTACAGCTTTATCACCTGTGTGTGTGCCCCTAAATACTAGAGTAAATGGTGTCTTTTTCTGCTGTGTCTTTTAGGTCTATTTTAATCTATAGGTCATCCAACTACCCATTTTTTCCGCTTTTCTCCTCATAAAAATGATTTTTTAAGAAACCCTAAATACTATAGTAAATGGTGTCTTTTTCTGCTGTGTCTTTTAGGTCTATTTTAATCGATAGGTCATCCAACTATCTATTTTTTCCCCATTTTTCCTTATCAAAATGATTTTTTAAGAAACCAGGCCATGTATGCTGTAAACTGGCAGTTTCCCATAGCCTGGATTTGGCTGATTGCCTCAATGTGAACATTATAACTATGTAGTATTACTCAAGCCATAAGGAGGGTATCAGGTAGATTTAAATGAAAATATCTGGTCTGCCACATACACAAGTATATTAAAACTCAGTTCCTCTAACAAGGGCCAGGGGACTTATTTATTGATTTACAAAAGTTTTGAACAGTTGCTTTGACATAATCTCTCTCTTCCTCCCTCTCTCTTCTTGCTTTTTTTTTTTTTTTTTTTTTTTTTTAAGGGACAGCATCATGCTATGTTGCCCAGGCTGGTCTTGAACTCTTGGACTCAAGAGCTCCTCCTGTCTCAGCCTCCTGAGTAGCTGGGACTACAGGCACAAGCTACCATGTTTGGCTTCTTGCTGCCTTATACGTACATCTCCTAGAAAATCTGATAAAGGAAAAAATATCACATTGGATACATAACAAAGGGAACAAAATCAAGTATGAACAAAACAAAATAGAAAAAGGATTTTTCTTAGGAAGGAAATGGAAAGGACCAGCAATTTGAAAGTTTTGCAGTATTCTTTCTTTAAGAGATAGTCATATGAAGCTACTAGCAGAAAAGAGATAGATGGTAGCAAAGCAAAATTAATAAAAGGGTAATATAAAACTCAGCACGATTTTTCTCAAGACCAGCAAGAGAGAAGGCTTAATCATTTTCCCTTCACATGGACTCTTACCACATTGTTTTCAAGCCTTAGTTTCTAGCGATGGCCTTCAGGCATGGAATAAAAGTAGTTTTGCAGTTAAACCCACTTGCTGTAAGATCTCGGGGCAAGTTATTTAACACAAGTTTCCTTACATGAGCAGTGAGGATAATACATACCTTACGAGGCTGAGGGGGGCTCAAATGAGATAACAGCTATAAAGTGTCACACAGTAAATGCATAACAAATGTCCGTCTCCTTGCTGTCCTCCTCCCTGCCAAGTTGTATCAATTTTCCCTTAAATATGTTGACTTTAAAATCCAAGCCATTGAATATCAAAAGTTCAAAGAAAGGGCATAAAAAATCCTGAAGTTTCATCTCACCCTATGCAGAAAAAACCTTTCTGACCATGTCCTTGTGAATTTAGACATTTAACAATATGCATAAATTTAAAGAACCAACAACAAAATCCTCCTTCCCATTATTTCCCACATTTTCCCTCTTCTATCCATTCTCTCTACAAACCTTGCTGGTTTGTCCCTTATTTATTCAACCACATAGCATGAGGGAAGCTGGAGATCTTTTGGTTCAACTCTAATTTTTACCAATAAGGAAACTGACGTCCAGAGAAATTAAGTGACCTGTCCAAGTATGCTAGTTAACAGCAGAGGTGACAGACTCTAGCACTGGTTGCAAATTAAATGCCTATGTTTTGAAATTTCACATGGACCACATAAATATGTACAACTATTATGTATCCATAAAAATTAAAAATTAAAAAAAATGCGTGTGGGAGTCAGTAGGTAAAAGAAAAGAGAAGCAAGAGAGCTACAGCAGGAAGCACAACTTGCTTTAAACATGATATCCAGCTCAGTGATCATGTGGGGGAAAAGGCCCAGTGTTGCTGGAACTCCTAATATTTAAAGAGATTATGGTAACTTGAAATTTTGTATTTAATCTTCTCATTTTAAAGTGTTGGCAATGTATTGAAGATTTTGAAGCCTCTCTGCTGGCCAAATAAGATGTATCTATAGGCTGGATTGAGTCCACAGCTGGCCAGTTTGAAAACTCTGGATCCGGCTAGCCTTAATTTAAATTTTTAAAATTTAATTTGCTTTGATTCCTGTACTCTTTCTCAAAAAAAATCTTCAATGGCTCCCCACTGTCTACAAGGTAAAGTCTAAACTTTGTCACCAGTCCTTCAAGGCAATCCATGGCTATATCCAAGATCCCAAAACATATTTCCACCTTATAGTCAGTCTCCATCTTCCACTGCAACCACAATGATAGCTGAACTGTACTCTAGGAAGGAAAATATTTAGAAAGGCACCTGTCCAGGCCATGAGGGCTGCTCCTGGGTCCCTGAGCTTTTTCCTTTCCTGAAATGCCCTACACTGTGCATGCCTATCAATGAAACCCTGTCCATCTCCACCTCTCCACAAAGCATCACTGATGGCCAGCCAAATGCCCCCTTGCTCTGAATTTCCATAGGACTTTATATCACTCACATGACACTTACAACATACTGCCTTGTTTTGGCATTACTTACATAGCTCATTTTCCCAAACACCTAATAATATTCACAGAAGGAAGAGTTTGGGTCTTGCACTATATTGAATATCCCTGCAGTGCTTTGTACATAGCACAGAGCTCAATAAACATCTTGGGAACATTATCCTTCTCTACTGAAAACTTGTGGATCAAACATAAAGTGCCCTTTGTTTACCTGGCACAACTCTGTCACTTCTATAGGCCAGGCTTTTCACCAAGCACACAGCATCAGAGTAGTGCAAAGGGCAAAGACCTTACCTCCCTGCTCCTAAGACATCTTCCCCCACTGAACTACTACTTTTGAGTTGCTTTGAGATTTCTTCCTCCGGAAGCACTCACATCTTTGCCTTAGACAACATTGATTCCAAATGGCCACTGTTAAACATTCATCTATTACATGAAAGCATTCCAGGGAAGTTTGTCTATTTCTATGTAGTAAGGTTAATTGATCAGATTTGACGATAATCACTTTGGAAGGGACAAAGGGACAGAGAACTAGGCTATTAGCCAGCACGCACTGTGCAAATATTTTAGTTGTGATAAAACCAAAGGAGGCAAGCAAATAAGCATCATTAAGCTGTGGCTAGCTAGCAACCAACATTCATTTTGATTGTGGGAGTGACACATTTATATCTCACACTTTGTTTTTCTGGAACCACACCCATTTTCAGCCATTTCTATTCAGTGTTAAAAAAGACAAGAAAAAATAGACTCAATTTTATTTTTACTGGCCTGGACAACACCAGAGGCACTCAATAAAATGCTTCTCGAGTGAACTTTTTAAAAATTAATTTTTAATTTTGCTTAACACAAATGCAATTACCAAAAAGATAAAATACCACCATCTTATAAGAGGGCCTAAATTTGCACAGTAATGGGAAAACTTGATACAGTCTTATCTCAAACCAGCAAAGTTTAGATGTCAGCTCAGTAATTTCAATTAGCACATTCTGGATACATCCTTTCTAACCTGTACAAATACACACTGTCAAAGGCAAATTAAGCCTTGCAAACAGTATTTATTTGCCTCGCATTAATGTCACATGATAATCTGTGTTTGGTTATCAGAGAGCCAAGACAATCAAGAATTCCAGGAAATGTCAAAGAAAACTAATGACTACAGAGGTTTCCACTGTGAAAACAATGTCCTGTTTTTGGATGATCACATCTACTAACCCTCTAATTTTTTTTTTTTTTCAAGAGGGGATAGATAACTCATTCTTAAACTTACATTGGGAATGCATCTAATATAAGAATAATATAATAGATATACTCAAGTTCCCATAAAAATGATGCTTTTCTTTGTAATTCCTTTGTAGAAGAAAGGAGAAATGGGGATGGATTACAAACACTGATCAAGAGGCTCTGAGTACCCTCATTTTTCCTATTTTTATGTCTTTTATGATGAAATGACTTAAAGCAATACTCTCCCCTCTTGAAAACTAATAAAGTGAGCATGCTTATTTATCTTACTTATTCTTTATACAAATATATTGTCTTCTGCATTCAGAAATTAGCATTTAAAACATTTCAGGCATAAAAGGAATCTAAATCTTTGATAATTGGTTAAACTCTCTGCTTTAGAACAACAGCAACAAATATTTTCTGATTATATTGTTGCAAAAATAAAAGTATCCATGGTTTAGTTAAAGAACAAGAACAAAGTAACACATTTAATGAAAACAGGAGGAAGCCTGGAATCCACCGTGATAAAACTCAGTTGCAATATGAATGCTGCTAGAGGAAGGGTTGGTCAGAGCTCTTCCTCATCTTAAACCAAGCCAAAAATAAATGGGCGACTCCAAGTCCCTTTGATTTTGTTAAATGTATATTTCCAGTGTAAACTGGCGTTGTTTAAGTTAACAATGTTTTCCCAAAGGGCCGGTTGGAAAGAATGAGAGTCCTGCAAATGCAACCTGAGAAAATGTGTTCCTCGCATGGAAATGGAAGAGCTGTGTTGAGACACCAGGGACACACGCAGGGCATCTGCGTGAGGTGACATTAGGTTGCCCTTAATGAGTTTTCTGCTTCTGACAACGGGGTGTCACTTTTTTTCTTCTTTTCTTTTAACTGCAAAAGGATCCTGGGGTGAAAATGAGTGAATAATCGCCCCCACACTCCTAGATTCCTTCCGGCAGAAGAGGGCGGACGCAGGCTGGGGAGGCGGGATCGGGACCAGGAGGCCCAGAAACGGGTGGCTGAGGTCAAGGCCCAGGACCTGGACGCCCACTCCCAGTGCCGGGTGCCCGGGAGAGGAAGACTGGGCGGACCCCCGCGCTCCCACATGAGGGGGACTTAGGTCAATGCAGGAAACATCGCATGTCAGCTCTTTCCACTCGGAGAGCCCGGGTGTCTTCCTGAGAGCTGGCAGGAAAGCGGCCGAGGCGCAGAGGCGCCCGGAGG
>NW_012106598.1:1287327-1288671 GCF_000951045.1 Mandrillus leucophaeus
GTTAGCCAGGATGGTCTCGATCTTCTGACCTCGTGATCCGCCCGTCTCGGCCTCCCAAAGTGCTAGGATTACAGGCTTGAGCCACCGCGCCCGGCCTCAAAGTCCACACTTTTAAAACCTGGTACATGAGATGCTTGTGATCTGGCCCCCATACTCTAGTGAGCCAAAGCAGCAAACCTAAGAAGCCATGTTTGCTAATTTCTGCTTGAACCCTTGATTCTGTGGTGAAGCAGCTCTCCAGAGGGAAATGCAGGACAGAGCAGCTCTCCAGAGGGAAAGACAGGACAGAGCACACGGCTCCCCCACATGTCTTGCTTCAGTCACTATGTTTCTTAAACGATAAATGACCCTAGTCCTTACCTTTAATTGCATATAAGATAACATCTGATGGGGTTAGTGATGATGTGTCTACAACCTATAACCAGGAGTATCTCTTACACCCAAACCTTGATGTGATTCTGATTTAATGTAATTTAGGCATAAGTTTGATGTGATTTTGCAAATACTGAATTTTCACCACCTGCATATGAACTGTGAACTGAAATGTTGCTTTGGAGCCATCTGAGATAACTGCTCCTGGGCCATAGGCCTGTCTTGCTCTGTCACTCAGGCTGAAGTTCAGTGGTGTGATCATGGCATTGCAGCCTGGAACTCCTGGGATGAAGTGATCCAAAATTCAGCCTACGGAGTAGCTGAGACCACAGGCACATGTCACCATGCCTGGCTAATTTTTAAATTTTTTCTAGAGATGAGGTCTGCTGTATTGCCCAGGCTGGTCTCCAACTCCTGAGCTCAAGCAATCCTCCAGCCTTAGCCTCCCAAAGTGCTGGGATTACGAGCAGGAGTCACCATGCCCTGAGACTTCAGGGATCTCCGTTGATCCTTAGGCTTCTCAGTGCCTACAGGCAACTCTGTTATCTAGAGCATGTCCTCAACTGTATGCCTAGTTACCTAAGTTATTTTAGAATCTGCTCATTGTCACCTAAAGAGGGAAAAAGAAACCACATTTCCTTGTCTCTGGCACATGTCATTTTAATTTTTTTCTCCCTTCTTTCTTGGTCTTATTTTTCCTGTCTTCTTTCTCTTAATCTTGAGAGAGTTTGCTTCACAGACTCAGCAACAATTCTAGTTTCTCTAGAGGGTTTTCTTTCTTTTCTTCTCTTTTCTTTTCTTTTTTTTTCTTTTCTTTCTTTCTTCCTTCCTTCCTCTTCCCTTCCCTTCTTTTCTTTTCTTTTCCCTTCCCTTCTTTTCCTTTCCTTTCCTTTCCTTTCCTTTCCTTTCCTTTCCTTTCCTTTCCTTTCCTTTCCTTTCCTTTCCTTTCCTTCCTTCCTTCCTTCCTTCCTT
>NW_012106598.1:1291236-1293465 GCF_000951045.1 Mandrillus leucophaeus
CGGGCCAGTGTCTGCATCCTCCGGGCCGCACTGCCCAGGGGGCAATCCGGGCGGCCCTCCGCAACGGGTGCCCGCGCTTGTCGGGGCCAGAATCAGATCATCTCCGATGTAAACATTTGTCCAAGTCGATGGAAAAGGAGGAGACACTGACTAACCCAAAGCAGCTACCATCTCCCATCTCTACCTGGCAATTCCGGTCCTCTATCACATATGTAGTGTTTCTCACTGATATTTTAAAAATTGATTGCATATGAAAAAGTCATGAGTTCCCAGAAATATTGTAAGCAATATGAGCAAAAAAGATCCGAGCGATTAAATCTCAGTGCCAGTGCTTGATACATCCTTAGTAAATATTCGTTGAATGAGGAATGTGGTAGACCATAGGACCCCAATGTGCGATGACTGGATTGGGTTTTCTTCAGATGGGACCAGGTGGAATTGCGGAAAAGTTGCCAGCTACTGTATATATGAATTTAGGATGAGAGATAAATGTTGTTATTAATCTTAAGAACTCTAACGAGATGTTCTGGTTTTACCTGTATTCAAATAATGTGTGACCACAAATGATCTGTAAGGTATCTCTCACTTTAAAAAGACCATGATTCTATACTGTTGTCTGAAGCCTGATACTTGCCTTCTTTTGTTTACACAATGCTGAGGTTTTTCTTAGATAATGTGCTTTGACTTCCATGACTTCATGAAAAAGAGACCTTCAAGAAAAGAGAATTGCTGCCTAGAAGGGAGCAGGGACAGTTTTCAGTGTTTCTTAGGGGAAATGTGCAAATGAGAGAAAAGAGTGAGAAAAAGTCATTTCACATGTGAGAAAAAGCAAGACATGTCATCTCAGAAATTGTGTAGTTTCTTGCTTAAGCACTCGAGATGTTCAGTGAACAGCTAACAATTGTAGTTAACTATTCCCAATTTTAAGAGGCTGGTTTACTTCAAATAAATATCTGAAGGAAAAAGGTCTCCATTTGTTATATTACATTTTATTTTATTTTTTGAGACAGGGTCTTGCTCTGTTGCCCAGGCTGGAGTGCAGTGGTGTGATCTTGACTCACTGCAGCCTCAAATTCCTGGGCCCAAGTGTTCCTCCCACCTGGGACTACATACAGGTGCATGCCACCATGCTCAGCTATTTTTTTTTTTTTTTTTTTTTAGATAGAGTCTCTCTCTCTCTTGCCTAGGCTGGAGTGCAGTGGCACAATCTCAGCTCACTGCAACCTCCGCCTCCTGGGTTCAAGCAATGCTTCTGCCTCAGCCTCCTGTGTAGCTGGGACTACACGTTCACACCACCATGCCTGGCTAATTTTTGTATTTTTAGTAGAGACAACATTTCACGGTGTTGGCCAGGCTGGCCTCAAGCTCCTGACCTCCAGTGATCCCCTTGTCTTGGCCTCCCAAAGTGCTGGGATTACAGGTGTGAGCCACCACACCGGGTCCTGGCTAATATTTTTCTATTTTTTTGTAGGGACAGGGTCTCGCTATTTTTCCTAGACTGGTCTAGAACTCCTGGCCTCAAACAGTTGTCCCATCTCGGCCTCCCAAAGTGATGGGATTACAGGTGTGAGCTGCCATGCCTGGTCTGATAAGTTTTCTATAACATCACATTAATTGATATTGGTGACTTCATTAATGCTTCTTTCTCTTCACATGCTTTAAGGTGCAAGTAACAGAATATCCAAATAAAAGTGGCTTAAACAATAAGTATCTGCTATCTCCAGAGGAATGTGTCTCTACGTGGTTCTATTATGTTGTCACTTCCACCTTTCTGCTCTGCTATCCCTGCGGTACTGGCCTTGTCCATTGAGGGAGGAAAGCCTTTTCCAGAATCCTCCCTGCATCCTTTCACCTCAGATCCCATTGGCTGGGACTGGGTCACATGCCCATGTTCTACCAGCAAGGGAGGCTGGGAAAGTGATTCTTGGCTATTTCCCGCCTAGTGAGAAGTGAGCTCTACCAACCAGGATGAGTGGGAATGCCATGGGGGCATGGGGGAGGGGAACCAGTCAAGCCTGGTACAACCACTCTTTAGTATTTTTCTATCAGCCAGATTGTAAGTGGTTGTACAGTTGCTAACAAGCAAAATATTAAATGGATTGTGTTACCTTCTGGTTTAAAATACCTCGAAGCCTCCCCATTGACATAATAAAGTCCACACTTTTTTTTTTTTTTTTTTTTTTTTTTTTTTTTTTCTAATAATCATCATTTAATTTAGCATTGCTTAAA
>NW_012106598.1:1295861-1298669 GCF_000951045.1 Mandrillus leucophaeus
GGTCTCGATCTCCTGACCTCGTGATCCGCCCGTCTTGGCCTCCCAAAGTGCTGGGATTACAGGCTTGAGCCACCGCGCCCGGCCCTTATTTATTTTTTTAAGATGGAGTCTTGCTCTGTTGCCCAGGCTGGAGTGCAATGGTACAATCTCAGCTCACTGCAACCTCTGCCTCCTGAGTTCAAGCAATTCTCCTGCCTCAGCCTCCTGAGTACCTGGGATTACAGGTGCACGCCATCACGCTCGGCTTATTTTTGTATTTTTAGTGGAGACAGGGTTTTACCATGTTGGCCAGGCTGGTCTCAAACTCCTGACCTCGTGATCTGCCCACCTCAGCCTCCCAAAGTGCTGGGATTACAGGCATGAGCCACTGTGCCCAGCCAATTTTTAAACTTTTTTGTAGAGATGGGGTCTCATTATGTTTCCCAGACCAGTCTAGAACTCCTGGCCTCAAAAAATTCAGTGAGACTTCTGAATAAAACTAAGTTTAATTCTTTAAAAGCTTGATTTTTTTTCTTTAGTTGATACTCTGCTATACTCAACTTGTTCCCATTTTATTTCTTAATTTAAAAAATCATTTTCAATTTCTTTACATTTGTTTAAAACCTCTAATTTTGGAGGAAGACGGTACATGATGCAGAGAAGATTTGATGTACAGCCTACCACGTGCTGTTCTCTAGATTCCAAGATGTCACTGCTGTTGCTGCTGCTGTCCTAGTGTGTGGGGGTGGTTGAAACGAAGAATTCGTGACCAACGTTCCTTCCCACACAGTTCACAAGGAGGCGGCAGGAATGCCATGTGAACTATTTTGGTCCCAGCAGTGTAGGCAGAGCTGTGGAGATTGTTCCGTACTTTGTGACGGCCTCTACCTCTCGTGGGATTTCTTCAGGGGATATCCTGTTCACTTTACGGGATGCCAAAAGCTAAAAAAAGGGCTGAAACGTGGAGGTCTGTCTTCTTCAGTTAATTTGAAGAACTCTACTCTGGTGCCAAATCATTTTACTTAGAGAGCAGGGTTAGATTTTGCCTACCTTGCCTGGGATCAGTCACTGGCAGCATCAACAAAACAGCTTTTTTTTTTTTTTTTTTTTTTTCCTCTCTCTCTCAACTTTTTTGTAGATACAGGAGGACATGTGCAGGTTTGTTACATGGGTTTCTTGCATCCAGGTAGTGAGCACAGTTACCAATAGGTAGTTTTTCAACCTATGCCCTCCTCCTTCCCTCCCCTTTCTAGCAGTCCACAGTGTCAATTGTTCCCATGAATAAAATGTTTTTTTAAAAATTCATCTCTAGCACAATTCAGTTGATACTAGTTGTGTTACAATAAGCATTACTCAAATTAGGAGCTTTTAAGGGGCCAAAGTAGAGAAGGGTATGGATTAATTCAGGTATCTCACATCATAAGCCAAGTCCAGATTAGAGACTTTGATGAGAGAGACAAAACTTTAAATCTTATAGAATAACATATGACACCATCTCTATAAACAGCAGTTTGGCAATTGTTAAAGTGCAAACACAAGGCAGACTGTCTGGGTTCAAATCCTGACTCCACTGCTTATTTGCTGTATGACCTCATCAAGTTGCTCAATTTCTCTGAGCCTTGTCTTCATCACCTGTAAAAGGGAGATGATAAGGAGTACCCGAAACATAGAAAGTACTCAATAAGTGCTGGCTATAACCTTACAATAGGGAAGGATCCCGTAAACAAATTAAAAAATAGAATCCACATAGACAAAGATTCATAAGTGCAATTACAATAAAACTAAGAACTTTTTTTTTTTTTTTTTTTTTTGGAGACAGGGTCTTGCTCTGTTGTCCAGGCTGGAGTGCAGTGGTGCAATCTTGGCACGACGAAGCCTTGATCTCCAAGGCTCAAGCCATCCTCCTACCTGAGCCTCATGAGTAGCTGGGACTACAGGCTCACACCACCACATCCAGCTAATTTTTGTGTTTTTTGTAGAAATGTAGTTTCACTGTGTTGCCCAGGTTGGTCTCAAACTCCTGGGCTCAAGCAATCTGCCTGCTTTGGCCTCCCAAAGTGCTGGGTTTACAGGCGTGAGCCACCATGCCCAGCCAAACTAAGAACTTTTATACATCAATAGGCACCATAAAGTGTAAAAAGATAAGTCAGAAACTGAGAACCTTAATACAAAAATACTAGCCAAGCATGGTGGCGCATGCCTGTAGTCTCAGCTACTTGGGGAGGCTGAGGCAGGAGGATTAGATCACCTGAGCCCAGGAGGTCAAGGTTGCCCTGACCTGTGATCATGCCACTGCACTCCAGCCTGGGCAATAGAGTGAGACCCTGTCTCAAAAAACAAAACAAAACTAAAATCAAACTCAGAACCTTTATTTCTCACACATATGACTGACCAAGGATTCACATCCAGAATATATAAATAACTACTTCAGGTCAATAAGAAAAAGTCAGACAACCTAGTAGAAAAATGGGCAAAAGTATAAATAGGCAGTCTTCATAAGAAAAAATATAAATGGCTAATAAACATATAAAATACTTCAATTTCACCAATAATCAGAAAAATACAAAATAATATCTCCAAGGAGAACCATTTTACACCTGCTTGTTGGCAAAAAAAATTTTTTTAAATTTGCATACCAAATGTTGATAAGGATGTGGAGCAAAAGAAACTCTTATTTAGTGCTGATGCTATTGACATTGGAAAGAGTTTGACAGTATTTGGTAAAGACGAAGGAGTACATGTGAATTTCACTCTTATGTACATACCCCAGAGAAACTTCCATACCTGGACAGCAGAAGAGATGCACAAGAATAACAACACCCTTTGTAA
>NW_012106598.1:1299692-1343342 GCF_000951045.1 Mandrillus leucophaeus
AAAGAAAAGGAAAGAAAGGAAAGAAAGGAAAGAAAGAAAGAAAGAAAGAAAGAAAGACAGAAAGACAGAAAGGAAGGAAGGAAGGAAGGAAAAAGGAAGGAAGGAAGGAAGGAAAAAGGAAGGAAGGAAGGAAAAAGGAAGGAAGGAAGGAAGGGGCAAAAAATGATAAACACAAAAATTCTGACAGTGGTTGAAAGGTTTGGCAACATTCTATTTTCTAAATTGGGTGATGTGTTACGTGGGCATTTGTACTATTATTATTCTTAAAGCTATACACTTATGTCAAGTGTGTTTTTTATAACCATAATATATTTTACAACTAACAGAAAAAGACCCATCCAGAAAAAAACCCAGGTTTTGTGGTCAGAGGTTTGAAAAGTTTAAGATTGGTAGACCTGGATTAAAGTGTGTTCTTCTGACCTTTATCAGCTGTATGACTTTGAGCAGATTCTCTGATATTAAGTTTCCTAATTCATAGAGTAGGAATGATAATATTTATCTTAAAGGCTTTTTTGAACATTAAGTAATAGGTAATGTGAGCTGTATTTCAGCTCAGTTCACCAAATACTTAACTTTGTGCCAGGAGCCCAGGACATGAAATTGGATAAGGCATGAGGAGCTTAACTGGCTGTGAGCAGGCAGACATGCAAATAAATAGGTAGGCTCAATGTTACAAGTTAACTTCAGCACAAGGGTGGGAGGGAACAAAGAAGAAGCAGCCAGCTCAGGCTGGGCAGGCAGGTGCAGCCTGGGATGGCTACCTAGAAGAGGTGATGACTATTGAGAGCCCTGAGATGAGTTAGCCACATGAAGGGAGGTCAAGGGTGAACAGAGCTTGCAGCAGGCAGAACACAGCAGGCAAAGACAGCAGAGTATGCATGTATCCACATGAAGCAATTCCACATTACCCTTGGGTGATACAAGCTATAAGTACCCTACCCTAAGGATGGAGAGGCTGACAGGGCCAGGAAATTGAGGGCTTTGTGTGTTGGATGTTCAAGGTCAGTCTTGACTCTTAATGGGGAACCGCTAAGTAGCTAAAGATGAGAGGGTAGCAGGGCAAGCTTAGTGCTGTAAAATCCCTTGTT
This sequence comes from Mandrillus leucophaeus, assembly GCF_000951045.1. NCBI lineage: Eukaryota > Metazoa > Chordata > Mammalia > Primates > Cercopithecidae > Mandrillus > Mandrillus leucophaeus. The sequence continues at coordinate 1,300,781 of NW_012106598.1, forward strand.
GGAGGCACAGGTGGGGCTGGGTGTGGTTTAAGGGGAGAAACACAAGCTAGGAGACAAGTTAGAGACTGCTATGGTTCAAGTGAGGATATATGAGAAAGGCTGGGGAGAAGGAGAGGGATTAAGAAATGTTTAGAAGTAAAATCAGCATGACCTGCTGATGGGGTAGGGGAAGGTGGGAGAAGGGAAGGTTGAAGATTGTTGTAGCTGGGGCTGCTAAGTACGAAGGCAGCACCATCCACTGATGTGGGGAAGAGGAAAGAGGAACCAGCGCAGGGGAACCAGAGTTTGGTTCTGAGACTCATTGAATTTGAGGAACTTGTAGAATATCCAAGCAGGAAAGGGTGTACAGAATTTATTCTGAGGTGCGCTGGTGAGGTCAGGGCCAGGGAAATAGATCGGGGATTCCCAGCATACAGGTGGATGAGACTGGCCAGGGTTAGCAAGTGGCCAATATCTTTTAGAGCAGTGTTCAGCACACTTTTTCTGTAAATGACCAGATAGTAAATATTTTAGGTTTTGTGGACCATATGGTCTCTGTCACAACTACTCAACTCTGCCGTTGCAGCGTGAAAGCAGCCACAGACAACATGTGTATAAATGGATGTGACTGTGTTGCAATAAGACTTTATTTACAAAACCAGCATGCTCACTGGATTTACCCCATAGGCCACAATTTGCTGACCGCTATTCCAGATAAAGTACAGAACACAAGGCCAACAAAAACTGCCTAAGAGGTAAGAGCACGGATTTGTAGGGCTCTCAGTATTCGAGACAGGATCCCAGTTCAAAGGGAAATTCATTAACTCGTAACTAAAACCTGGGAAGGCAGGGGTGGAGCTGGACTACTGGAACTGGGAACCTGATTGTGCCCTCTGGGCTTCATCCTCAGATCAGCTTCACACGGTGAGACTATGGCCACAGGGGCTCCTGGTGCCATCTTTAGAGTGACAGAGGAAAGGTGGAGTGTGGCAGATTGGACTACACGGTTCTTCACGCCCCCGACACAGGAATATTTGCCTTGTACCTCCCCACTCATTGCTCAGTGACTACAATTTCTCCCACAGAGGCATCTTCCCATTGATGGTGGGCTTGGGCACATGACTTGCTTTGGGCAATAGAAACGTGGATGGAGTGAGGGTGACAATTCCAGGCCAAAGTTTTTTGAGGCATTCCTGTGCTGCTCTCTGAAAAGAGAACTCCAGGTAGCCACCAGTCCGGGGAGGAAAAGGAAATCTGTGAAGTGGACCTGAAGCTAATCCTGGCTGTCTTCCTTGGAACCATATCTGACTTGTAGACTCTTGGGCAAGAAAATAAATTTAGATTGTTAAAAACCACTGAGATTTTGAGGGTATGTATTAAGCAGCAAAACCAATTAATTAAGTGTATTCCCAACCAACTTCAGTTAGAAAGTCCAGGGAAAAAATCTCTGCTTGGTCTGCTTTGGGACATGTGACCCATCCCTGGACCAATCGGGGAGGACAGAAGGATTTGGTATTATGATTGGCCCACCTGAATCATGTGCCCACTCTATTCAAGGTGATGGGGTATTACCAAGGTGAGGAAAAGGGATGCTGAGCAGATAAAAGCAATCGCCAATATTGTGGAAAACTAGCATAGAGCAGTGCTGTAGAAACCTGGACAGGAGAGAACTAAAAAAATGAAGGTGTGTTGAATAAAGCCGTCAGCTGCAGAAAGGATACTGACACAGTAAATGAAATGTGTTTATTGGCTTTGGCAATAATAGGTGGTCACTGGTGATCTTTGCTGAGAGTTTCAGTGGAGTGTTGGGGTGACAGATTATAGTTAACTACAAAATTTCACAAAATTCTAATTCACCATAGGAATGTCAGCTATTACTGTAAAGAAACTTAGATAAGGAAGAGGTTAGGAATCAGGGGAGAGCCAGTTGTTTTATAACTTTGAAGCCATAGGAGGCTTCCGGGAAAGGGATGTTGGGATCAGTCCATACTCCAGGGAGACAATGCTCAGAGCAGGGGAAACCCATCAAGGGGAGTACCAAGGCTGAGAGGCCAAGCACAGTCCTGGTGTGACCCTTGGGGCCTGAGGCAGAATTGCATTTTTGGGAACCAGACGCAAAGGCAGGATCCAAGCATCGTGGAATTTAAAAACAGCAGTGAGAGATGACTTGAGGGAGGTAGAATAGGCCAGTGGAGGAGAGAGCTGATAAGAATATCTGGTCTCAAGCCTGGAGAAACAAGAACAGAGCCAGCCCTAAACAAAAGTATTCAATGGACAAAGATTAATCTAGTACCCACACTGCTTTAAGATTGACCTTTCCTTGACTTACGGCGAAGCCTTTTTCCATAACCCTCCCCAACTCCTGTCCTGCCTCCATACCCCATCCCACCTGCCTTTACTGACTTCTGGCTAGGCAGGGCTTCCCAAGGCTGTGTCCCATCCAAGCCAGTCCTCCACAGACAGCATCTCTTCCCCTGCCTTGTCTAAAATCATACCATCTCACTTCTCATTCCTTTGCTCTCTACTTTTGAAGAGGAGTCTAAGAATGAATCCACGCCAAGATATGGACATAATAGATCTTCTGTGTCTATTTGCTTTCTAGATGGACTCTCCTGGCAACACAAGGTCTTAACCCAAAAGAATATTTTGTTCAGTCATGGTAAGAATTTGGGTAGATGGAGATGGGAAGGGCAAAATTGCCCCTCAAATCTTACTACATAATAGGTTTGTTACTGGTAAGGTTGCTTGTGAATTGGAGAAATACTGAGGGGAGTGAGATAAAAACCTTAATTTTAGAAATAAAATACTTTATTTGGGGTGATGACACAACAGATCTTAGATGTAATTGGTAAATGAAAATCCCCTGGAGTGAGAAATACAGAGGTAGACAAAGGGCCACAGGTCAGAGGTCAAGAGGTAGTTACTGGCTGGGCTTAGTGGCTCATGCCTGTAATTCCAGCACTTTGAGGGGGCCAAGGTCAGAGGATTGCTTGAGCCCAGGGGTCTGGAGACCAGCTTGGGTAGCATAGTGAGACCTCGTCTCTACAAAATAAGAAAAATCAACTGGGTGTGGTGGCATGTGCCTGTGGTCCCAGCTCCCTGGGAGGCTGAGAGGAAGATGACTTGAGTCTGGGAGGTTGAGGCTGCAGTGAGCCATGATCACGCCACTGCACTCCAGCCTGGGCAACAGAGCAAGACCCTGTCTCAAAAAAAAAAAAAGAAAAGAAAGAAAGAAAGAAGTAGTTAGCCACATCATAGTATTATCTTTCCCTTCCAGTTTATAGTTTACAAACACTGTCACCTCTATTTCATTTGCTTCTTTCAAAAGCTCTGTAAAGTAAGCAGAACATTTGTGTTTTTAAAAAGCATTTTTGTATTTTGTATTTTTATTTATTTCTTTTTAATTGATACATAATATTTGTACATATTTATGAGGTACACGTGATATTTTGTTACATGCATAGAATGTGAAATGATCAGGTCAGGGTATTTAGGGTATCCATCACCCGGAGTTTTTATCATTTCTACGTATTGGGAACATTTAAACTCTTCTCTTCTAGCTATTTTGAAATATACAATACGTTGTTGTTAACTATAGTCAGCCTACTCTGCTATCCAATGTTAGAACTAATTTCTTCTACCTAATTGTGTGTTTGTACCTGTTAACCAACCTCTCTTCAATAAAATTTGAATTAATTTTTTTTTTCCAGAGTCGCACTCTGTTGCCCAGGCTGGAGTACAGTGGCGAATCTCGGCTCACTGCAACCTCTGCCTCCCAGATTCAAATGATTCTCATGCTTCAGCCTCCCAAGTAGCTGGGATTCCAGGCCCCATCACGCCCAGCTAAGTTTTCTAGTTTTTAGTGGAAATGGGGTTTGGCTGTGTCAGCCAGCTTGGTCTTGAACTCCAGGCCTCAAGTGATCCACCCGCCTTGGCCTCCCAAAATGCTTGGATTATAGGCGTGAGCCACCGTGCCGGGTGAAAATTTGCATTTTTAAAAAGCAAAAGCAAACACCTCAGCTTAGAGAAGCTAAATTATTTATCTAATGTTCACTGCTGGTTTGTGGTGGAGCCAAGACTTCTGCTACTCAACGATGTCCAGGTAGAAGGGTATGCTAATCAGGGCTCTTCAGAGAAACAGCGCTAATAGGAGACAGGCATACACGCGTGCATACACGCACAGACTTATTATGAGGAATTGGCACACATGATTATGAAGGTGAAGTCCCAAGATCTGCAGTTGGCAAACTGAACACCCTGAAGAGCCAATGGTGCAATTTCAGTCCGAGTCTGAAGGCCTGAGAACCAGGAGAGTCAGTGGGGTAGTTTCCAGCCCAAAAGTGGGCAGGTCTGAATCCCAAGAAGAGCTGATTTTCCAGTTAGATTTCAAAGGCAGGAAATGACCCATGTTCCAGCTCAAGCCGTCAGACAGTAGGGGTTCCCTCTGACTCAGCCTTTTCATTCTATTCAGGTCTTCAGTCAACTGATGAGGCCCACTCACATTAGGGAGCACAGTCTCTGTACTCAGTCTGCCAATTCAGCTGTGTGAGGCTCGTCCAGAAACTCCCGCACAGCCACATCCAGAATAATGTTTGGCCAAATGTCTGGGTACCCTGTGGCCCAGTCAAGTGGACACATGAAAGTCGCCATCACGGTGTGGTCCTCAAGGAAAGGAATGAAAGAAACAATCCAGCTTTGCATTTCACACTGATACAATGGCCTGTGAAACCAGATGTGACAAACGTGGCAAGTAGAAGTGTCACAAACATAAATTTGAGCATTTCTCAGATTTTTCTTTGGCCTGGAGTTTGATCTCAATAGTTATTAAATTTGTCCTAAGGGACAAATTTATTGTTTTCTCTCTTTCTTCTCTCCTTCTCATTCTTCTCCATCACCATTATCATCATCATTTTCACCGTCATCATCAACTTCCAAAGTGTATGGAGTGCCTGCACTCACGTGGCTCTGCACCAAGAAGGAATTTGGAATTCATGGAGGAAACTGGATCTGTCCCTTGCTGTAAGTGGCTTAATTCCAGTTTAAGAGACAGAACATATACATAAAAAGATAAATAAGTATAAATCAAGTAGAAACTCGATACCTAAGTGCTGAATACAGGAGGAAATGAATCTTGGATTCCACAAAAACGAGTGATTTGGGGCTGGATAGGATCTGGGAAAGCTTCAAGGAGGTCGAGGCTCTTGAGCAGGGCCTGAGAGAAGAGCGTGGCTGATGCAGGTGTGAGAAGGAGAGAGTATGATAGGAATGTAGAACACCGGGAGGGAAGTGGGAAATGCAAATGTGTGTGCAGGGACAACGAGTCGTGGCTGGGTGGGCACCCGTGCCACGGAACAGCTTGATGCCTGGAGAGCAACTCCCAGAAACAGCTTTCGGCCCAGATTGCTAATTAGAATTTTTTACTGTGTGTGAAATTTCCAAGATCAGCATGGAGTGTCATCTGCGTCTCCTGCAGGCGTCTCCTCCCAAACACGGCTTCCTAAACCTGTCTTGCCAGTCAAGTCCCACAGCTGCTCTGGCGAGTTATCCAGGCTTCCTCTGAAAAGCTGTTCTCCTGGACTTGCATGTGCTTAAAGGGAAGAAAAGCAGGAAAGCAAAACCTGTTTCCAGGTTCTGAGTGAATCTTGTTTTTATACTATTTGTCCTGTTTTCTGGATCCACAGCACTGGTGTGTCTTAGATGATAAAGAAAGCAGGGACTAATGATAAAGAAAGCAGGGACTAATGATAAAGAAAGCAGGGACTGATTGAGTAGTTCTCTCTGCAGGGCCCTGCTGTGTGCTGTGGCCTCTCTGGGTTCTTCACGAGTGCCTTGGGGATGTGATGAAAACTACATGTGTGATGAGCAGAGTAAGCTTTGCCTCCTGTCAGCCAATAGGACACCCCCTAGCAATTCCCCCGCAAACACACACACCACCCTGAAATTCCCCAAGGCCCTCATTTGGGTGCTCTGGGGGGCAGGGAGGGTTATGAAGAGAGGTATATACTGTGCAAAGCAGCACGTGCTCCAGGTCTGGCTCTGCCTCCAACCAGCTGGGTGACCTTGGGCAAGTTCCTGTATCTCCCTGGGCCTCATCTGTGAAATGAGAGGCTTGGACTGCATCATTCCAAATGTTTCCAACTCTGAAATACCAGTCTAGGAGAACTTTTATCTTCTTCACATTATAGCAGATTTTTTTTTTTTATCCCTGGATACTTAGGGGAAGAGAGAATGGCTCTATAAGGTACTAATCTGTCTTCCTACAACATCTTGGGATATCTGGTAGTCTCTGGTCAAAGAGGGTTAACTTCCCCAGCCCACAATTTTTCCTTCTTTTTTCTCCATCTTCCTTTCTCTCCTTTCTCTTTCTTTCTTCCTTTCTTCCTCCCTCCCTCCCTTCCTTCCTTCCTTCCTTCCTTCCTTTCTCTTTCTTTCTTTTTCTTTCTTTCTCCTTCCTTCCTTCCTTCCTTCCTTCCTTCCTTCCTTCCTTCCTTCCTTTCTTTCTTTTTCTTTCTTTCTTTCTTTCTTTCTTTCTCTTTCTTTCTTTCTTTCTTTCTTTCTTTCTTTCTTTCTTTCTTTCTTTCTTTCTTTCTTTCTCTTTCTTTCTTTCTTTCTTTCTTTCTTTCTTTCTTTCTTTCTTTCTTTCTTTCTTTCTCTTTCTCTCTCTTTCTTTCTTTTCTTTCTTTCTCATTCTTTCTCTCTCACTCTCCCCCTTTCTCCCCCTCCCTCTCTTTCTCTCTCTTTCTTCCTTTCCTCTCCTCTCTCCCTTTTCCCCTCTCTCCTCTCCTCTTCTCTCCTTTCCTTTGAGACAGGGGCTTGCTCTGTGCCCCAGGCTGGAGTGCAGCGACACAATTCGGCTCACTGCAACCTCCACCTCCTGGGCTCACTGTGATCCTCCCACCTCAGTCTCTGGAGTAGCTGGGACTACAGGGAACTACAGGTGTGCGCCAACACACCAGGCTAAGAAGGTTAGCTTTTATCTTCCACACATGTTTAAAATATACCTTTTTTTTTTTTTTTTGAGACGGAGTCTCGCTCTGTCACCCAGGCTGGGGTGCAGTGGCCGGATCTCAGCTCACTGCAAGCTCCGCCTCCCGGGTTTACGCCATTCTCCTGCCTCAGCCTCCCGAGTAGCTGGGACTACAGGCGCCCGCCACCTCGCCCGGCTAGTTTTTTGTATTTTTTAGTAGAGACGGGGTTTCACCGTGTTAGCCAGGATGGTCTCGATCTCCTGGCCTCGTGATCCGCCTGTCTCGGCCTCCCAAAGTGCTGGGATTACAGGCTTGAGCCACCGCGCCCGGCCTAAAATATACCTTTTTTAATTTTAATTTTAATTTTAATTTTTTTTTGAGACAGCATCTTGCTCTGTTGCCCAGCCTGAAGTGCAGTGGCGCAATCTCGGCTCACTGCAGCCTCTACCTCCCAGGTTCAAATGATTCTCATGTCTCAGCCTCCCAAGTAGCTGAGATTATAAGTATGCCATCACGCCTGACTATTATTGTGTGTGTGTATTTTTATGGAGATGGGGTTTTGCCATGTTGGCCAGGCTGGTCTCAAACTCCTGGCCTCAAGTGATCTGCCTGCTTCGGCCTCCCAAAGTGCTGGGATTATAGGCATGTGACACTAAAATTTATATTTTATGGGAACTTTAGAGAGATGGAATATTTAAAGAACTTTAAACGTAAGAGGACTAAGATTCAAATAATGGTGCCACCGTTTAGTAGCTACATGATCTTGGTCAGGTTATTTCACTTTTCTGGGATTCAGTTTCCTCAGATGTAAAATAGCAATAGGCCAGGTGCAGTGGCTCACACCTGTAATCCCAGCACTTTGGGAGGCCAAGGCAGGAGGATCTCTTGAAGCCAGGAGTTCAAGACCAGCCTGGGCAACAAAGCGAGAGACCTGTGCTGTCCACCCCCCACCACCCCCACCATCTCTCTAAAAAAACAGAAAGTTAGCCAGTGTGGTATATGTATAGTGGTTAGCTGTAGAACACTGCATTCAGGCAGATCTGGGTTTCAATTCGGCTCTGTTTCTTACCAGCTGTTTGGCCTTGGGCAAGTTATTTTACTTCCCAATCCTCAATTTACTCCTCTTTACAGGAATAATAGTAGTTCCTGCTTTGTAGGGTGATTGATCAATGAGGATTCCACGAGACAAGGAATTAAAAGTGCCTGACACAGAGTAAATACTCAATACATTTAATCATGATGAAAAACAAACAAATATCAAATATCACGCTTCCCTATCCATTCTCCTCCAAGGACAGCAGTAGCAGAAACTCCCCTGATGAAAGGAGAGACTGAATCATGTAGTTAGAGAGCAAGCTTGATGAGGGCAGGACCACCTCCACCTGGTTTATCCTGCAGCCCCAATACCTAGCACAGTGTCCAGCACATAGAGTACCAGGAAGAAATCCTTTACAATGATGCAAACAAGACAGAGATGCTCATAAATCATTCTACTTTTACAAGATATGCTTACGTTTCAGGTTTTCAGGCTTGTTCCATTGCTGCCTTAATAGCTCCACCTGTTACTGAGCCAAACCTGGGTCTGCTCACCCTGCACACTAAAGACAAACACCCACACCGAGGTTTTGCAGTGAGGGAAAGGAGGGCATTTATTTACAGGACACCAAGGAATAAGAATTGGGCAGCTTGTGCTTAAGACTGGCCTCCCTGCTGACTTACAGGCAAAGGTTTTTAAAGGCAGGGGAACACTTCAGGAAAGCAGAAGTGAAATCATAGGCAGCACATAGAGGTTAGAGATTGGTTTGGCCTAAACAGGTGGGATATCTTGAAGCAGGGGCTTACCGGTCATTGGGGGATTCAAAGATTCTCTAGTTAAGGAAGCAGAGCTTTGTCTAAAAACTTGGGTCAGCAGAAAGGAATGCTGAGGTCTGGCCTGTGCATGTGACTCTTCAAGTCCCCTCAGGAAGAAATTTAGAACAAAGAATGGCATTCAGTCCTCACTTCTCCCTTACCTGAGGTCTGTGTGCCAGTGAATGACATTTTCCATTTGGTGGGGGTGTGAGTTTCTGAAAAACAACTCAGGGACATGTGTTAAGATGTTATCTTTAGTTTTTCTTTTTTTAGAGAAAGGGTCTCCCTTTGTTGCCCAGGCTGGTCTTGAACTCTTGAGCTCAAGAGATCCTCCTGCCTTAGCCTCCCAAAGTGTTAGGATTATAGGGATGAGCCACCATGCCCAACCTATCTTTAGTTTCTATAGGGAACAAACATCTTGTGGCTCTAACTTCTTTTGCTATTGTTTTCAGCAATTACTACCCTCTTTCTTATCAATTTGCTTATTTACATCTCAGGGCTGGCTAGGTGTTTGGAATTTCCCTTGAAGGAACTCCAGATTTTCCTTTATTTCCACGCTTGGGGTGGGGTGGCAGGCCCCTAAGAAGAGTCTCTGCTCTGTCTCACACCCAGGAGGACATTCAGAAATGTTCAAATCTCCTCTTAAGTCTAGACCAGCGTTGTCCAATAGAAATGTAACTCAAGCCATATATAGAATTTTAAATGTTTTAGTAGCCATGTTAAAAAGGCAAAAATAAACAGGTGAGATTAATTTCAATATTAGATTTTATTCAATCCACCATACCCAAAATATCATTTCAACATGTAATCAATATAAAAACTATTAATAAAATAACTTATATTTTTTGTACTCAGTTTGAAATCTAGTGTGTATTTCATAATTGGAGCACATCTCAATCCAGATCAGCACATTTCAAGTGCTCAATAGCCACATGTGTCTAGTAGCTGGTCTATTGGAAAGCACAGCTCCAGACCAAGAGAGCAAGATCAAGCCTGTCCTTTCACCCACCCAAGCCACCCTTCAGCTCGCTTCCTGTCTGAGGACACCCTTCTTTCCCAGGTGGCTGCTCTGGAGAATGGCTTCCAGCTTCTTGGAAGACAGGCCTACCACCCATACACATGCATGTGCCTTACTTTACACATCTCACCAGAAAAACCACATCAGAATGCAACACCATAACCTCATCATTCATTCCATAAGGTAATACACACAACAGGTAATTGACATTTCCAAGCACTTCCAGGCTTGCCATTTGAGGTAGGCAACTATCACCCTTCTCTTTTCCCCACATGCTTTTGTAGAGCTTTATCCAATGTAATCTTGCCTGTATTCAATCCTCTCTGATAATTCATTTATTCATTCAATTTGTTGAGTGCCTACTGTGTGTTATGGTGTTAAAAATACAACAACGAGCAGAAAGGATGAAATCCCTGTCCTGGGGAACCTCAAACTCAAGTTGGATGGGAGGAAGAGTGAGCAGAATTTTATAATGTAGTTTAATGTGGGAAATAAATCCTAGGGGCTCTGGAACCTCATACGAAGGTAACTAACCTAACACAGGAGGAGTGGGTGTGTGCACGTGCACATACATAGGTGTTTGTGCACATGCATGCATGTGTGTATATAAGGGGGCACTCAGAGAAGCCACATCTAAAGTGAGACCTAGTGGAAGTTGGGGTGTGGGTTGTGAGGTGTGGGATGGGAAAAGAAAGAGAATTCCAGGTGAGGAGAGAGTGTGCACATGTTCCAGAAGGGGCAAAGATCAAGTAGGGGGCCTGCCAATCACTCCATCTAGCTGGAATCCAGGAAGAGGAAATCTGTGGCTTGGGGAAGACATGGGGGTGAAAAGAGATAATCATAGTCAATAGTTTAGGCTTCATTTAAATTCTGTAATAAAGTTTCTGGGAACGCAGTTCTGGTTCTGATTTCTCACCTGTATTCATATTCTGCACTTCCAGCTGTGTACGGAACATCTCCATGTTTCACTCCAACACAACATGTTCAAAATCACTCAGCACCTTCGCTCCACTACTAAATATTCCAAACTGGTTATCTGTCCTAATCTCTCTGTCTCTAACAATGAGATAAGCGTAGTTCCAGTCTCCTACCTAGACTAAAACATCTTTCGTCTCTCTCATATCTTCATTCTATGTAGCCAAGTTGTCACTAAATCTTGCTAATTTTTTGACTGAGTATCTGAAGGCTTTTGGTTCAGGCACTTCCTGGCTTCCCTGAAGATAATTCATCATTCAGTTTTCTATAATAGCTTTAAATTTTCACCAGGCCTATCTAAATTCCAAGCAATATAATTTGTATTCCTTTGAGATATCAGTTTGGAACAAACCAGCAGTTTAAAAAATCATATTAGATTATAAAGTAGAGAAATAATTTCAGCAGTCCAGAAAAGTCCCAAGTAATTTTTATTGGAAAACAGTTCTTAACGTTTTATTTATTCTTAGATTCTGCCATCTTCTTATGTACAATAAAGTTCATCCACCTTCCTCCTGGAGTCATAAAGTTTTATTATCTGCATCGAGAAACCATAAACAGGTATTTTTATTTGTCTAATTGTGTCCCTCCCTTTATATAGAAGCCCTTCCCTGGATACATTACCTGAACATTCACTCACCCTAAAAAAAAGTTCAACACTGTTTGAACTTGTCCTTGATTACTGAATATCTTACTTCATATTGGTTTGGCAATTCATTATAACCACACCCTGAAAACTGGACATGGAAAATTAAAAACACAAGAACCAGATTGCATTGTATGTCTCAGGAATAAATGAGAAGAGAAATGATAATTTCCCCCAGTTGTATTTTGTCATATTTTAAACAAAATGTCCACTGGCTGGAAATTCCATTTCAAGCAGTAAGTATTTATTGAAATTTACTGACCATGTCCAGCATGCAATTACATGTTAGAGGTATGGTGACCATGTTTCCTAAAATTAAAAATCAGGACACATGATGTAACTGTGAAACAAAGCACCTGAAAACACTCCTGCCCCAGAAAATGTGAGTTATGTAATTGCAATTGCTACCGGAAATGCAAGAGAAACACTGTCCCTCAAGCTTACAACTTATTGGAAACATAAGCATAACACACATTCATTAACTTCACCACTGAATGAAGAGTAAGTGAACACTAGCAAAGGACGCACTTTGTTAGCTAGTAGGATTACAGCAATGAGAAAACAGTCACCTTAAATACTTCGTCAAACAAGGTAGGCTCTTGTGATGGCCAATTTTATGTGTCAGCTTGTCTAGGCTACGGTGCCCAGTTGTTTGTCAAATACCAGTCTAGACGTTGCTGTGAAGGTTTTTTGTTTTTGTTTTTTTAGAATGGATTAACATTTCAATCAGTAGACTTTGAGTGAAGCAAATTACCCTCCATAATGTGGGTGGGCCATATCCCATCAGTTGAAGGCCTTAAAAGCAAAGATTGAAGTTTCCCCCCGCAAGAGGGCATTATGCCCCATACTGCCTTCAAACCCAAGACTGTAACATCAGCTCTGTCCAGAATTTCAGCTTGCCCTGCAAATTTTGGACGTATAGACCCACAGTCACGTGATCCAGTTCCCTAAAATAACACTGCTTCTCTCTCTCTCTCTCTCTGTGTGTGTTGTACACATGTCCTGTTGGTTCTGTTTCTTTGAAGAATTCTAATACAGTTCTTATGAGAATTGTTACTTATTTTTAATTCCTGAGATAATTGATGCATTTTAAAACATAATTATATCTTTTTTTTTGCACAAATGGTGACATCCCTTTTAACAATACATCTTCTAGCAGTGTTTTTTTTTTTTTTTTTTTGAGACGGCGTCTCACTCTGTTGCCTAGGCTGGAGTGCAATGGCGCAATCTCGGCTCACTGCAACCTCCACCTCCTGGGCTTGAGAGATTCTCCTGTCTCAGCCTCCCAAGTAGCTGGGATTACAGACACGCGCCTATGTGCCTGGCTAATTTTTGTATTTTTAGTAGAGACGGGGTTTCACCATGTTGCCCAGGCTGGTCTCGATCTCCTGACCTCAGGTAATCCATCTGCCTCAGCCTCCCAAAGTGCTGGGATTACAGGTGGGAGCCACCGTGCCTGGCCCAGCAATGTTTTTAAACATAGAGGCCATTCACTTTCAAGGCCCACCTTGCTGTCGAGAAGAAAATTTAGAAGCCAAAGTGGAATTCTCAGATGAAACAAAACTGTTTGAATTTTAAGTGGAATGAGAAATGAGGGAATGCAGAGAGCTTGAGGGAAGCTAAGAAGGTCTCAGAAGAGGGAGACAACAGGGAAGAAAGCACAGAGAAGGCAACTTTGACCTTCTGATTACAAAATTTGGGGAAAAGGAACTGCATGGATAATAGGGCCTGTGCCTGTTAGTATGTTTCCAGCAGAAAGACACTGTAGAAAGAAAAGAGGATAGCAGAGCAAAATTGGACGAAGCAATTGAAGATAATGATTAAAATTATTTGGAGGTTAAAAAGGAGCAAAGAATGTAGTTTAAGAGGTAGAATTGTGAGTTCAGCACTAAATTAAAGTTTGGGTGCTTTCAGGCTTCTATAAACAATCCAGTGAAAAATGGTACAGGTTGATCTGTTCCACAAAGAAAGGTGAATGCTAGAGAATTCTCTTATAGCAAGAGTGGATTTATGATAAAAATCAGTGGTGATATTAAAGTGATTATTTGATACTGTATAATGAAATGTGTCAACATCAGGAAGATCTACATAACTCAGGGAATCAATGTTTTCCAAATGACCAAAGCATAATGCCAATACATGAGAGACCAGTAGATTTTAATGCAATGAAGGACAAGAGATTGGATCTCTTGCAGCAAGAGAATTCTGGATGGAATAAGAGATAATTGATTTCCATATCTGATTTAAGAACATAGCAGACCCACTTCTCTGAACTAGCAATAAAAAACACTTGGAAGGGGGAAATAGGAATAATTAGACATAATTAGGTTGTCAGCTCATATATCATTACGTCTTGCCTCTCAGGGATGTTTTGCAGATTAATTAGTTAATGTTTGTAAAATAAGCTCCAAGTGCCATGTGTCATTGGCATAGAATTTGATTTTCAGTGTGATGAATGTAATTAAGTCATGTTGCTTTCAAACAGCCTTCACTGCAGGATGATGCCTGCTCTGGAATGTTCTGGGGGCATGGGCACATGGGCTCTCGCACTGACATTTCAAGAAGAGCTCTTGAAAGTAGGCGTTTTGCATCACGTGTGATACACTTCTCAGGCTGGATGAGGTATTTAAAGTGTCAGATTAGAACTGTGTTCTCTATTGATGAATAAAGGTTATGTTTGTACATTACATCCATCTTGACAGTATAGTAACTAGAAGTGAACATTTTAACATCAAGGTCAGCAGAGGAGAAAACACTGAGGGTCCTTTTTGGGCCCTAGGTCATTCTTGTTTACTATATGACATATATGTTAAATAGTCTTTAGTTAAGAAATTCATTTTCTTAACCCAGAATTGCTTCAAAAAATCCCCAATCCATACCTGTTAGTCAGATTTTCTTAAACAGTATAATTGATTGTTGACTTACAGGTTCAACTATGTAGTTCATACTTTCAGATTTGGTAATTTTTTAGAAAGGAATCAAACTGAGGTCAAGGAAAATGGTTTTCAAACATTTTGGTCTCAGGACCCATGAATACTCTTTAAAAATTATTGAGGACTCCAAAGAGCTTTTGTTTACATGGGTTATATTAATAGCTAATGCTTACTGTATTAGAAATTAAAGTTAAGAAAGGATTTTTTTTTTTTTTTTTGAGACGGAGTCTCACTCTGTTGCCCAGGCTGGAGTGCAGTGGCATGATCTCGGATCAATGCGAGCTCTGCCTCCCCGGTTCACCCAATTCTCCAGCCTCAGCCTCCCGAGTAGCTGGGACTACAGGTGCCCGCCACCAAGCCCAGCTAATTTTTTGTATTTTTAGTAGAGACGGGTTTTCACAGTGTGAGCCAGGATGGTCTCGATCTCCTGACCTTGTGATCCACCCACCTCGGCCTCCTGGCCACCACACCTGGCCAAGAAAGGATTTTAAAAATTTATTTCTTTATTAAAATAATAAGCCCATTATATAATAATATAAATAAATACTTTCAATGAATATATTAGTGAGAAGAGTGGTATCATTTCACATTTTTATAAGTTGCTTTGATGTCTGGCTTAATGGAAAACAGCTGCAGTTCCATAGCTGCTTCTGCACCCAATCTGATAGGATACATTGTTTTGGTTGAAGTAGATGAAGAAAGCTGGGCCTCACACAAATCTGTAATTGGAAAAGAGAAGAGTATTTTAACACTCTTTTTAGATAATTGTGAACATTTCTTTTAGATTTGACATCAACACTCAACAAGTGATAGTTTCTTCAAGGATGATCTCCTAAATCTGGTAGAATTGGTAGATTCTGAAACCATATCAATGACTTTTTGTCCTTCATTGCATTAAAATCTACTGGTCTCTCATGTATTGGCATTATGCATTGGTCATTTGGAAAACATTGATTCCCTGAGTTATGTAGATCTTCTTGATGTTGACACATTTTGTTATACAGTATCAAATAATCACTGTAATATCACCACTGATTTTATCAAAAATCCTTTAAGTATTGGTATGCTGTGAACTTTTTTAGAAATTCTCATTTTTGCTTGAAAGCTGGAATTTTATTATTGGCAATAAGTACTTTCAGTTGTTTTGCTTGAAGTGATAGTCTCACTTTGTTCATTTTAGGGAAAATGTCTGCCAAATCCTCACATCTGAATTACCATGGTTTGTTTTCAAGTAAAAATGGAATTCCATTAAAAAGCAACTAGTTCAGCTCACAACTCAAATAATCACACACATGATTTTACTTGAGTCAACCATCGTAATCGGTATGCATCAAAGTATTTATGAGAACTTCTCATTTCCTCACACAGCATATTAAAACGCTATGTGCACAAGTGCCAACATTTAATACAATGAATACTTTTCATGGCTTTATCAAGGTCATTGTTAAATGAATCAGTGCTTTAAGAAAAATCAGTGAGCACATGGCAGTGACAGTTCACGGACTGCCAGTATAATTTGGTGCCACTGCCTGAGGAGTGATGTGTTCTACCCATTTTACCCAGCAGTTTTGCCTTTGCTCTACCAATGCTAGTGTCAGCACGGTGAAAAAGCAAATAATAGCCCCACCTTCTAATGAAAATAGTATTGAACCTGTTGACTCCCTTGAAAGGGTCTCATCCTGAGACCTCAAAGGATCCATGGACACTTTGAGAATCACTGGCATAAGAAATGCCCTGAAGGTAGAGCAGAGGAGAGCAGCAGGGTGATGTGGTTTGGCTGTGTCCCCACTCACGCTCATCTTGAATTGTAATCCCCATAATTCCTATAACCTGTCAAGGGAGAGACCAGGTGGAGGTAATTGAATCATGGGGGCAGTTTCTTCCAGGCTGCTCCCATGATAGTGAGTGAGTTCTCATGAGATCTGATGGTTCTGTATGTGTGGTAGTTCTTCCTGCATTCTTTTTCCTTCCTGCTGCCTTGTGCAGAAGGTGCCTTACTTCCTCTTTGCCTTCCACCATGATTGTAAGTTTCCTGAAGTCTCCTCAGTCATGCTGAACTGTGCGTCTTTCCTTCATAAATTACCCAGTCTCAGGCAGTTCCTTATAGCAGTGTGAAAACAGACTAATACACAGGGTATCCTTTTAAAGAAGTGATTTCAGCTATAGGTAGAACAATGTAAGACAGTCTAATATGATGAAATGTTTGGCTTTTTTATTTTAAGCAGCAGGAAGCCTGTTACATTGCCTTAAATCAGTTTCTCATTTGGTTTGACTGTAATACACAAGAAGAAATATTTCTTACATTAAGGCAGTGTACACGTGCATACAGATATATTTACTGAAATAAAAGTTTCATGAAATAATACCCTTAAAATTTGTAATACATGCTAACATTTTAAAAATTTTATTCTATTTCATTTATTTAACAAAAATTTTTCATGACCCACTAAATTGATTTCACAACTCACCAATGAGTTGGAAACCACAGTTGGTTAAAAAAAAAAAAAAAGAAAGAAAAAAGAAAAAAAAGTTTGCTTTAAATAAATATGCTTTCATTTTATAATGTATAAGCCATGGGTGTCCAATCTTTTGGTTTCCCTGAGCCACATTAAGAATTGTCTTGGGCCACATATAAAATACACTAACACTAATGATAGCTGATAAGCTTAAAACAAATCTCATAATGTTTTAAGAAAGTTTACGAGTTTGTAAGGGGCTGCATTCAAAGCCGTCCTGGACTGCATGTGGCCCACAGGCCACAGTTTGATAAGCTTACTATAAACCCCGCTAAGGGCTGATTACCTTTGGTTTAAAACCTCAGGTAACCAGTACTCTTATCGGCTGCCCATTCCACCATTTCTTGATTCATTTGCAAATGATTTTAGGGTGTGGGTCAAATGAGAAATACTTAGTTTCAAGAATGCAATGTGTATATTATTACATGAAATACATCTTTGATTTTATTTTCTCTAGAAAGTCTACATGTTTACCCGGGGTTTATAAAACCTGACACTTTTTCTTCAGCATTGCTGGATAAATATACACAATCAACTCTTACTAAGGAGGCTGTGTTGAGGCTGGTACCATAGTAATTATTGCTCTCATTTAAAAACAAACAACAAAAACACCTTAGTACTTTTTCAGGATCTAGGTTTACATCCTATTTGCTTTTTACTTTTAATTTTTTTTATTCCCCCTCTCCCAGGCCCCAGTGTGTGTTGTTCCCCTCCCTGTGTCCTTGTGGTCTCATTGTTCACCTCACACTCATAAATGAGAACATACAGTGTTTGGTTTTCTGTTCCTGTGTTAGTTTGCTGAGGATAATGGCCTCCAGCTCCATCCATCCAGTTCTATTTGATATTGCCCTAATTTCCTACTCTGCCAATCCTTTGAGAATCATTACTCAAATCCAACTAATTGTAAAAATCAGAATAAAATGAGTATCCATTTTGGTTTCCTGCTTTAAAGTTAAGTATTATTTTTTGTTAGTGATAATATAAGCAGAGAGGTGGTAAGAAAGTAGAATATCTGATGTAAAGATGTGTCTTCTTTTCCCTCTTGAGTGTTTGATCCTTCCCTGCTTGTCTTAGTTGGCTTTCAGGATATCTCTCTCTCTCTCTCCATTTCTCTCTCTCTCTCTCTCTCTCTCTTCGCCGGCCCCCATCTCTCCTGCTATTTTTTTCAATTTCTTTTTTAAAAAGCCTTGGTCCTTGCACCCCCTTGTATTCATTTTCACACTGCTGATAAAGACATATCTGAGACTGGGCAATTTACAAAAGAAAGAAGTTGAATGGAATTACAGTTCCACGTGGCTGGGGAGGCCTCACAACCATGGCAGAAGGTGAAAGACACGTCTCATATGATGGCAGACAAGAAAGGAGCTTGTACAGGGAAACTTCCCTATTATAAAACCATCAGCTCTTGTGAGACTTATTCACTATCACAAGAATAGCATGGGAAAGCCCCACCCCCATGATTCAATTACCTCCCACCCGGTCCCTCCTACAACACATAGGAATTGTGAGAACTACAATTGAAGATGAGATTTGGGTGGGGACACAGCCAAAACATATCATTTCACCCCGACCCTTCCCAAATCTCATGTCCTCACATTTCAAAACGAATCATGCCTTCCCAACAGTCCCCCAAAGTCTTAACTCATTTCAGCATTAACTCAAAAGTACACAGTCCAAAGTCTCATCTGGGACAAGGCAAGTCCCTTCTGCCTATGAACATGTAAAATCAAAAGCAAGTTAGTTACTTCCTAGATACAATGGGTGTACAGGCATTGGGTAAATATAGCCATTCTGAATGGGAGAAATTGGCCAAAACAAAGGGGCTTCAGGCCCTATGCAAGTCCAAAATCCAGCAGGGCAGTCAAAGCTCCAAATCTCATTTGACTCCATGTCTCACATGCAGGTCATGCTGATGCAAAAGGTAGGTTCCCATTGTCTTAGGCAGCTCCACCCTTGTGACTTTTCAGGGTACAGTCTCCCTCCCAGCTGCATTCATGGGCTGGCATTGAGTGTCTGTGGCTTTTCCAGGTGCACAGTACAAGCTGTCAGTGGATCTACAATTCTGGGGTCTAGAGGATTGTGGCCCTCTTCTCACAGCTCCACTAGGTGGTCCACCAGTGGAGACTCTCTATCAGGGCTCTGATCCCACATTTTCCTTCTTCACTGCCCTAGCAGAGGCTCTCCATTAGGGCCCTGCCCCTGCAGCAAACTTCTGCCTGGGCATCCAAGCATTTCCATACATCCTCTGAAATCTAGCTGGAGGTTCCCAAACCTCAGTTCTTGACTTCTGTGCACTCACAGGCTCAACACCACATGGAAGTTGACAAGGCTTGGGGCTTCCACCCTCTGAAGCCACAGCCCAAGCTCTATGTTGGCCCCTTTCAGCCATGGCTGGAGTGGCTGGGATGCAGGTCACCAACTCCCTAAGTTGCACATAGCATGAGGACCCTGGGCCCAGTCCATGAAACCATTTTTCCCTTCTGGGCCTCCAGGCCTGTGATTGGAGGGGCTGCCATGAAGACCTCCAACATGTCCCGTAGACATTTTCCCCATTGTCTTGGGGATTAACATTTGGCTCCTTGTTACTTACGTAAATTTCTGCAGCCAGCTTGAATTTCTCCTCAGAAAATGGGATTTCCTTTTCTATTGCATTATCAGTCTGCAAATTTTTTGAACTTTTATGTTCTGCTTCCCTTATAAAACTGAATGCCTTTAACAGCACCCAAGTCACCTCTTGAATGTTTTGCTGCTTAGAAATTTCTTCTGCCAGATACCCTAAATCACCTCTCTCAAGTTCAAAGTTTCACAAGTCTCTAGGGCAGGGGCAAAATGCCACCAGTCTCTTTGCTAAAACATAGCAAGAGTCACCTTTGCTCCAGTTCCCAACAAGTTCCTCATTTCCATCTGACACTACCTCAGTCTGGACTTTATTGTCCATATCACAATCAGCATTTTGGGTAAAGCCATTCAAAAATTCTCTAGGAAGTTCCACACTTTCTCACATTTTCCTGTCTTCTGAGCCCTCCAAACTGTTTCAACCTCTGCCTGTTACCCAGCTCTAAAGTCGCTTCCACATTTTTGGGTATCTTTTCAGTGGTGACCCACTCCCAGTACCAACTTACTGTATTATTCCGTTTTCATGCTGCTGATAAAGACATACTCAAGACTGGGCAATTTACAAAGGAAAGAGAGGTTTAATGGACTTACAGTTCCATGTGGCTTAGGAGGTCTCACAATCATGGCAGAAAGTGAAAGACATGTCTCACATGGTGGCAGACAAGAGAAGAGCTTGTGCAGGAAAACTTCCCTTTAAAAAACCATCAGATCTCGTGAGACTTATTCACTATTATAAGAATAGCATGGGAAAGCCCCGCCCCCATGATTCAATGATCTCCCACCAGGTCCCTCCCATAACACATAAGAATTGTGGAAAATACAATTCAAGATGAGATTTGGGTGAGGACACAGCCAACCACATCACCCTTGTGTTTAAGGTCAAAGTACCTGCCTAGTCCTGCCTCCTTTGCTTTGACATCACTTACTGCCCTGGCTTCAAGAGATATGTAGGAAGGAATGGCAGAGGGAAGCAGCTGAAAGTGAGAAAAAGTTAGCTATCTATAGCAGTTGTTCAGAAAAGAGCTGAAGCGTCCCTAACTAGGAAGAAGCCACGGGAAACGGAAAAGAGGGGACAGATCCCTAAGATTTAGCTAGTGATTGGATTGGGGATGCAGAAGTTAAAAAAGATGACTGAGAATGTATTGTGTCTGAACTTGATAAGCTAGGAAGAGGAGGTCATGCAGGAAAAATGATGAGTTCATTTTCTAAAACATATTGGAGATGTTCACCAGGCACCAGAATATATTGCAGTGGAAGCTGAGAGCATGCAGGGCATGAGTTAAACTCTTGGATATAAATGAAGCCACTAATTTAGAGCACATGAAAGAAAAAGGTAACTAAGGCTACATTTGGGGGACTTCAAAGCCCAAAGAGCAGTAAGAGGACGAGGAGACAGAAGGAGAAATCCAAGGAGCAGGAGAACCAGTTAGAAAAAATATAACTTGCAGAGGCAAAGTAATCTGGCAGCAAGTGAAATATACAAAGTTACAGTCCTTTAGGGAAACGACAACTCTCGTCTGAGCAAAGAGTAACAGACAACAGTGCTCAGGGATGCATGATGTGAAAAGAAATATCATAGAATTTGGGGCCAGCAGTCATGGATTTTCAGTTCCTTGTAAGTGCTTACTAGCTATATGACTTTAGGCAAGCCACAAAATACACATGAAACCACTAGAGCACACTGGAAGTCTAATCTGGTGAAATATACTGCAAGAATTATATCAGGTCAGAAAGAGCATAACTGTCTGTTTTGAGGAAATTGGAGAACACTATCAAGTGGGTAGAACTCAAGTAAGGTATAGAAGGATTAATAGGATTTAGGCAGATACGATAGTGGAGGGTGCATACATGACTTAAAAACCAATGATTCCTCATCTGGAGAAAAAAGAATCGAAGACATGAATTCCCTTGAAAAAGAATCTTTGTTCCCTTTTTCCTCGTTTTTGAACTGTTTTCTTGTTTATTTGAGATGTTGAGATATTTATTTGAGATGTTGATACACTATGGTGTATATGTGGTATGATGTTTGGTGTAAGAAGAAAAAGAAGGCAAAAAGCATACTTTTATATAAAAAGTCTTCCTGTAAGATGAATAGATTGTTCTTTATTTTACTTTATTCACTTTCATTTCAGAAATGTACTCTAAAAGTTTTCAACAAGATGCTCCTTGGGTTACTCTTAAGGAAGTTAGTAGCACTTTATGTAGAAAGTAAAGCAACCACGTTAAAATTCCCTCACTTTGTAAGTAGGAGGTATTGAATAAAAATGAGCAGTTCATTGTTTAATTTAGAGAACAAAAGTGAAAGTCATACATGGCGATTTGGGAGGTATATATTAAATGTGATATGAATGTGTATCTTCCTGGATTGCAATAGGAGAGAAGTACAGGGATTGATTTCAAAATGAAGCGAGACACTGAGGGAATACAATCTGGAGGAATGCAACTGTTTTAGAGTATCGTGACTTTAAAGATAAAATATCAGCTTGGTAGTAAACCAACATTCTTGGGTCATGATGCTGGTTCTTTTGGGAAAAAGATTAAATCAAGCAAACATAAAGGCATTTTATTCCACTCTTTCAGGAAAATACAGTTATGGGTTTTACCTCCAAGAATCAGTTCCAGAATACAATGGGCTTTATTGACCATATATTAGAACAGGATCAATAGCTTTGGTGTGTGGCAGAGACTCATTCATTGCCGAGAATTTTTTTGTTAGCCATTGTCAGTGGCTTCATAAACGGTCCTGATGTGGTTCACTCTGCTTCAAATGAAACCAGTGAGATCACCAGTACTCACATTAGTGAGGACAAGCTGAGGATTAGCAGCTTTTCAAAATAAAAACCAGGGAGTACTAAATGTCTTCACTGGGAGGTGGGGCTCTGGGTCTTAAGAGGATTTGGACACATACAAAGATCATTACTATGTTATTAAGTTATTAAGTATGCATTCATAAGTTAGTTTATATTTGCCAAATGCAAATATAAAAATCATTTCTTAATTATGCAGGCATTAAAGTCTTGCATCATTAACCACATATTTAAAACCACTTTGTATCACTTACAAAAACAATTTAAAATATCAGATTATTGAATTTCCTCTGTTCTAATGGCCAAATGCCTTCCAGCCAAGATTAACCTGTTTATTGTCCTGTAATTAAGGAAATAAAAAAATGTTATTTTTCCCATTTATCAAAATTTGAAGTTCAGAGAAATGAGGCAGTTTATATGAGGTACATATGTATTCATCAATCCACTGTCGAAATTCAAGAATTGAGCTCTGATTTTTTTTTAACCTAGTCTACATTTGTACAGTATGCCAGGCAGGCAGCATACTGCTAAGAGAAAAGAAAGAAAATAATAAAAAATTATTAGCTTTGAGATGAATCACAAAGGAGCAGCAAATGGAAACTTATCCACTAGCCAAGAAGGGTGGTAGTTCACTCTTCCATCCATCACCACCAGCTGGCAGATGGGCTCAGGACTAATGTAAGTCTCCTTAGATGCCAAGTTCTCTGCTTATACAGCAGTCTCTGTCCCTGCCATCCAGGAAGGGGAGGACAAAGAGAGGACCGAAGCTTACAGTTCCACGTAGCAGCTCATCTCACTGTTAAGGAAACTGTGGGGTTAGCCAATAAAACTGGAATTCAAATTTGGAACCAGACCTCACCTGATATATTTTAATTGATTGCCATGTGATTGTCCATCTGTTTATAATTTGAATGTCTTCTCTTTGTATGAGAAATGCTTTTGTACAGGGCGGGACCCATGCTTCTCTCAATTTCTATATGCAAAAAAATATTTTCTATCTTTTCATTGCTTTGCTGAGTAGCTTTCAACAAGCTTTTGGAAAAAGTCTCATTCCAGATTTATAAAGCATCAACTGATGTGATGCTAAAACAATGGGAGGATTTTATGGGCTGTAAAGCTCTTATTGTTAAGTAATGTTTTTGGATTATGGTAATTTTAATAATAGTAGTAGTAAAGAATTTTGCAGGTTGGAAGGTTAATAAATCCTCTAAAATCAATTGAGATTATTTAAATTCAATTTACACATTAAAATCCAAAATAGTATTTGGCTATTGCTATAGTTTTATGATTTATTTAAATATTACCATTTAGACTATTTACAAAAATTAATGCTAGGTAGAATAATAGAGTAAAATTGCTGGGCCCTGAAATTTGTATAAACACAAAAATTATGTTATTTTTTCCATTTAAAATACACTAATCTTCACTGGTCCAACTTTGATTCTCTTGTCTAAACCTGCCTTGTGTGAGTCCATTATCAAAATTTTGGCGGCTAAATTAAGACTTCGGAGCTGCATTTCTTGAGGAAAAAGAAGAGAGGTTCTCAAATTTTGTTCCATCAGAATCATTTGGGGAGCCCCAGCCCCAGCCCCAATTCAAATCCGTGGCATCAGAATCTGGAGGTTGGGTTTTTTTTTTTCTTTTTGGTCACAAGTTGCGCAGGTAATTCTGATGCACATCAACGTTTGAGAACAAGTAACTAGACCAACCCAAGAGTCAAACTCTCTCACAGCACTGCTTATTTTTGTAAATAACTTTGGACTGGAATATCCCCGCCCATCATTTCTGAATTGTCTGTGGCTGCCTTCATGCTACAACGGCAGAGTAGATAGTCAGGACAAAGATCATATGACCACAAACCTGAGAATCTTTACTATCTTACCCTTTACGGAAAAGTTTGCTGGCTCCAGAACTAGATAAATAATATAAACACATTGCTCCAGATCCAGTTGTTTCAATTCATTCATTCATTCATTGGCCTAGACAAATAGGAACTAAAAAACTTAGAAACACTTACGGGGTTAAAAAGGACCATAGATATTGCCTTTAAATTTTCTTTAAACCTTTCAAATGCTTCAAACAAAGAAAAGAGAAACTAAGCTGGATATATTTTTTTAAACTGTATTCAATGGACCGTAGATATTGCCTTTAAATTTTCTTTAAACCTTTCAATTGCTTCAAACAAGAAAAAGAAAACCTAAGCTGGATTTTTTTTTTTTTTAAATAACTGTATTCAATGGAGGTTTTGGACATTTAATGGTTTTCCAACTTGCTGCAGCAAAATGATTCATCACTAAGCTAAGCTCTGTAGTATCTGTAATATCATAAATTTAGTAGCTCAGTCATTAAAGTAAAATTCAAATATAAGAAAAAGTAAATATATTCAGAAACATACCTCAAAAGGTTAGGATAATATTTAAACGATTATAAGGGCTTGGAAGTGTGTTTGAATTCAGCAAAGCAGCAAAATGGGGAGGGGGCTAATGATGTTTAAGGCTGCCTAGCCAAAGATAGCACATCATAAAACAAGGATGCTTTCTGGTAATACAGTACAAGAATGCTCTGTACACAGTACGAGGCATCTTGAAATGTGAATAAATTGGAAGAAGTTCCAGAAACAATAGATATGCTTAAGTGAATGGGAGGACTGAGCTGTAGCAAGGCCTTTGATTTACGTAGCATGATTACTTCAAGGTGTGCACAGCTCTTCTCCAGGGCTGGGATGGATTTTCTTCCCAGCGTCTACAGGAGATGTTGAATAGATATCACAAGGAATTGTCAGCAGAAAAGAGAGACTGATTGCCAGTCTACAGGAGGGAGTTGGAGAGGGGAATTTGGTTCCTTACACCTTGTTCATCATGTCATTCACTCCCTCCTTCAAAAATCTTCAGCGACTTCTTATTACTTAAAGGATTAAAGTCAAACCCAGGTTGGCATTTCAGGCATTCTTTAATCTGTCTCTTACACTGGTATCACAAAGCATTTTCATACCTGTTATCTCATCTGATCTTTACAGTACTGCTCATGCAAGTCAGGGGAGGCATGAGTGTTCCCATTTTAAAGACACATAAGCTCAGTTACAGCTAATGCAATAGATTGGTTAAAGGTCATGCAGCAGAAAGCCACTGAGTCAGGGCTGGAACTTGCATCTCCTGCACCACACGACATGTCCCTGAGTCTTTTTCCTCTAAGGTAGATTTGTTCTCAAAATACGTCTCCCCTTCTCTACATGGCATGCCACCCTTCTAGTTCAATTGCCATCTCTACTAGCAAACCTTTCCTGAACTCCAGTCTTCAGTGCTCGTCTTCTCCTCTGAACTCTTTTTTAATTGACCCCACTCCTTTTCCTCAGAGTCCTACCATGCTTTGCAGCATCTCCTGTCTGCTGGATATTTGTATTGCACAGTGAGACTCTTGAATTGCTTTTGAACTTTGCAAGTGTGTATGTTCCATGTCTCCAATAGAAATGCATGCTCTTTGAGGGAGTACCTAAGTACTCTACATGTCTTTTCTCCTTCGATGTCTTGCATAGTGCATAAAGAAGGCAGGGCCTCAATACATATTTGTTGGACAAACAAATGATTTCATTCTCATGCAATCTCTGAATATGATTAAGAGAAATGAGATGAAACTGAAAAACAGAGACCAGTTGAATACCACAAATGTGTTTCTAACAGCAAATTCTTTTCTATTGAATCGAAGTATTCCAAGGGCAACAACTGATGCTCCATGTTTAACTGAAGCCCAGAATCATAAGGGCTGACTGATCTTAAACTGGGCATAACGTAAACCTACCCACAAGAAATTAAGACTTGGAATATACATTGACAAGAGAATTCTTTTGTACCTTTTCCTTCTCAGGTCAGCAAATCCCAGGCATTTGGCCTAACGGGGAGAAAGAGAAAGACGGTGTTTTCCTCTCAAAACATGGGTCTTACATATCCTCTCTTCCTAAGGCCAGCACTGCTCTATACTTCCCTGGCCTGTATCCAAAGGTGCATCTGCGACAAGGCAAACCCTGCCTTGGAGAGTCTCCAAGATCGTCTCATTTCTTCAGCTGTGGGATTAAGAACTAAACACAGTTGCTCAGGTGTGGTGGCTCTCGCCTGTAATCCCAGAACTTTGGGAGGCTGAGGCAGGTGTATCACCTGAGGTCAGGAGTTTGAGACCAGCCTGGCCAACCTGATGAAGCACTGTCTCTACTAAAAATGCAAAAAATTGGCCAGGCATGGTGGTGGGCACTTATAATCCCAGCTACTTGGGAAGCGGAGGCAGGAGAATGGCTTGAACCTGGGAGGCGGAGGTTGCAGTGAGCCGAGATCACGCCATTGCACTCCAGCCTGGGCAACAAGAACAAAACTACATCTCAAAAAAAAAAAAAAAAGGACTAAGCATAGTTGCCTTTGGAAGGTCTGGTCAATGGGAAATAAATTCAGGGATGCATCCCTCACAGGTCAGGTGCCTCTTGCAGTGCAGGTTTGACTAAGCCCACCTGATGCCCTCTTTTTTGCACTCTCACTCAGCCAATGGTTCCCTCTCCATCCCCACAACTTCTCTGTGTTGTGATTTCCTTCCCAGTTGCCCTGACCCTCAAGGATCAGGGCACGAAATGATTCAGGGCTGATCTCGCCTCCCATGCTGGTCACACCTGTAATCAGAGTTCTGAGTTCAGAGCCCCAGGCAGCTTTGGCAGGGCTACGTGGTCTATACCTTTTTTCTATGTTTCTGGATGAGTTTATTGACCAAACTAAAACTAAATGCTAGGTTATACCTGTTTACATTGATGACTTCCTCTCAATTTACTAGGTCCTTCCATCACAGAAAGTGATTATATTAATCTGAGTGCTACCTGGGAAGTCGAAAACTTATGTGGTTTTTATTACTCCTGCAAGAGCCTCTCAATTATATTCCACACACATATTTCTTCACTTAAGAGTCAAACAGAGCTATGTAAAGTGAGCAGCGTGTTTACAGTAGATCCCTATGGCTTGCTATCAAATTAGTGGCAAATCAGTATTAGAGTAAACAGGGGTCAAAGATCAAACCCACAATTTCACATAAAATTCAAAACACGAAACACAAAACACAAAAGAGAAGGCTCGTGTCATGAGACCATCAACTACTCTTAAAAAATAATCAAAACCAGGAAAAGATGAGAGGAAACAAAATTTAAACATGATTTTAGTCCAGAATTTGATGCAAAAGCCAGACCTTACAGAGATCTATTTAAAACTATGACAACTCACTACATGTCACTCATCTTAAATGGAAACACACATCAAAAGGTGGCAAGAACCAGGATTTAGCAACTCCCGCATTCTATTCATGGACTTGACACTGACTTTGGACAAGTAAAAAATCTGTCTTCATTTTTCACTCTGAAAAGCAGGGTGGAAACTATTGTTTTACTTCTCTTGATGGACAACTCTGGAGTCATGCTAATATGAAGACGGTGGTAATTCTCTCCTAGATTTGATTAGATGTATTTTTGAAAAGTCAAATGATTTAGTAGCATGAAATGGTACACACCACACCCCATTTTTATTGTAGGCAGCTCTCCACTCTTGGCTTTTAAGCAGGAAATTAGAAGAATCACATTTATTCCATGTTAAAGTGTTCCTTGAAAACAAAACAAACTCTTTAAAAATCAGAAAAATTGATTATTGTTTAGACCATGCTATTAAAACTGGAGCTCTAAGTTAGCCAATAGTTTGTAGCTATTGTTATTAATCTAGGATTAATTACTCGAGTTAAAATAGAACTTTTTACTGAATGCTTACACGAATGGACTAGGCTAGCTGTTAAATATTATAAGAGGAATATGAAAGTCTTTTAAAATAGAGATTAGAAAAACTCCAAAAGAGTTATGAATATTTAAAAACAACTCAATGATTTTAATTACAATGCTGCTTATTAATTTGTAAGATTTGCTTAATCAATGCCACCAGATGTCAGTATATCCTACATGATTACTACTGAGTTCTCAAAAACATCCAGTTTTCAGTTTTCATTCCAGTTAATAAAAATGATATTGTAGCCAAATAATTAAGGCTCTCTAGGGGATGATAAATCCCATTCCTCAACACTGTTATGTTATGATAGAGGCCCCTTAGTTGAGATGCAAACTCCCAACTCCCCAATAAATCTCAGCATTGGGGCTTTGAAACAAGAATGTCATATTCTGAAAAAGATGCTTGGTGGTGGAGATCAAGCATGTTGAGGAACACTGACTTAAGTAGAGCTGCAGCAGGTCAAGTCTAAGACCACAAATTCTGTGATTTGCTGATCCTATTGGCCTTGTTTTTCCATTACAGAAATATCTTACTGGGTTTGGCCTTTCACCCAAGGGACTTTTCAGCAAGATAAGTGGAATTTTTATTAACAAAGATAACTCTTACTGGATACATGCTAGGATGTTTACCTGTATTATCTTATTGAAACAACAAGAAGTTGAGACAAAAAAAATTGTTTAACGTGTTTAAAGTATCAAAGTCTGGTGTGTGCCGCTTTTTGACAATAGGAAGGATTTAAACTTACTTATTAGCACTGAGTTCTCAAGCCTTCTAGAATTTTCACTTTGGTTAACAAAGTGATGTACTGGTCTTAAAAACTAAGGGTCTTAGTAAACTTGGAAAACTTTTGCATTTTAAGTTAGTTTTATGCAACAACTGATCCATTCTTTGAAAGGATAAATCAGGGAGCTTTCTAAGAAGTAGTAAGGATAAGATCTAAAAAGTTATTTAATAGCATGCCTTTAATTGTAAAGTATATGTGCATTTGGACAACCATAAACTCTACAAATCTTCAAAGTTCCTGGCACTTTGCTAGTTTCCAGGAAAAATAAATTTTGCATAAACAAGAGCCATGTTGGAACTTCACACTGTAGAGTCTCACTGTGGAGATTATCCTGGGCATGGCCCTGGGGACAGCACAGAAGACAGCCAGGCTTCCTGCTGCATAATGAAGAACGCACATTTTTTCCTCAGAATAAAAGAATCCTCTTTTATCCTAGAAGTTGACATTTCTGTGAGCTTTACCCTTGAAGAGAAATCCTTTGAAATATTAATCTTCAGTAGAAGAAAAATTGTTATAGTCTTGGTCCTTGATGACAAAAGAAAGAAAAGTTCTGCAAAATTTCTTAGACTCTACTAAAACATTTGTACACCTGTAATTGTGTCTGTGAAAAGGTAACTTGGATTTTTTTTTAAGTTTATCTAATTTTAAGGCTTTTGTGAAATTCACTACAAACAGAGCTCTTTTTCTCCTTAAATGCACATGCACACATATTTTTTCTTTGGTACATAAAGATCCCTGAACCAAATAATTAGGGATTCTCTATGGAACAATGCCAAATAAGAAATTTTAACTTGATAACATATGTGTTTTATGACACAGTTCCCCAAAGTCACTGTATTTGAATATCTGCTCCCACGTATAATCGCAAAGCCTTAGAAATCAGAAAATTTGACCTAGTAACTGAAAGCAAGTGCTACAAAAGTCACTCTTAAACACAGTTTACTTGTCCTCAAACCTTTCCCTATAAAAATGCATTTCACAAAATACGGGGACTGTCACCCACTCCTCAGGCCCCTGGGCATTCGCACTACTTAATTTTTAATCACCATAATTTTGTGAACTAATTTATTTTACTCACTAAAGCTGGTTTCTAGGCAATATCTAATCATCTTCCCAAGAGGCTGTTGGACAAATAGATGGTAGGTATAATTGATTTTTCAAAGCTGGAAAGAAGAAGACAGGAGGAAGTAAAAGGCATTTCACACACATCATCTCTTTTATCCTTCATAAAACGTATGAGGTAAGATTACCCTCTCCATTTGACTGATAAGGAAACTGGCTCAGAAAGGGTAATTAACCTACCCAAGATCACTATCTATTTAAGTAGCAGAGCCAGGATTTAAACTCAGATCTGTCTGACTCCAAAAACCATTCTCTGTCCAGCCCAGGATGTTTCCATTTAAACTACTTATCCACAATTACATGATGAGGGATAATAGAATTGACACAAAACTCACTGCCAGCACACTGGAGTATGCTTGCATGGAATCTTCACAAGAAAGTCCAACAGCACAGCTCCTCCTCACCAACCAACAACATCCTATATTTTTTTCCTCTTTTATTGCCAGTCTGATTTACTCCACAGAATCAATATCTTAACTAAATAATAGATTTGCTCTCTCTTGAATCCTGTAAGCCATCCTGAGAGGCTCAGTCCATAAGTCACTGAGGAAACAAAATGTAAAGAAATTGGAACAGGCCAGATGCAGTGGTTCACCCTATAATCCCAGTGCTTTGGGAGGCTTAGGCAGGTGGATTACTTGAGGCCAGGAGTTCAAGATCAGCCCGGGCAACATGATGAGACCCAACTCTACAAAAAATACAAAAATTAGCTGGGCATGGTGACGCATGCACCTGTAGTCCTAGCTACTCCTTTGGGAGGCTAGGGCCGAAGGATCTCTTGAGTCCAGGGGTTCGAGGTTGCGGTGAGCTATGATTGTGCCGCTGTACTCCAACTTAAATGACAGAGCAAGACCCTGTCTCAAACAAACAAACAAACAGACAAACAAAACCACAGCAAGAAATGCCATTCAAATGTGGTTTTAGATGCACTGTGGATATGGTCAGCAGGCTTCTGTGTGCTCATGAATCAATCTGAACGGGGCATGAAGAGGGAATGTGAACTCAGAAACTTCACATTGGCTGCGGGTGCTCCAAATGTCTTCTCACTCATCTTTCCTCTAGCTCATTTAAATTCAAAACCATAATTTCCAAAACAGAAGAGAAAGAGAAAGGAAAACAAAAAAAAACAAGAGTGCATATACCCAGATTATCTATCTATCATCTGTCATCTATCTATTTATTATTGAGACAGGGTCTCACTGTGTTGCCCAGACTTGTCTTGAACTACTGGGCTCAAGGGATCCTCCTGCCTCAGCCTTCCAAAGTGCTAGGATTATAGGCGTGAACCACCACACCCGGCCCCAGATGATCTTAGTATCAAGTTATCTGAGGTTGATATTGCATTGACAAGTCTAGGGTCAAAAAATGGGCATATTTAAAAACTCATCCTATTTATTCAGCATGGATCTCAATAGATTTAGGTGGTACCAAGTTCTGGTACAGACCACAATACAGAAGGAGCAATGGGAAATCAACCTCTGTCCTAACCACATAGCTCTGTTTGCTTTTAACTGGACGATTGAGGCAGCTTCTAACCTTTGTGTCTAAATGATGATTCCCAGTGTTTTGGAAAAGTAATAAGATCCTTCCTGGGGCCAGTTTGGAGCCAGCTCTCAAAAGATCACAGACTATTGGGCTAGAAAGGCTCCTAAGGACACCAGCACTTGCTGAGTAAACACAGCCTAATGGTCACCATTTTGTTCTCAAGTGTACGGAGAACATGAGTAACCAGGGAGCGTAGAAAGGAAAATAATTTCACAGGGTTGCACAAGTATCACTTATTGCTTTGTTACCCACTGGGGAAGTTCATGAAGTTTAAGACACCATCTTGATCAGGGTGTTCACTCTGCAATCAGTCCTGTGGGGGGTTTTCAATACTGCGCCCAGCTAAAGCCTTCAAAATTGTCTCGTAAAAATTCCTGGTGTTCTGACACAATGCAAGAGAAGCTCTCGTTCTTGTGCATTTGCGTATTTTGTGCAGGAGATGAGAGTTTACCCTGGCTTGTCCCTCTAACATGGTCTTTGGTGAGGAATGTCCCCAAACCCGGATCACAGTCCTTGCATCACTCTGGAAGGTGCAGACTTCCACAGCATGGTGGCAATTCCTAAGGTCGGCTGCAGAGCTGCTGTCAGAGGCTCTCCTTGTGTGGAGTCAGAGATTTCAGATACTGCACATCTTCTGCTTTGTTTGATTTTTAGGGTAAACACCCTTCTGTGTGTAGGTAAAGGGGAAAAAAAAGCCAATTTTATGTCTCAGTGACCTAGAAAGGGCAAGCTCTGAGACTTTCATATAACAAAAAGAATCTAGTCTGGAATGAAGTAACTGACTTTTGCA
Organism: Mandrillus leucophaeus; assembly: GCF_000951045.1. Lineage (NCBI taxonomy): Eukaryota > Metazoa > Chordata > Mammalia > Primates > Cercopithecidae > Mandrillus > Mandrillus leucophaeus. The sequence continues at coordinate 1,333,120 of NW_012106598.1, forward strand.
AATATTTGTACTGACAATACAGTCTGTGCATAAATTTTTTTTTAGGATACTCAAATATAGGAATTTGAGATGTTTGAAACCTATCAAATAATTCTCACCATATGCCCAATTTTCTTAATCTTATCATAATATTTCAGAATAAATTCACTAGCTTTCTTACATCCAGCTGACCTGATATAATGAAAAGAGAGCCCTTCTCTCTCTTTTATTTTTGGGGAGTGTTTTTAAATCAAGATTTATATTCAGCATGACATTGCTGACATGATTCACTCCTCTGGCTCTCCAGGGTCATAGCCCAACTTCATAACCTCAACACTAATAACAAAATAAAACTAATAGCAATACTTATTATTTATTGATTAATGTGTATGGACCATCACTGCTGAGAATTTTATATACTTCATTTAATTTAATCCTCACGACAATTAGTAAACAAATAAAGCTAACACCAAGTGTTTACTATGTGTGATGGTTAATTTTATGCATCAACTTGCCTGGGCCGCAGGGTGCTCAGACTGGGCCACAGTTAACCATTTTTCCAGGGTGTATCTATCTAGGGGGTGTTTGCGGAAGAGATGAGCATTTGAACTGGTAAAGCAGATGGCCCTCCTTAATGTGGGTGGGTCACATCTCATCTATTGAGGGACTGAATAGAACAAAAAGGAGGAAGATGGAATATGCTCTCTGCCTGACTGTTGAGCTGGGACATAGTGCTCTTGGTTCTCAGGCCTTCAGGTCTGGACTGGAACCTACACCACCTACCCTCCAGCTTTCAGGCCTTTGAATGACACCACCAACGTTCCCAGGTCTCCAGTGTGCAGATGGTCCCTCCTGAGAGTTTTCAGCCTCCACAGAGCCAAGACCATATATACAGACATAGCCTGTTGGTTCTGTTTCTCCAGGGAACTCTGATTGATAGACTATGTATCAGACATGATCTTAATCATTTTACATATTAACTCATGAATTTTCCTAATCCTCTTGAGTCTTATAAAATAGATTTTTACCCATTTTACCCATTTTAAAGACTACTATATCCACATTACAGTTGAGGTACAGATACCATCTGATAGGCTGAGAAAGATTCAACAACTTGGCTCAAGGTTTGCATCTAGACTGTTACATTAACCAAAATGGCAACTGTTTCTTCTGTTGCCAATCTATCCTTTCGGGATATCAGAGTTATAATCTTCTTTTCCTTCAAGCCTTCAACGGCTTACTGTTGCTTCTGGAGTGAATTCCAGACTTCTCAGTGTAGCATTGGAGGACCCAACGTTTGGCTCTAGCCTCGGTTCCCATCCATTTCTGCTCTCTACTCTGGGCTATGACCACCTTATGTGGGATCTCTCAGCTCCACTGCATCCTTTGGTACCTATAGGTGTGTGCTAGTGCTACCTGGGTCATTTCTCTGCATCCCTGCCTGCTGTTACCACCCATTCCTAGGCCCTCATCATTTCTCACCTGAATTACTGCAGCCACCTTCGAACTCATCTTCCTTCTCCCCTGCAAACCATCCTCTACTTAGTAGCCAGAATGATCTTTCTAAAATGCAAGCCTGAACATGGCATGTCCATGCTTAAGGCTTCTCAATAATTTTCCCTTGCCATAGGAATGAAGTCCAGATTCCTTCAAATAGCCCTCGTGACCTCGTCCCAGCTTACTTCTCCAGCCTCATCTCTCACTATCCTCCTAAATGGGCCTCTTCACCCCTCAGCGTTTGCATGAAAAGGCCCTTTTGCCTAGAATGGTCTGGATTAGTCTCACATGGACAACAGCTATTCAACCTTTAGGCCTCAGCTGGGATGTCATCTCCCTAGACCACCATCCTTGACTCTTGCCCCTACAAATGTTTTCCAGGCTTGAAGTATGCAGGGCCATAAAGAGTGCCACACACATCATGCCAGCTACTCATTGTTGTTCTTGTCCCACTGTGTGGTCATGGCCTGGCTCTTGACAGCTTCTAATACTGGACTCTGGATTCCCTAAATGGCAGGACTGTCATTTTATTCACTATTGTTGCCCCAATACCTGCCACACCATAGCAACTCAATAAATGTCCAGTAAAGAAAGTGACCAAATGAACGAATGAATGAATATCTGGATTGCCTACTCTGTCTTCACTTCCTGAAGAAATCCCTGCTTTCCTTCAAAAGTTGACTCCAACCTCATTCTGCCTCTAAAGCTGTCCCTGTCCTGTCCCCTCTGCGGAATTAACAGTGCCCTTCTCTTCTGGAAAATGTGCTATTAGATGGATAGATAGATAGATAGATAGATAGATAGATAGATAGATAGACAGATAGATGGCATATTTAGCAGGATTACAAATATGGTCCTACCAAATAGTGGCAAGGATACTATGTTTACCCACTTCAAGCTTAGTCCTTTGTGCAGGGCCTGGCCCTAGTAGGCTGTCAATAACATTTGTGGAATTGAATACTGTGTTTCACAGCACCTGTCCATTCACATCAGCTGAGGCTTTTCATTAGGATTACCTCATCACAAATGGAAGAAAAAGAAGGATGCAAAGAGAAAAAATTAGGAAAGATGTAGCATTGTGATGAAACAATGTATGACATCCAGAGAGACACTTAGCCTTCTGCTCCTGGGGCTGTCTGCTTCCTCCCTCAGGGAACCTGGGGCACATTGTCTCTACAGCATAGTCTTTCTCCCCTATCTTGTCTCCACTGACTCCTTCACGATAGGTCTGCAGCCCAGCATATGCTTAGCCATTTAGAGGCAAATAATAGTGGGTTTTCCCCCACCATGTTAATATTCAGTGCTAAGCAGTAAGTATACGCAAGTAGGTGGCAAGCCTTGAGTGGCTAAACCTTGGTGTCATTTGATACATCAATCTGGGGCTCAACCCTCCCAAGGAGTTTTGTCCCCAGAAGGAGCCAAGTCACCCCTTCACCCTGACTCTGTTTAGCCCAGTCCACATCTTTGGTTCAGCTGGAAATCCCCCCTCCTGGGGCACTGAAATCCCAGCGTGGACACTATCCCACTCCATAGTCCACCATTCATTCATTTATCACACTATTGTCTGCTTTGACAAATTCCCCTCTGCAGATGCATTTTCTAATTGCTGTTTCTGAGAGTTATTCAATCCCCATTAATTAATCGGGTTTTCCCTCACAACACAGTTTATCTAAACAACTTCTTTCTCCTCTTCATCCCTATGCTCACTGGTTCACCCCTACAGGTCTTCTGCAGATGGTCCCATAAGTTTCTCAGTCTTCCCTTTGGTTCACTTCAATAAGCATTTATGGAGAGTCCACTGTGTTTTAGGCACTGGGGATAAATAAAAATGAGTAACAAATAGTGCCTATCCTCAAAGGAGCTATCCTAGACACACAGAAACAGATACAACACAGAGCGAAGACAGGATCCTGGAAGTTTGTACAGATTTCCCCCAAAAGCAGACCCTGAAATAGGGATGTGGATGCCATTCATTTATTTGGGAGGTGACCCAAGGAAGCACAATGAGGGAGTGAGAAAGTGAAACAGTGAGGAAGGAGAAGCTAGTGGGGAGTGTATTGATCAGTAGTTGAACACTGTGGGCAACTGGGGCTCAGTCCCACTGACAGCCCTCTGAGACAAGTGGAGGGCAGCCTTTGGAATTGTCCTATTGTGGAGCAAGGAAGCTGGGGTGTTCATCAATGAATTCCTGTCCCTCACTGGTTAAAAGTTGCTTCTGAGGCATTAACTCCCTAGCACTTTTGCCTACCCTATGTAGAGATGACATACTCCTGTGGTCAGAGAAAGCCCTCAAGTCAAGACAGAAATGCTTGAGAAATGAAGCCATAGACATGGACAGGAATTGCTCACTTGGTCTCCAGATGGTCTGGGGTAGTCCCAGGGGATATGAGTGAGGTACCAATAACACCTGTTAAATGGACACAGAAATGTGTGTGGGGGAAGGGGAGGATATTGTAAATTAGGAAAATGTTCATAGAAGTGTTGTCTTAGCAAGGTTTTGAAGGTCAATAGGCATTCTCCCAGATGGACAGATACAGAAAGTGTTTCAGACCAATGGGACATTATGCACACGGGCTTGGAGATGTGAACTAGTGTGCTGATGTGAAATATCCCAAGTAGGTGGGTACAGATAAGCCTGAAGGGGAAGAAGGAGACACAAGGTGAGATGATACTACCGAGGCTTGATAGCATTTGCGCTACATCTTTCCAATACTGGGAAACAAAATCCACAGCAAACTGGTGAAAGGGTTTTGGCAGCTGTGGCCAAGATAAAAGGTTTTGTCATCATGGCAATGCTGACAAAACCCCTTCCTGATCTCTGATCTGCAGTATCCCCTCACCACACACACACACACGCGCACACACACACACACACACCTATTTCTGGGTCCATGTAACAGGTGCTGAGTGTAGCTTCTGGGGCTATTTGGGTGGACAGGCAAGGAGGTCACACTTGGGGTCTTGGCTAGTCTCCAGATTTATGGGGCATGTTTTAAACCGTCTACATAATTTAGCTTCTTGTTTTCCCTTAGTTTGTTTACCCACTTTGATGGAAGGAGAGATTTCCTTTTCCTGAACTTCTCAATTTTACCCTAGTCATTAGCAGAATCATGGGGAGTAAAGACCTCAAGGAAATTGTGGCATTTTCATCTCTTACGAGGAAGTGTAATTTGGGGCTCAAGGAAAACAGAGCCTGTGTTATTGACAGAAGAAACATGACCCTCACAGGGGAAAAGAGAACAATATGGATTGGGATATTCTTACTTCAAACATATACCACTGTGTTTAAATAAATAAATAACCCAGAAATACCCCTGGGGGGAAAGCACAATGAACAAATTATGATGATCATATTCCATCTGTGCACTGCATCTGTGTTTGAGGTGTTTGACTCTCTGAGTAGGTCGGCTAAGCAAGGCTCCAGGAGCCACCACTAATCTTAGCAGCAGCCTTGATGATGTTCTTTCTCCATTATTTTGTGTTTTACCTCATGGGCAAAGAAAAAAGGGGAAAAACGCCAATGATAAAAATAAAGGGTCTTTTGGGAGTTGTTCTTGTTTATTTAACTTCCTTCTTTTAAAATAAAGAAATGCAGCTGGGAGCAAGGAAGGGAGAGAAAGGTAAGAGTATTTTAAAACTAATTATAGCATAAAAATCATCCAAGAGTGCTCTGTTCCGGCCTCTGTCAAAGTCCCAACTTTGTCCTAATATATGAGTCAGAGGCACCCAGGGGTTAAGCTTGTGACTGTCAAGAGCCATTATTGCATTTGGTTATTTTTGTGGGATGCTGGAATGCAGCTAGTGTCAGTCCCATCCTGTAACACAGGGCAGAGTCTCTCAACACTGGCCCTATTGGCATTTTGGGCTGAAGGATTCTTTGTCATGGGGACTGTTCTGGTCATTGTAGGATGTTTAGCAGCATCTCTGGCCTCGATCCATTGGACAGATGCCAGTAGACTACCCCCTCCCAGATTGTGACAGCCAAAAACATCTCCAGGCATTGCCAAATATCCCCTGGGGGACAAAATCACTCCTGTTTAAGAACAAATGACATAGGGCTACAAAGCTGGCTGCTATGGAAGCAAACTCATTCCACAAAATCCAGGAGGTCACTCCAATTATTTTTCCAAATTAAAAAAAAAAAGGTCCTCACCTTTCCCCGCTTTGGTCTGTAGTTGCTTTCTGACTTCTAGAGCCTTTTTATTGCCCAAAAATATACATTGCCCTACAATACTTTGTCCTTATTCGATTTTTCTCAGGCCTCTCAAGCAGATCATGGCTGCTGAACAAAACCCAGACCCCTGTGGTTGGGAACCTTGGGTGAGCTGGTAATCAAACATTTTTAGATAGTAAAAAGGAAAAGAATTTTTTTCATGTCCTTCCTATTAAAAATGCTCTGTTGCAAATTATATTATTTTTAAATTCCAGGAAAATTATCAAAGTTATAATCTTCTTAAAGGCAAGGACTATGTTTTGTACTTCTGATTATAACTATTCACAATGCTCAGCACATAGTAGATACTCAATAAATACATAATGATTAACTGATTGAAATGGATCAACTAGCAGTTAGACTTCAGTCATAGAAGCAGCAGCCATAGTAAAACCCAGAAACAAGCAAATAGACCTCTAGGTGAGTATCTTTACTTGAGTGAGTCATTAGTAAGGAAATAAGTATTACAGAGATACACCTGCTTTTCTCAGTTCAGATTGGTTCAGCAGACATATATTGAGTGCTTGGTGCAGTGGGGACTCTCAAGGCACTTAAAGGCACATAAAGACACTTCAGCGGATAATTTCAGTGCAATGTGATATATTCTAAGACACAGGGGCTTAACCAGTTCTGTGGGAGCCCAGTAGAGGGGCCCCAGCATAGCCTTTGCAAGGAGGTAAGAGCAGGATTGGAAGGTGTGATACCTAAGCTATGTCAAAGGACAGTAGACATGTGAAGGGGGTGGGAACTGAAGGGGTGGGGTGGTGGCAAGCACAGTCTAGGCAGAGGAATAGCATGAACAAAGCTGTGAAAGCATGTATTGGCATGATTGGTGTGGGAGGACCATCGCACATGATTTGATGTTGCAGGGGCTGGGAATGATGGGAGATGAAGCTGTAGACATGGAGAGGCCAGGTCATGGATGACCTGACACCCCTAGCAGGGAGTGGGGGCCCTCTTCTGCATGGAGGAGGTGCAGGGAAAGGGTTTAAGCGAGGGGGTGAGGCAATCTGATTTGTGTCTCGTGCAGCAGGAAGCACGGGCTTAAAGAGCAAAGGTCAGATGAGGCACTGTCATGATATTCAAGAGGAGAGGTGGCAGAGGCTTGCTCCAAGTATTGAAAGGTGGTGCACAGAACCGAGAAATGGAGCAGGATGTCCAAGTAGACTGAACCACAAGTGGAAACCCTCTGAATAAGGGAGAGCCCACAGGTGGTTAGGTGGCCTTTGAAAGATCTGTGGAGATGTGAAAAGGATTTCTTCCTTACCTTTGTGCTGCTCTCTCTCTCTCTCTCTCTCTGATTTGTGTGTTATTTTAGGTGGAGAAGAGAAGCTATCTTACAGATATTCCTTATAGAGGCCTTTGTGGTTTTAAGGTCTCTAAGCTCATCAAAGAGATGAAGTTGGATATCACAGAAGGAGCAGCTGGTGTCCCCAAAGGGTAGAGCTACAGGGATGGGAGGGAAAAGGAGGGAGGATCCAGATTTTGAAAGGAAGAGAGGCCTAGATTCCTAGGCTCAGTGTCTCTAAGATGACAGATGCTGGGAGGGGAAAGATCTGAGTCAGAAAATTATATATGATACACTTAATACCAGTGAATTCAGGACTGCTTGTGAATTTCTGGAGTGCAATGCTAAGATCTGGAGTGCAGGTGAAGGTGCTTAGAATTGAGCAAGTCAAGAACTCATAAGGCTGGTAGTGTGTTGAATGGACCATCCACAAAGGCATTGACATGTCCCAGAATTAAATGGAGATTCAGTCTGCCCCTGAGATTTGTGTAGCCTCTGCAAGAGTACAAATGGAGGTGCCTGCCTTCTCTTCCCACACCCAACCTGATCTATTCTGAGATGTGGAATAAGGAGGACAGGGTAGGTGGGATGGGCTTGAACATCCAAGCTTCACTCACACCTTCCCATCCAGTAGCTACCTGGAAGCCCCTAGGAGTGCACACACCAGTAGCACTGCTCACCCTCTGAAGGACAGACCTGTGGAGGAGTCCCTGGAAGTTGGCTGAGGGCCATATGGGGCAGGCACTTTCAAGGTCCTAGAACATAGTTTTGAAAGAGGGGGCACGGGCTGTCTGTGAGACTCTTCCCTTGGCCCCTTAGATTTCTTGTCTCTTAGAGAGCAGCGTCCTCTAAAACATGGGGCCCAGGGTAGGAACCCTGATGGATTAGATCTAAAGGCAGTAACGGCAGGTTTAGAGATGGAGAAAAAAGATATGAGTCAGGGTCTTGGTCTTCAAAGAGAGAGAGAGAGTGTGTGTGTGTGTGTGTGTGTGTGTGTGTGTGTGTTTCTGTGTGTTTTGATAATATGGGTGGCAGTGATGGCAAATAGAGGGGAAATAAATAAATATAGGGGAAATCAAGGTGAAGATCCACCTTAATCCAACTCAATTGCCTTAGAATGCAGTGAGATGTAAGCTTATGCTCTAGTAGGTTGATTTTCTGGTTTTCCCTGGTAACCTTCAGTTCCTGCAGAGTTAAAAAGACAGGCAAGCAGAGTGGAGAAATGCTGAGAGATGACACACTGAGAAGTGGTAGCTGGCAGCAAAAGACAGCAAGAGGGTGAGAGAGAGAACAGTCCCCAAATAGAAAAACATATTAGGAGGGGGTCATCTAGTGCCAGGGCAAATAGCCTTACATGCCTCAAAAGCTCCTCAGGACACAACTCCATTACAGCATGGAACAATGATGAATGTGCTTTTAGAAGTTTCCATTTTTGGGAAAAAGCATTTGCTTTCAGTTGTCTAAAAAATCCATTAATTAAACCTCCTCTCTCTCCAACAACTCGTGATGAGTTGGATATTGCTGCAGATCCCATGTTATCTGAGCATCAGATTCTGTTACCTCCCCTCTGGTTCAGTATCACCTGATCAAGTTTGATATTGCTCTTTCTCCTCCTGCCTCCCTCCTGGAGAATTTCACCTGCCTCATCCACGGAGGAGCATTGCATGGCTCATTGCGTGGTCAAGCAGGATAAAGTCAGCTCCACTCATCTAAGCCCGAAAATGAAGCGGCAATTCTGCTGTTATGCTCTAATTCACAGGCTCATCATTAAATTGTTATCATAGCCTCATATGAGACTTTTAATTCTCTTACAACAGCTGGCAAATGGCAGGAACAGATGCTCTCACTCACTGAAGTGGCTTCTGCAGGAGCAGTGGAGGAGAGAGAGGATAATGGGTGCCAGCAAGGAAGGTTCAGACACTCCCTTATCCCCCACTCTCAATCCTGGAAAATCTGGGCTTCCACTTTGGGGGTCTTATTGTAGCTCACCAGGAGCTGGTCACAGTATGGAACCAAGAGAGGTGTGGGCCTGGGAGAGCTTTTGTATGGCTTTTAGAGCTCCCCTTAGCTCCGAGTGGATTCCCACAACTTCCCTATATCAAGTCCTCGGCTCTACAGGTGGGCCCTAAAAGCAAGAATGCAGATGGGATCCCCACCCCATGGTGGCGCTATGCTTACCCTCTTTACCCTCAGCAAGAAAGGCACTGTAGGCCAATCTGGGAACCAAACCATTGTTCATAATATCGCTTTTATGAACAGGGGTTTCCAGTGCCAAACCACTGACTGACAAACATATTCGAGTAATTTGGGGCCATCGTGTTTGTACATGTGTCTGCATGTCATGCCAGCATGTCCCCAACACTCATCTGCAGAATCCACACCCAGGCTCTAGGGCCATTCCTGATCTGAATGGGTGGATGAGACATGATGATGACAGTGGTGGAGTGGGAGGAGGAGGAGAGGAGCCGACATGTTTTACGACCCTGCTCTGCAGCATCAAGGCCAGCTCAGTAGGATCAAGTGCTCTGGAGAATGAAATCCCACTTGGTAGTATCAAGCGTAGTGTTAAGAGCTGACAGGTTTTCCAACCCCATTCTGCATTACCAAGTATCAGAATGTCTATGACTACTCCGTCGGTAGGAGTTACTGACACCCTTTCAGAGATAAGGAAACTGGACTGGGAGAGATGAGGTAACGTTTCCCAGGTGGAGGGGAGGTCAAAGAGCCAGGATTCTCATTTACCCCATGCTCTAACCAGTGTCCGGCAGCCTCTCCTAAAAGGCACCTTGGGTGCTTATACTTTGTACTTCAAGGGCTCATTTGCACTGAGTTTTCTGATAGTCCAGGACTGATCTTATCTCTCGAGTCTAACAGTAAGGCTCTGTCTTGTTCCCTGTGGCCCATCACCTTGATTTAGGTCTCTTTTCTGATAGCTGCATCCTTATCTAATTCCTGTACATCAGGTGCCTCTCATGACCAGGATCTCCATTCCTCTAGGACAAAATATTCACCCTGAGCTTTCCAGTGTTGCTCATAAGTCCCAGTTACTGGGACCCTAGTCCCCCAGTGCCTTCTTCTAGATTTATAGACAATGACTACTTACTAGTTGCCCCCACTGCTGACAGTCTGCTTCCCTGATTCACACTGCCTCTTTCTGATCTATGAGCTCCTATCCTCAGCCCAGCTGTAAGCATCTGGCCATCCCTAGCCACTGGGTAATGCCTCATCAACATGCCCCGTCCGTCC
>NW_012106598.1:1343932-1345989 GCF_000951045.1 Mandrillus leucophaeus
AAGGTAGAAAATAGTGATAGTGGAGAGAATCATGGATGAGGAAAGACCCTCACGTTGAATGTCAGGGAAAGTTTTAGAGCAGATAGAGAGGTGTAGATGCTACGTGGCAGCTTTGGAGTATGAGAGAATTTGAGAAGAGTCAAAATTTATTATTTTTATTATATTATTATATACCATGTTGCCTAGGATTATGCATGGGATTCCCCATGTTTAAGAGATACACTGAAAGAAGGGTTACTAAAATTACTTTTAGTTTCTGAAGTGCATTTATTCGAATGTGATTTTGAAAAGAGGCGGGACCATGTGGAACTCCAGAACCATAAAAACCCCATGTGGATACTGCCCCAGGCCACGGAGGAAAACATAATTGTTTTGCAGACCATCATCTGACAAGTTCTTAGGAGGGTACTGTTTTCATCTGAAGAAAAATTTTACCCAAATTCTACCATGTTTTCCAATGCTGCAGTCCCTCTCACCTGGAATCCTTGCATCCTTGGCTCCCTGTATCTGCAATGCAAAAGAAACACAAATATTTACCTATAGCAAAACTTTGAGAATTCCCACAAAGTCAGGCTGCCAGGAAAGGCTAAGAGCCCGGGAAGGAGAAAGAGGGGACAATACATTCTGCATGGTTTAGGCATCCTTGCTGCCCAGTGCCTTTTAATCCTCTTGGCAAATGGCCTGGGTTTATTTTTAAGAGTAGGCTGGGCAAACTCAGATGGAAAAGGCAATACATGCCTGGAGCACAGGAGCCGGAGTAGAAAATATGGGACTCTCCAACTTCTCATCTTGCGGTGCTAATCCCATCACCTATAGTAATGTTGCAAGGCAGCTGAAAGCTTGAATTCTATCTCCAAGGTTATAAAGGAGGTATAAAATAAAACATCTATCAAATATTTTGAGATCCTTAGAAGCACAGAATGTTACAGCTGAAAATCCTAGGTGTCTCTGAGAATGTGGAAATAGGCCATTTTAGTTTAAAACAAACAAAAGATTGCAATTTACTGAGCCTGAAGTGGTTTGAGATCTATGTATGCTTAATCTAGCAATACATGTCCCAAATACTGCAGGTCCTCTTGACTTTAATCATGGAAAGATGATTCCATATTCATTGAGAAGAAATAAATAAAGCAGCTCTCTTTAACCTTCCTTTCCCAAATACCAAAACCACTCCTTTGCATGTAACACACTGAAGGCTTCAGCAAACTATTGAGTGCTTTTCTCCATTTCATCTTAGTAGGAATCACACTTTTTACTTCCCTTTTCTGCTTTTGGTAAGCCTCAGGATTTGCCAGTGAGGAAGAGACCCTTTCAAAATATTGGACACCAGATACCGGATTTGGAGGAAATAAGGGTGATGTCATCTAGGGAAAGGCAGTCGAAAAAAGAGCCATGTAAAGCCTGGAGACAGAATCATCTGAAAATGTTAGAGGGAACAGTATCTGATGCTCACATAGGGCTGGAAATAGTGTCTGTTCTGAACCAGACATAGAAAGAGGCAGGAAAACACAACCTATAATGAGGAAAATAATTAATCAGTAGAAACCATCCCCAGAGCAGAGCAGGACACTAAAATAGTTTTTATTTTGAGTTCTTCTATATTTCAAAAAGTTTAATAGAAATGTGGAAAATATAAATGATCCAAATTGAATTTCTGGAGATGAAAACTACAGTGCCTGAGATTAAAATACACTGGATGGAAGTGATGGCAGACTAGACATTGCAGGAGAGAAAAGATTCGTTGGACTTGAAGATTGAGGTATAGAAACTACCTAAAATGAAACACAGAGAGAACAAATAGTTTCAAAAGTTACGGGAGCTGTCCGGGCATGGTGGCTGCTCACACCTGTAATCCCAGCACTTTGGGAGGCCAAGGTGGGCGGATCACCTGAGGTCAGGAGTTCAAGACCAGCCTGGCCAAAATGGTGAAACCCCATCTCCACAAAAATACAAAAATTAACCAGGCATGATCATGGGTGCCTGTAATCCCAGCTACTCAGGAGGCCAAAGAGGGAGAATCACTTGAACCTGGGAGGCAGAAGTTGCAGTGAGCTGAA
>NW_012106598.1:1346669-1425953 GCF_000951045.1 Mandrillus leucophaeus
AAAAAAAAAATGTATTATATTGTAGGGTTTACAATATTTGTGAAAACAAAGTGTATGCTAACAATACCACAAAGCCCATAAAGGGAGAATGGAAGAAAGGATTTTATACTATACTTAAAAATGCTATATCACTTGAGGGTAGAATGTAAAATGTTAGAGATTTATATTATAAGCCCTATAGCAGCCACTAAATAACAAAACAAAGAGTTATAGCTAATAAACCAAGGAAAAAGGTAAAGTTATTTAAAAAAAAAAAAACACTGTATTAATCCAAAAAAGGCAGAAATAGAGAAACATGGGACAAAGGACAGCTGGGACAAATAGAAAAAAAATACAATAATGAACTGAAGTCTACCCATATCAGCAATCACATTAAATATAAATGTTGAAACAATCTCAATGAAAAGGCAGATATTGTCAGAGTAGATAAAAAAGCAAGACTGACCTATATGTTGCCTATAGGAAACATACATTAAAAGTAAATATACAAATAGGTTAAAAGTAAAAGGATGATAGAAAGACAAAGTCTTGTCAAGATATTGGTTCTTTCCAACTTGTTCTAAAGATTCATCACAATTCACAAAAAGTAAACGTCCCTGCAAGATATTTTGTAATATCAACAAAGATTCTGAAGTTTATATGGAGAGGCAAAAGACCCAGAATAGCCAACACAATATTGGGGGACAAGAAAAAAGTAAACCTGATACTGCTCAACTTCAAGACTTACTATAAATCTACAATAATCAAGACTGATATTGATGAGAGAATCAATAAATAGAACAATGGAATTGAATAGAGAGCTCATAAATAGACCCATGTGAATATAGTTAACTAATCTTTGACAAATAAGCAAAGGCAATGTAATGAGGAAAAGATAGTCTTTTCAACAAATGATACTGGAATAATTGGATATCCATATATAAAAAGATGGATCTAGACAAAGACTTTACACCCTTCACAAACATTAACTCAAAATGGATCATAGGCTTAAATGTAAAATCCAAAACTATAAAACTAGAAGAGTTAAAAAAAGAAAAAGAAAGAAAATCTAGATGACCTGGGATTTGGCAATAACTTTTAGATGCAACACCAGAACCACAATCTATGAAATAAAGAATCGATGAGCTGGTGTTTACTGAAATTAAAGACTTCTGCTTTGCAAAAGACATTGTCAAGAGAATGAGAAGACAAACCACAGATGGGCAGAAAATATTTGCAAAAGACATATTTAATAAAGGACAGTTATCCAAAATACACCAAGAATTTTAAAACTGAACATTAAGAAACAAACAACCTGATTTAAAAATGGGCAACAGATCTGAACAAGCATCTCACCAAAAATATACAGATGGCAAATAAGTGTATGAAAAGATGTTTAACATTATATGCCATTAGGGAATTGCAAGTTAAAACAGCAATGAGACATTGATTAGAATGTTGAAAATTCATGACAATGACAACACCAAATGCTGACAAGGATGTGGAGCAACAAGAACTCTCATTCATTGCTGTGGAAATGTAAAATGGTACAGTCACTTTGGAAGGCATTTTGGCAGTTTCTTACAAAACTAAACATACTCTTACCAAACAATACAGTAATAATGCTCCTTGGTATTTACCCAAAGAAGTTGAAAACTTATGTTCATGCAAATATCTGTACATGGTGTTTATAGCAGCTTGATTTATAATTGCCCAAACTTGGAAGCAACCATGATGTCCTTCAGTAGGTGAATAGATAAATAAATGGTGGTACATCCAGACAATAGAATATTATTTGGTGCTAGAGGGAAATGAGCTATTAAGTCATGAAAAGACACAGAGGGAACTTAAATGTATATTCTGACAAGAAGCTTGTCTGAAAGGCTGCATACTTATGATTCCAACTATATGACATTCTAGAAAAGGCAGAACTATAGAGACAGTAAAAAGATCAGTGGTCATCAGGGATTGGGAGGGGGAGAGATGAAAAGGAGGAGTATAAAGGATTTGTAGGGCAGTGAAACTACTCTGCAGGATACTATATGGTGGATACATGTTATACCTTTTTGAAAGCCTGTAGGATGTACAATACCAAGAGTGAACTCTAATGTAAACTATAAACTTTAAGTAACAACAATGTGTCAATGCATGTTCTTGAACGGTAATGAATGTACCACTCTGGGGTGGGATGTTTACAGAGGGGGAGGCTGTATATGTGTGGGGAAGAGGGTACACAGGATACTTCTGTACTTTATAATCACTTTTGCTATGAACCTAAAACTGCTCTAAAAACAATGTCTATTTAAAAAAGAAAAATAATGAAAAAAGATATATCATGCTAACATGAATCAAAATAAAGCTGGAGTGGCTATGTTAGCATCAGACAAAGTAGACTTCAGAGCCAATAGAATCTTCAGGTCTGTTTTATAAAGATAACATGGTCAACTCTTCAGGAGGATGAAGCACACCATATACCTGGTAATATTGATCAAAATGACTGTATTAGTCCATTTTCATGCGGCTGATAAAGACATGACTGAGACTGGGCAATTTACAAAAGAAAGGTTTAATAGACTCACAGTTCCATGTGGCTGGGGAGGCCTCACAGTTGTAGAAGGTGAAAGGCACGTCTCACATGGTGGCAGACAAGAGAAGGGAATGAGAGCCAAGCAAAAGCAGAAACCCCTTATAAAACCATCAGATCTGGTGAGACTTATTTACTACCACAAGAACAGTATGGGGGAAACTGCCTCCATGATTTGATTATCTCCCACCAGATCCCTCCCACACCATGTGGGAATTATGGAAGCTACAATTCAAGATGAGATTTGAGTGGGGACACAACCAAACCATATCATTCTGCCCCTGGCCCCTCCCAAATCTCATGTCCTCACATTTCAAAACCAATCATGCTTTTCCAACAGTCCCCCAAAGTCTTAGTTCATTTCAACATTAACTCAAAAGTACACAGTCCAAAGTCTCATCTGAGACAAGGCAAGTCATTTCTGCCTATAAGCCTGTAAAATCAAAAGCAAGTTATTACTTACTAGATACAATGGGGGTACAGGCATTTGGTAAATAAAGCCACTCCAAATGGGAGCAATTGGCCAAAACAAAGGAGTAAAAGGCCCCATGCAAGTTTGAAATCTAGTGGGGCAGTCAAATCTTAAAGCCCCAAATTGATCTTTGACTCCATGTCTCATATCCAGGTAATGCTGATGCAAGAAGTGGGCTCCCATGGCCTTGGGCAGCTCTGCCCCTGTGGCTTTGCAGGGTGCAGCCTCCCTCCCAGTTGTTTTCACAGGGTGGTGTTGAGCATGGCTTTTCCAGGTGCACAGTGCAAGCTGTTGGTGGATCTACCATTCTGGGTCTGGAGGATGGTGGCCCTCTTCTTCCAGCTCCACTAGGCAGTGCCCCAGTGGGGACTCTCTATAGGGGGACCCACCCCACATTTCCTTTCTGCACTGCCCTAGCAGTGGTTCTCCATGAATGCCTTGCCCCAGCAGCAAACTTCTGTCTGGACATCCAGGCATTTCCATACATGCTCTGAAATTTAGGTGGAGGTTCCCAAACCTCAAGTCTTGACTTCAGGCTCAACACCACAAGGCTTGGGGCTTTCACCCTCTGAAGCCATGGCCTAAGTCATACATTGGCCCCTTTTAGTCATGGCTGGAGCAGCTGGGATGCAGGCACCAAATCCCTAGACTGCACACAGCAGAGGGACCCTGGGCCCAACCCACGAAACCATTTTTTTCTCCTAGGCCTCCAGGCCTGTGATGGGAGGGGCTGCCACAAAGATCTCTGACATGTCCTGGAGACATTTTCCCCATTGTCTTGGTGATTGACATTTGACTCCGTGTTACTTATGCAAATTTCTGCAGCTGGCTTGAATTTCTCCTCAGAAAATGGGATTTTCTTTTCTACCGCATTGTCAGGCTGCAATTTTTCTGAATTTTTATGCTCTGCTTCTCTTACAAAACTGAGTGCCTTTAACAGCACCCATGTCACCTCTTGAATGCTTTGGTGCTTAGAAATTTCTTCCGCCAGATACCCTAAATCATCTGTCTCAAGTTCAAAGTTCCACAAATCTCTAGGGCAGGGACAAAATGCCACCAGTCTCTTTGCTAAAACATAACAAGAGTCACCTTTGCTCCAGTTCCCAACAAGTTCCTCATCTCCATCTGAGACCACCTCAGCCTGAATTTCATTGTCCATATCATTAACAGCAGTTTGGTCAAAGCCATTCAACAAGTCTCTGGGAAGCTCCAAATTGTCTCACATTTTCCTGTCTTCTCCTGAGCCCTCCAAACTATTCCAAACTCTGCCTGTTACCCAGTTTCAAAGTCGCTGCCACATTTTTGGGTATCTTTTCAGCAATGCTCCACTCTACTGGTACCAATTTACTGTATTAGTCCATTTTTGCACTGTTGATAAAGACATACCTGAGACTGGGGAATTTACAAAAGAAAGAGGTTTAATGGACTCACAGTTCCACGTGGATGGGGAGGCCTCACAATCAGGGCAGAAGGTGAAAGGCACATCTCATGTGACAGTAGACAAGAGAAGAGAATGAGAGCCAAATGAAAGGGGTTTTCCCTTATAAAAGCCTCAGATCTTGTAAGACTTATTCACTACCACGAGAACAGTATGGGTGAAACTGCCCCCATGATTCAATTATCTCCCACTGGGTCCCTCCCACAACACGTGGGAATTATGGGAGCTACAACTCAGAATGAGATTTGAGTGGGTACACAGCACAACTGTATCAATGACCAACTCTAAGACACACTCTAATAAAATTGCAGGACTTTATAGAAAAAGAAAAATATTTTGAGCATCTAGAAAAAAGAGTACATGGCATGAAAGAGAAAATTAGATTATTATCACACTTTTTGCCAGAAGAAAATGAAATAACATATTTAAGGTGTTCAAGACAGAAAATGTGAGCCCAAAACTGTGTATTCAGCAAAATTGACTTTCAATATAAAGGGTACAGACATACTGTTTATCAACAACTTAGGGAAACTGGTTCCGTAAGTCCCCCACTAAGAAGTCTTCTACCACACAAACCTTGGGCAACCAAAATAACTAGAGACATCTTCATGGGGAGCATTAAATACACAGTTACTTGTGAAACTAAGATTAAATGAGAGCTAATGATAGAGTAAAGTATGTAGTGGCTCCATGTCCTGACAATGGAGATATAGTACAACTATCTTTTTTAAGTGGGGTGGATCGAGAGATCATATGTAAAACACTTTTAAAATGTTTTTGGTCATAATAATGATGGTAGGATTAGTATTTTATTCTGAGTCTGCTGTGTATGCAATATGGGATAAAACAAATGAGTAACTGTGGGGTAATCTAATTCTATCATCCCTTGTGTCCTTGAGAACAGGAATCTTGGCGTGGAAGAAAGGATATACAGATTAAAGAGGTTAATAAAAGCTCTGTCATCAAATATGCTTTCTCTGCTATATAACAGAGCTGGGGGCTGCTGAGGGACTATATACGTGTATTCCCTCTGCAACCCCCAGCTCCATTCACTGAAAAGGTCTAGAAACAATGATCAATCTAGTAGCAATGGACATCCCTAGCATTCAGACTGATTCTGAAATACCAATTTTTACTCAAAAGATGCAAACCTCCTTAGAGAAATGGCTAATTCCAAATCCAAGTCAGAAAGTGTCCAAGAGGAACGATTTGTCACACCAGTCAGCAAGGAAGCTATTAAAGACTACTAGGGTTCGGCCGGGTGTGGTGGCTCACACCTCTACTCCCAGCACTTTGGGAGGCCAAGGCGGGCAGATCACGAGGTCAGAAGATCGAGACCATCCTGGCTAACAAGGTGAAATCCTGTCTCTACTAAAAATACAAAAATTAGCTGGGCGTGGTGGTGGGCACCTGTAGCCCCAGCTACTTAGGAGGCTGAGGCAGGAGAATGGCATGAACCTGGGAAATGGAGACTTATAGTGAGCCGAGATCGCATCACTGCACTCCAGCCTGGGTGAGAGAGCGAGACTCCATCTCCAAAACAAACAAACAAACAAACAAAAAAACTACTAGAGTTCTGACAAAAGAACTCAACAGCCAAATTGTAGAGAATCCCATATCAAAAGATAGGAAAAGTTTAGCTTCAACAACAATAATTTCAAGGGACTGAAAGTCATTACACATGTTTAAATCCACAATTCACAATGGTCTTTAAAATTTTTGAAAGAATTAGTCATCTAAAGAGGAGGTAGGCTCTTGATTTATCCTGCTTTCCCCATATGAACTGTACCTATGAGCATACATACAGGTTGAGCATCCCTGATCTGAAAATCTGAAATCCAAAATACTCCAGAATCCAAAACTTTCTGAGCTCCAACAGGATGCAACAAGTAAATGACAATGGCATTGTTAACACTGCAGAAAAAATGCCTGTGGATGACGTGGTGAAAATGTGTGGTGGGCTTATTGAAGGACTATAGCAGTGTGCATTCACCACAGAACAAGAAATAAAGGCAGTTTATAACACCAAAGAGAGACTTGCAAGACAAAAACTGCAATTAATGCAGCAGATGACAAGGAAATATTTTAAAGTCATCCAGCAGAATGTTTTCTCATCCCTAGCAGACCTATATCCTGGTCCCTCAACTATTTCTAATGTTCCTTCTTACCTAAAAGAAAAAAAAAAAGCAATGTACAATAACCTTTTAATCAAAATACAGCCTTGTAAGTGGAGACTGAAGTCTACCTTTGTTGCTACTGCTGTTTCATAGCTGATGCATGTATTCTGGTGATGCTACTGTGCCGCTTAGTTACCCTGAACACATATTTTTTCACTGTATCAGTGATAAACTTTTTGCTAAGTATTTATGCATGAATAAGTGTGGGAAAATGATTGCTTATTGGTAGCATATACATTCAGAGTCAGGAATGATAGTGATGCCAGGCAACCACTGATTGTCCATATGGATGGCTGAGATAGTGATTCTTTGCTTTCTGATGATTCAATGTACACACATTTTGTTTCATGCACAAAATTATTTAAAATGTTATATAAAATTACATTCAGATTATGTGTATAAGGTGTATATGAAACATAGGCGGGGTGTGGTAGCTCATGCCTATAATCCTAGCAATTTGGGAGGCAGAGACGGGAAGACCACTTGAGCCCAGGAGGACAAGACCAACCTGGGCAACATAGGGAGACCCTATTTCTACAAAAAAAAAAAAAGAAAGAAAGAAAGAAAAATTATCTGGGTGTGGTTGTGCATGCCTGTGGTCCCAGCTACTTGGGAGGCTGAGGCGGGAGGGTCACTTGAGCCAGGGATGTCGAGGCTGCAGTGAGCTGTCATTGCACCACTGCCCTCCAGCCTGGGTGACAGAGTGAGACCCTGTCTCTAAATAAAAAAAAATAATAATAATGTATATATGAAACATAAATGAATTTTGTGTTTAGACTTGGGTATATGCAAATATTTCAAAATCCAAAAAACTTTGAAATCTGAAACACTTCTGGTCTTAACCATTTCAGATGAGGGATGTTCAACATGTAGCAGATGAAGGCAATAGTCTCTCTATAAAAGCATTTCCCAATTGATAAATGAAAATTAGGATATCACCAACTTGCAATTTCCAATGAATGAACAAATATAGGTAGATATAGTAGATATAGTATAGGTAGATATAATAGGTATAGGTATAGAGACCAAAGGAACCATGAGGAGAGGTATGGGAAAAACATACTTTTGCTGTTCTCTTGGCAGACAAAAATGATAGTGACCACTGCCACTGCACTCCAGCCTGGGCAACATAACAAGATTCAACTCTAAAAATATATATATTTTTAAAAAAGAACTCATAGAGCTACAGAGCAATAGCTCAGCACTGTTTGGGGGCAGGCCTGAGCCTGTGTGCCTCCCTTCCCTTGGTGTGGTGTCCTGAAGGGAGGATCTGATCTGGTCTTTATCTCACCATTCATTTATGAAGAGCCCCTACTGGAAAGAAAAGCTCAACCAGGTGGAATTTCAAATCAATTTACTTTCAAGGTTAACTTTCCTCAAGTCTGGTCTACCCATGGTTGTCTTGTTTTAGGCCCTAAGTCCCAGTCCAATTAGTTGGAGCCAGGGTAATGGAGTTAATTTTACTGGAAGCACCATTTAGGAAGGGCTTCTTGGGCAGATTTTTCTACCTTCCTCCTCCAAGGGTTAAGCTCTCGCCAATGAGACTTCTGAGAAGTTTTAAAAGAAGAGGACACACCCTCCTCTCCTTCCTTCACCAGCTTCCAGAAACAATAATATGGTGGACTCCTACAGCCATCTTAGAACATGAGGATGAGACGTTTAAAGGGAAGGCAGAGCAGAGAACTAGGGGAACTAGCTGTGTCAGACTGTGCTGGCCTCAGACTACCTACCTCTAGATTTGTGTGAAACCGAAAGAAACCACAGTTATTTGGAGGTTTTCTGTTATATGTAATTGACTATTTTCCTCATTATTATAACCCCCATACATTCCAATCTAGTAAAATAGGCAAATCCTGGGCTCTTTCTCCTAAGGACATCACCAAATGGCTGTCTAAACTGATAAACACAGAGAACTATGGCGAGTAATGGCAGCAGGTATTAGTTTTGCAGGGGTGTATTTTCTTTCCTCTTTTTTTTTTTTTGAGATGAAGTCTGGCTCTGTCACCCAGGCTGGAGTGCGGTGGTGCGATCTCACCTCAGTGCAACCTCCACCTGCCGGGTTCAAGCGATTCTCCTGCCTCAGCCTCCTGAGCAGCTGGGATTACAGGCGCCTGCCACCACGCCTGGCTAATTTTTGTATTATGGTAGAAACAGGGTTTCACCATGTTGACCAGGCTGGTCTCGAACTCCTGACCTCAGGTGACCCACCTGCCTCAACCTCCCAAAGTGCTGGGATTACAGGTGTGAGCCACAGCGACTGGCCAAGAGTGTCACTATTTCAATAGGAATCTTTCAGACACTCAATGCCCTAGGCCTAGGTAATTAACCTCTGTGGTAGACACTTTTATTTGCCTTTACAGCATTCATTCTCCCTTGCCAACAAAGTGCTAATTTTGTTCTGGTGTGAAGTGTCTGTGTGCTAAGATGAGGCTGGAATTTTCTCTCTCTCCACATGGCTACTTATACCTACTCCTCTCTGTGTGTCTGGTTCATTCTTCTTGCTCTGTTGTACAACTTTCTTTGCTTCTCCATGCATGTGGCAGAAAATGGCTTTGCCCAAGCTCTCCAACTGACATGCACCATACAGACTAGCTGTTTCTGAACCACAATTCTAAATTTCTGAGAGAGTGGTATTGGCTCTGCTTTAGTTAAGTACGTTCCTCTGATCCAATAAACTGGGTCGAGGAGGGCTGTGTAATACCTACATGATAGCAACTGCTGGGGGCAACTCCAAGAGAAGTTTGGGTGTAGCACTCAGAGAAGTGCAGGAACTGGGCAGACACCCCAAGAGGGCATCTGCTATAAGCTTGACTGCAGTTGATACATACTAGCTTCCTGGTCCCCATAGCTATACTCCCAAGGCTGTGATCTTACTGAGGCCAGGGCCCAGAAGGGTTGCTGCCCAGTATAGATACTGCAGAAGGATCACCAGATATTGTAGGTAGACAAGATGGATGTAATACCCATCAATGCCAATCACCAAATCTTTCTAGCTCTCTGCTTTCTGGGTGGGTAGAATTTTATTTCCTGGTCCCCTGAGGTTGGATGGCACTATGTAACCAGTTCTGTCATTGTGGCATTTAATTACTGGTGAAGGGGCTTCTAAGATGGTTCTTTCCTTCTTCCATGATCATTGGTAATATTTCAGATGATGATTGCTCCATCAGTCGGATCCTAGTGTAGATATCATAATGCAATGGGCTTGTGATTCATAGAATATAAGCAGAAAGATGTCACTGAGATTTGGGAGTGCTTGTTACTGCAGCCTGCCTATCCTATCGTGGGTGATACCATGCAGATTGGGCTGGGGTTAGCAGCATTGCTGGAAGAAGACACTTGAAGATTCTAAATCACAACCAAGCCTGTCACACAGACTCTTTTTCCTTCCTCTGTTCTGGGTCCTCCTTGAATCCCTTGTCCCTACTTCAGAAAGAAAAGTGCTATTTCCTAGTAGTGAAAGCATCAAGAAGCAATAAAGTTGAGAGTTTCTTTCTTGCTTGGGCAGGGGTGGTGCCCAGAGGTGTGCCGGACACATGGATAGAGTTTTGTTAGGGGAGTTTGGTGCTCACACCAGACTCAGAGAGAGCTGTCCCTTAGCTGAGACTCAGCTTAGTTTGCAAAAGGACAGAGCCCAGGATAGGGGGCACAGCTTAGGATAGGGGGCACAGCTTAGCTCTAAACTACCAGGTAAGGATCCGAATGCTGTCCCCTTTCCTGCAAAAGTCATGGAAGACAGGCTGAGGAGTCTGGAAAGCGAAGCTGAAAGCCAGGGTTGCTCCAGTACATGCAGATCCCAAATGTGGGAATGCTATGTGATGATTTTATGAAATACAAAAGTCAAATGAATTTTTCATGAAGAAGTTATCTTCCCAAGATGCAATAATGGAAAATTCCTTTCAAGAACTGGTGTTTAGACCTCACAAAAATGCGCGGCAAATTGCATTGTGATTTATTTGTCAATGTTTTTATAGGTTAGGCGTTACTTTCTACCCCACAGCTGGAGTCAATTTTTAATATTTAAAAGTGGAAAGAAAGCAAAACCTAAACACATCCAGAGCTGTCTGTTTTAGATTGAGCTTTTCCCAAACAGTGATGTTTAGAACTGAACCCTGAGCCTGGTCGGTCTGTGGCCAGCTGGCACTTACTTCCCTGCAACATAGAATTAAAGTATCTGGAACTGGGCAGATTACATATAAGACCTCCTAAATTATAATTGGTGGGTCTGGTGTTTATAACCATTTTCAAGTGCACATAGCCTGTCTGCCCTCTCAATTGAAGAAGGAAAGAGTCTTTGTACTTTTTATTCTGGGTTTTCCTTCATGCCCTGAGCTTAAGATGCCATGAACATAATTTTCAAGTCCAGTGGGTTCTGGCCTTATTAGATGACTGGATTAGCAGGGATCCAGCACTCCAATCAACTATAGAGATGCAAATTGGGTCTCCAGACTTTGACTCCTAAGGAGCCTAGTTTGGAAATGACCCAGGGTTCACCTGCCTGGGTCTCCAGGTAAAACGAGGATGTTGGCCTTGAACATGGGTTCCCATAGCAAGGATTCTAATCTCAAAAGAGATCAAGCCTTGAAGCTTAATCCCATTATCTTGAGCCAAGTGTCCAGGCTGTAATGGGAGTCTCATTTTTACAGAATGGTGCTCCCAGAAGCACGGGATTCATACCTCAGTGCATAGCACACTGTACCTCATGCTTAACTGCAGCCACCATGGTTGGAGGCGTAAGGCTGGCACTGGCACTGGACTTGGCTGAGGCTGTCATGTGTGTGCTTACTAATAAAGGACTTCGTAACACACAACATCTGGAAGGAGGAAAAACAACTGTAACTGTGATAGGCAGATCCCCTTTGGGTAAAACGTTGATACCCTTCTAATGGAGGGCATGTTTCTCTTTGCCTTCTCCTTTCTGCTTCCTCCTGATAATTTAGCCAAGGGCCACAAGAGTTGACCCATTTCCAAATGTGTGCGTGGGTCCACCTGAATCTGCCAGTGGGGGGCCTTTGAAGCTGTGAACAACACCCCCTCGTCAGACTTTGAGACGTATCAACCCCTTAAGAGACAAGCTTCAGGTTATAAGGAGCCTCCGCAAAGCATGGAAATGTCAGATGTACAAGTATCTGCGGCTCAGCTTCAGCTACTGTGGCCTTTCCCCAGGACCCATGCCCAGGGTCCTCATCCTGAACCCCAGAATCAACAGACCCCCTTCAATAAACTCCAACATTCTGAACATCAACAAGTGAGGGGATGGGGAAGGGCAGTGATTATTCCAAGGGCAGAGATGCTGTCAGGTTTTGCTCCAAAAAGGATTTCTCGCCTCACAAAAAGAATTTGCCACGGATTTCCTTTTAAAAGTGAACACCCCAAGAACACTCAGCAGATGATTCAGTTTAACGTGCAAATCACCAGGAACACAATGCACGAAGTGAGGTACACGGGCAATAGGGGCCAAGGTGCAGCAGACCTTCCCACCAGCAGGGGGAGCTGTTCCCCTGGGTCAGGCAGCCATGGCAGGTCCAATCACACACCCGTTACCCAATAAAAACACACTGGGGCTTCAAAAGGCAGAAACAGAACTGAACCCTGCTGTCCAGAAAAGACCCCACAGATACCCAGTAGGCTTGTGCTTTATCCTGAAGGCAATGGGGAGCCACGAAGGATTCTGAGGTGTGTGGAGTTGTATCAGGGCTTCCGGTCGTTCTTACCCAGTGCCTGTGACTTCTTTGAGGAATCCATTGCCAGGGATAGTGTTCCCTGCATTTTTGGCTCTTCTTTTAAAATGCATTACAGTGATGATCCATGAGCCACCTTCCAGGGACCCAGGGCAGGTTCAAGGTTAGGGGTGTTTCTCAAGAAGTGCATAGCTTTGTGTGTTGGCTCAGAGGAAAGGTAGGCATGGTTTAGGGGAATGAGAGGCGGGTGACAGGCAGAAATGCAATTGTTTTTTGCTCCAGTAAAGCTCCAAGCCTTCAAACAAGAAGCTTGGCACCAAAAATGGTGCTGTTAGAAAGTTAATGGGCAAGACATTCTGAGAAAGGGTTGTGGAGATAAGCATCAGGAGGAAACAACACTGTTTTAAGTTCTCTGGCATCCAGGAAGTCAAGAAAAGCAGAGCCACCCCTGAGCTGGACTGCAGCGCACACACGCACAGGCTCATGGAATCCAAGCTCTGTCCAGAGACAAACATCGCTCAGAAGCAAATCGAGAGTGACTTTTTTGAAGAAAGAGCTGGGGAAATGGTATTTCCTTCCTGTGCTGAAGAACAGAGTCACGACATTCTGGGGAAGAGATGTGAGCTCCCAGGGGCAAGAACTGGGCACCATCCCTCTATTCCTGCTGAATATTAATAGCCAAAGCAAATATATTGACTTCAGAGAGCTCCAAAAGACAGAGTCACTCAAGAGGAAGTGATGAAAAGGAGAAATGAGTGTTTTCTTGAATACTTTCTACCAGAATCAGGCCACTGTAGTGTCCCTCACTGCAATAGTCTCCTAATGGGTTTGCGCACCTCTGGTCTTGACTTCCTTCTCCCATTCAGCCTCCATAGAGCAGCCAGGAGGATCTTTCTAATCTGATCTGCTTAGAATCCTTCAGCGGCTCCCATACCCCAAATCTTTGATATAAGTCATGAGGCCCTCCAGACTCTCATCTCTGGGGAAATCTCAGAGGCTCATCTCTTGCCACTTCTTGGTCTTGCCCTTTCTGCTCTAATCATTCTGAAACCCTGTAGCTCCCTGAATGTGCCATGTTTCCAGTGGCATGGGAAGGGTAAACAGTACTGGGGACCTTGTAGCTCCCTGAATGTGCTATGTTTTCAGGGGCATGGGAAGGGTAAACAGTACTGGTGACGTTGTAATGTACCTTGTGTCCTTTCTCTTTATCTTGGCTGGAAGTTGCCAAGACTCACATCTTTGAGGAGGCACCATAAACTGGGACATATGGTCTCTTCTGTCCCCTCTTTGCTCTGTCCCTCTATGGTTTTTACTTACCCTCCGGACCTTTGCAAATACTTGGGGGTTCCCCTTTCATCCTTTTCTCTCCATTTTGTCCTTCAAATGTTGAATTAGAAATTATTACATTAGAAAAGCCTGTTCTGACTTCTCAAAACTGGGAGGGACACCCCTGGTATCTCTCTCCCACGTTGCCCTGTGCTTATTTCTCTTGCACCATTTGCACACTGTGTGTAACTCCCTGCAGACCTGCCCATCCCATTCACCCTCTAAACTTGAGCTTCACAAAGGTGGGACCTTCTTCCCTCTGTGTCCCCATGCCTAGTCCAGTGCCTCTCATACTGTGGAAGCTCATTAATATTTCCCGAATGATCATATTCCTTTTTCCCAGACTACTAAGGCCACCATGTCTTTTTGAGCCAATTTCTTTTTTTTTAATCGTTAATTTCCCCAAGCCCCCAACAAACAGTAAGATCCGTTTTTAATGATGCCACAAGCTGGCCTGTAAATGATGCATTCATTGTCAGATACACTTGGCTGTTGTTTGTACTTGTAAGGAATATTCCTCCTTCCTTGAGAGCTCTCACTCGCAGACACTTCCGTTACTTTAATATTTTATGATGCAGCCATTTTGGAAGGCATAAGGGCATCATCTCTGTTTAACTAAATGTCAGAGTAAAGTAGTCAAGGCTAGTGGTTCGCTTGGCATGCCAGTGATTAGATAGCTTTGTTAACAGGCCAGTTGGGCTGGGCTATGTGATTACACGCGCTCAGCTACTTCTGTGCAAAATGATGCATAAACAAATAGAGAGCAGGGATTGCAAAAACATTTTCCAGTGGTGTCAGAGGGTCCCTAAATGTTCAGTTCACTCTCTTCCACCTTCCACATCTGTAGCACCCAAGCTCACAGGACACAAAATCACAAGGCCAAAATTGGGTCTTGTCAGTCTGATAATCTGCTATTTTCACACTCCTGTAGACCCTAAACCCTGCAGAATGTATAAACTAAGATATTAGATTACACTGAGTAGCCCCCTTCCCAACTGAACTGGACAACAGAGAAATTACATCTGACTTTAATGAGTGCTCAGAGGTGGCCAGCACCCTTGGAGGCTGAAGAGCTGCATGCTGGGAGTTCAAGACCCACACACTCTACAGACCAGGCCTTGCCTCCTGCCCACGGTGCCAGAGGTGGTAGCTGCAGAGAAAAAACCGCAGTGCTTCTTTTTAAAACTAGGCATGACCTCCATATATATATTATAGTGTGGTTAAGGGCATAGGCTCTGGTGCTGGGTTGATAGTTTGTAGTTTGTTCTGGCGCTTGATAGTTTTGTAAACCTGTGGGTTACTTAACCTCTCTGTACCTCAGTTTCCTCATCTGTGGCATGGACGTAATAACAATATCTACATTTCATGGTTGTTGAGAGGGTTAATGAAGTACTTAGAACAGTGCCTGACACCTCTGAGCATTACAATAAATTGAGCTGTATTTATGATCTTAACAAAAAGGATGGTCAGGCTTTAACATCTGTTTGGGTTGCCTTGAAGTCATGAGTTTGAAATGCCTGCCTCCCATCCCCTCACTGTGTTAACAACGACAAAGCAGTGTACCTTATATAAATGGCATATATTTCATTGGGACACTGGATGTTTTCACCCCAGGCATGCCAGCTTCTAGAAAGGACTTAGGAACAAGGTGGTTTTGCTGGTCTGATGAGGTTGGAGAGAGCTGCAGGGGCAGGCCTTCAGCATGTGGCCCTGTGGCTTCAGGACAAGGGAGCCACAAGTGAGTTCCGTTGCTTCTTGGCTCAGGGCACCTAGCATTTTGAGCTCAAGCCAGTCCCAAAGGTTTGATGATCTCAGCTGAGTCCTCACTGCCAGCCTGAGTCCTCTGTAAACTGGAACTGGCATTGCAGATGCTGCACAAGCTCCTGGCAGACTCCATTCGGTTGGATTCCAGGTGGCAAATGTCCCTCTGGGGACATTGCAAAAGTGTTCCTTCCTCCCAGAAGGAAGGTAGGTTAACCAATAAAGAAGTGTACCTAGAAGAGAGCAAAGGAGGGTGGAAGAGGGGAAGTTAGGCTCCTTTTAATAGTCAAGAGACCCCTTTGAGAGAATACAGAGGCGAACTTGGGTGAAGCTTGCTCAGTGGGGAGAAGGGAAATGCCCGGTTTGGATCTTCACCGGAGCAAGCACTGACAGGACTTATTGATGGCTTGGATGTGAGGGGGAAGAGAGAGTGGGCTCAAGATTAGCTCCAATGCCTTTTTTTTGAGACACTGGGTGCTGGCGTGCCACTGTCTGCACACTCCCTCTACAGGTTGAGCTGCCGGTCCTGCTTCTATTATTCTATTGGTCAAAGCTACCCTCCCCAAGGTCAAGACAAATCCACTGCCCTTTAGAAGATCCAGAGTGATGGGGGACACTGTAGGGGGACACCTTTACCTGAAGTCAAGTCTGCATCCACGCAGCCTCTAGCTGATTCCCCAGGAGGGTTGCCAGGAATGTCCATCCTTCCCCAGATCTAAGGCAAAGGCTGTTTACAGGAGGGAGCATCCATTTCTTTCACCTCACACAAATTCCTGCAGCACAGGCTTAGAAGCGGGGATGAATGGGGCAAAAGTGTGATGCTTCCACCTGAATTCCTATCACACAGTCACAGCTAAGCCCAGGGCTGTGCAGAAGAGGCCACTGACTTCACTTCCTTAGCCGCACCTCTTCTCTGGGTCTGCTCCCACAGCTGGGCACCTCAGCAACCCAGAAGGATAAATATTCTGCAGGTCTAATTTGGGTCAGCAAATTCCTATTTGCAGAAAATCATTTCAGATCTGACAAGAGGTAGTGATCTGTTTCTAAAAAGCTTTGACACAATCATTATCAGTCTTCTCTCACACATACACTCATACAATGTTATTTACAGTCCAGGAAAGGCTCATGCATTCTGAATGTATACTCCACCCTCTTCACAAACCACTGTAAAATTCTCAAAGCCTACACATGCTTGCAAATAGATCACCTTAAATGGAGCAGGATCTTTGAAGACCCCATGAGTCATGTAGCTAAAATGTCCCCTGGGGAGACCGACTTAGCACATGCATTTTTCTATAACAAATCAAGTTCTGAGCTTTCCATGGCACCCAGCTCGATGCTAGGGAAGGTCCATCTATCTCTGGTGGGGAGCCAGTGGTCAGGAAACCTATGAGGCTAAATGCTATGCCCTTCACCTGGTGGAAATGCAACCCCAGAAAATCACTTAGCAGAATAACAAGGAGACTTACGCTGCTGGAGTAGAAAGAGCAATGGACAAGGATGAAGGGGCCCAGGTTCTGGTACAGGCTCTGCCCTCACTGTGCTCGATCAGGGTCCATGCCTATCATGGGGCCTTTGTTTCCTTGTCTCTGAAAGGAAAGACTAGATCAGATTAAATTAAACAATCCCTAAGTGCCAGATATGTGCAGGGGAAATGTGCTGTAGGAATGAAAAACAGAAAAAAGAAAAAAACAGCCAAATTTCAGCTCCAGTCCTCAAGGAGCATGCAGTCTAGTTGCAGTTGGTTAGCCATGGTACTGCTCAGTTAGAGCTTAAGGCCCCAAGGGGGGCCGAGTGACACCCACCTCTTTTAGCTTTAGGAGGCTAAGCCTCCAAGTCTCATCTCATCCCTCCCTGACTTGAGCAGTCTCAGGTTGAAAGTGATGTCACCACGGAGATTTCACAGCCAGAGGAGGGCCTGAGGACCCCTTCTTCTGCCACTGGCTATTGCTATAGTATGGAACCTCTAAGTTCATACACTCCACCAGACACTCAAGAGTGCGGGGCAGGACAGGAGGGGAGTACAGATGGTCAAGACGCCGCCCTGGCCTGAGCTGTTTTCCAGCGCTGTTCTCCCTGTCACAGTCAGGCCAAACAGACCTCAGCTGGGAAGCCCAGAACTGAGAGAAATCTTAGTGAGTTGGTGGGTGTCACTGTCTGCTGGAGGGCCGCTGTGGGAGGCAGTGAGTCTGGGGCTCCTGGAGGCATCTCCGGACAGCCTGGAGCCTGGATAGTGGGACAAGCAGTTTCCCATGAGGCCTCAGGCTGGAGGGTGGTCTTGGCGTTAGCATCAGGCAGATGCTGGGTCTCACACACAGCGCCTCTCCCTCCCACTCGCCTGCTTTCCATCAGCCGCCCGCTTCCTTCCACATCTGTGCACTCATCATGCACCATGGCTACCTATGAATTCCCACTTGGAAGAAGCAGATGGTGCTTTATAGCCACTGGCTGCCAACTCCCTCTGGGCCCATCTTGAAGTCCCCTGTCCCTCTCCTTCTGCCTCTCACACTGGGTCTCGGGAGGCCTGCCCGTCTCGTTCCCAGGAGGCTGAGCAAGAGCCCCAGTTCCAAGCCATATTCCTCTTCTTTGGTTTCTATTTCCTTAACAGTGACCTCTCTCCAAGGGCAGCCTGCCCCAGGTCTCTCCCTCTGCTCTTCCAAACGCAATTATGTGGCTATCACTAGCTTAATACCAGGACTTGGATTCCTTTAGCTCTTAGCCTGCTGATTCTCCATCTTCCCCCACCCCCATGCCAGATTCGTTCTCTGCCTCCCTAGGGGGAGAGGAGGTTGGGGATGCGGGGTGACTCCTGTGGACTACATCTCCCAGAATGCCTCGTACTTGGCTTCCAGTTGGACTTAGCCAATGGGAGGCACCTAGAAGAGGTTAGCAGCTGGGAGGAAAGATAGCTCACGGTATTTCTTCTCACTGATTTTCTACCCTCTCCCTGCTTTGGTGTCATGTACTGGTCTTAGGTGCTGCCCTCTATGACTGCAGTTGCCACCAGGCATCCTCTCCTCCGGAGTTTCCGTTTTTACTGGGACACAATTACACTGTTTTTCTCCTCCCCCCTTTAGCCTTAGGGTGGTAATGACTTTCGCTGTTGCTCCTCTCCAGCGCCTCACCGTCCCGGTGCGTTCCCACAACCCTGCCCACACCGCTGTAAATAGTCTTTTTATGTACCTGTCTGAGCCTTCTGGGGTGAATGTGACCATACTTAAACGCAATAGTCTTATAGCTTTCATTTCAGAGTTTGACTCACAGCACTTTAGAAATTATGTAATTTTTTCCCACCAAGATCACTGGAGTGGATGCTTTGCTTTTAATATCACGCTTACTACAAGTTCTAGACGAACGCTAGAAAGGTTAAATTCCTTGATAAAGCCAGGGGAAGAAAAGACACTGTCTCGGAGACAAGATAAAAAGGTCCTACAAGAACAGCAAGAAGTTGTTCCCATGATTGATGACATTCCTGATTCTAACTCCTTGATGAAGAGAAGGGAGGGAGAGCCAGGCTCTGGAAGAAGAGAGTGAGACAGAGTGACCCCAGGTACGCTCATTTTTAAAAGGAAAAAACACCCTGAAAGAAGCCATGTGCCTGCCACCACAATTGAACAAATGCTTACTTGTAAATTTTTACTTCAGATCTTTTTAAAAAGAAATAAAACATTACAGAATTAAAATACCTCATGTCCTCACACCAGTCCTGTTCCCCTTCCTCCCTCCTTCCACCCTATGATGGTTTCCCTGTGTCCCAGTTCATGTCTTTATATTTTCACCACACATGCATGTATTGATAAACAATATATAACATTGTTCCATGTTTTTTGTTTCAAAAATGCATCATCCTATACATAATATTCTGCAACTTGCCTTTATCACTCAAAATTGTGTATTCTAGATCTAGCTATATTGATATGTGTAGATTGGCTTCATGCCTTCTAGTTGCTGTACAGTAATTCATCATGTGGACTTATTTGTTTTACTCATATCCTCAGTTGTGGGCATTTTGTGGTTTTCATTTTTTTTTTGTTTCTATAAGCAGTATTTATAAAACATGTACAAGAATTTCCCTAAGATATAACCTAGAAGAGGAGAGTTCAGTCATTGGGTACGAGTATTTGCAATTTTATTAGATGTTACCAAAATTGTTCTTTAAAATAGTTTTTCCTACCTGCTGAATTCTTGTTTCCGTATATTTTCACCAATACTTTGTATTGCTGTGATTTTCTATTTTTACCAAGCTAATAATGTGCAATTGAATTTCCTTGTTTAAACCAAATACCCTCACTTACTGTTGAGGCCCAGACATCTTTTCACATGTATATTGGACATTCAGGGTTCTTCTGTGAGTTGTTGGCTTATAGTCTTCATTTTTCTATTGGAATCTTTGTCCTTTAAAATATTGACTTAAGGAAATTCTTTATATTTTTTGAATATTAATCCTTTTTAACTTGCTTTTTACTTTTCCAGAAGTTTAAAATTTTAACATTTTCCTTTATGATTTCTGACATTAATGTCTTATCTCCATACCATAAAAACATTCTCTTGAGCATTTAAGTCCTTAAGCCGTCTGAAGTTTATTTTTAATTGTGGTGTGAGGTAGGGATCTAATGTTTTTGTTTTTGTTTTCCACAGAGGAAGCCAACATACTTACTGAATGGTTCAGTTTGTCCACTAATTTATAATGCCTCCTTTATCATAAACTAAGCTCCATTTTATGGTGGATCTATTTCTGGGCTTTCCATTCTGTTTTACTGATCTATCTGTCTATTCCTGCTCCACCCACCCCCAACTGGCTTCAGCTGAGACTGTTGCCTAAAACCCATGGCTTTCTATTCTGACTCCCATCTCCAACATCGGCCTCCCCAATTTTGCCCTGCACACATCTACTAGACCTATCTTTCCAAGAGTCATCATTGCCTAATGTATTGCATGCCCACTGTGTGCTAGGCAGCATGCCAACTACACATGCATTGTTCATTTGTTTGTCACTGCCCTGTAAGTCAATGCCTATATTGCCAATCAGGACATCAAGGCTCAGAAATTGAGTAACTTTCCCATGTCACACAGCTAGTAAAAGACAAAGTAGAGCCTGGAACTCAGGTCTGCCTCCAAAGTGTTGGTGGCTCTCCATTTCCATTTTCCAGCATTCTCTACCTCTACAATCCTACCATCTGTAAAATGGGGATATTCATCCCTCCCTCTCAGGGTTGTTATAAGAATTGTGTGAGATTAGATATGTGAAAGCATTTAGCACAATGCCTAGCCCATAATAAGTATTCAATAATTGTCAGCCAAATTTGAATAAGAAGCAGGCAGCAGTTGCTAAAAGTTTTCTTAAAAAGTCAAACCTTACCCCAGCCCTTCTATCCTGGCTTTAAAATCCCAGCAGGAGATGAGTGAGTCAGTGGGGGTGAGTGACTAGGGATAGAAGTAATCTTTGGATCGCTTCCCCTTCCACTCTTCTTCTGGTTAGAGGCTCCCAAGGGCAACAGGAAGACCAGAATGTGGGAAGCTGATGAGGATGGGAAACTCTTAGAAATCATACTGAGTCCCTGCTGAACCTCAGGGGCTGCAGGCCAACCACCGTTCTGAAGTTCTGGACTTGCACAGCAAGCCTGACTATTGAATGGCCATCATGACCCAGATTTCACATCTCCAGGCACCCGGGGCTGGAGAGGGGTTTCTGCCTCCCTGTTTAGGCTGCCTAGACTAAGGCTATAGCCAGAGTCCCCTCCTCTTTAGTGACTGCCATGTCAACAAGGCAACTGTAGACCTCCCTCAAAGAAGGCAGGTGAAAGAAGACAGCCTTTCCGGGCAACTCTCTGGCTAGTGGGAAGCACATTGATGAAGGAAGCCAATTTACTTGAAAAATCAGCACCAGCATACAGGCTGCCTTTAAGGCTGGAGGATTATGGCCACTTGCAATTTTCTTGCTAACTAAAGTTTTCGTAGGAAAAGCAAACACGTATCTACACATGTACGTATGAACTTGCACACTGATTCTATTTCAGAAGCAGTGGGCTGAATGCTTTGGTTGCTGGCTTTCTTTGACTCCACCACTCACATCTGCGCTGTGTCATTGACAGCTCTGGTCATGGCCCCAGGGCACTCTGCAGGGGTCAGAATAACAGAGAAAAACAGCAGTGGGGAGGACAGCACACTCTCTCCCTTGTTTGACTTGGAACTCCTGCCTGAGTCTTGCAAGAAGCAATATGTTGAATTTTAAAAGAGGCAAAAGCTACGTCAGTTACTGAGAGAGAAATCTGAAAGAGCTATAGCCTATCTTCCTTTGCTGGGGTCTGGCCTGGGGTACGGAGGCAGGTGCTCACCGCCATGGGAGTCCTCTGAAAACTGACTTACTTGGAAAGGGCAGGACTTCTCGCTGAAACAGTCTCTACAGTTTCTCAAAACCGGGTGGGAACCCTGGGCCCCCATAACATGTCTACATGGTGGAATAAGGGACATCCAACCCGCATTTAAGATTGCAGAGATTTGAAGGAGAAGCTGTTCATTATAGAAGTATAAAGGGGCTCCCGTTCCTTGACATGCTAACACGGGAGCACACAGGTTCCCACACAAACCCCTAACACATGGCAGGTGACTTTCATATACACCCACACCTCCATGGACATGTCCAGGGTTACGTTAGGTCAAAACTAGGGAATGGCAGCTACAACTGTACCTGTGTCTCCTGCATTCACAAAAGCGTGTCAGAACAAAGGTAAGTTCCAGTAATGTAACAGCAAAGGAAATCACAATTATCATGCTTGATTGTTTGTCACAGATGAATTGTGATGGTGCCATCACATCTGATGGTGCCATCTTGGAGACAGCAGACCTGATTTCCAGCCTTGGTCCTGGCTGTAACTTGGTGACCTTAGGTAGGGCCTCTCAGAACACTGAGCTCTTCATCTGTGAAAGAGTGAGGTTGGGGCTGATGGCCTCAAGGGCACTAGCATCACTAACATTCTCTAGGTCAAGCTCCTATTGCACTTTGCGCTACTGGACATATCTGAAGTCCCTGGAAATGAGGATGTACCAGAATTTCCAACTCTCTCAGTATTCCTGCTGGGTCCTGCAACCGTTCTCCAGTGAAAGTTTCCTGCTCCCTTGATTACCAAATATCCTCTTCATCTCCATCCCTTCCCCCTAATATTCTGTCCTCAGGAAAGGATGTGATAATTGTGTGCCCACTAAGTATCTATTACTAAAGCGGGAGGAAGAATTACCTCTTAACAGAATGAAGCTTTGAACCAAAGGAGTGAAGCCCTAATTGCATAATTGCAGCTGGTGAGTTGAAGGGGAAGATATTGGGGAGTTAGGACCCTAACCACATAGATGCCTATTCTATTGCTGAGGTCTAAAACCCCACCATTAGTAACTAAGTTCTTTTACTAAAACGATTAAGGATCTTCTCCCCACAAAAGCAATGTATTAAAATTCAGCAGTCATTAAAGGCCTTGGTAGGAAGGAGTTTTTCTGATTTTTTTGTGTGTATTTTTAATATAGGGGTTCAGGGGAGGTAAATGTGAAGGTTGGGCAGAAGCCTAGGTGGTTTAGTAGCTGGAGGAAGTACAACGAATGTCCTGAAGGGGAAACAACCAAAGGGTAGGCCTGGGACTCCTGAAAATAAGTTTCATGTGCCCTACAATTGTGATGAGGGCCTGCCTTGCATTGGGAACTCCCTTGCAGGGAGGAGGAGGGGCCCAATAAAGAAATCAGAAGGAATTCTAGACATGTTGGAGCAGTGCAGGCCTCAGTGATAAAACAAGAGGCTGTGTTGAGTCACTCCATGGAGACGGGATGTACCCCCACCCAAAATTTTGTTCAAATGTTAAGACTGATGACACCACCCATGCACCAAGAGGGTATTAAAAAGGTTTATTGCTCACATAATGAGGTTTTCTATGGAGAGCAGGGCAAGCTCCCAAGCACATCTGAAATGTGGCTTGGGCTTTCATGGTGCCTAGGGGGTGGGGATGGGGTGAGGGTTCCTGCGTGTGGGCAAAGGCTTATGTGTTGTGTGGCTTCAATTCCTGCTAGTGCTAAAGGAAGGTGAGCCCAGGTGTTCTCACCCACCTGCACAGATATGGGGCAGAAGGGGTGGGACGGATGGGGCCTCATAGTTAGACATCAAAAATGGGATTTAGATTTTTTTTTTTTTAACAAGCTGGGAAGGAGCAACAGATCCACTTTGTCTCCAAGGCCCATCAAGCCTCTCCCTAACACCAGTAGCCCCTGGGAACCCTGGGCCTCCCAGGTCTTTAGTGTTCCTGGGTGGGGGCTGAAGTGACTTCAGCATTCTCAGGCCAGTGGTCCAGGAACTTTCGTTCTTTTAGGAACTAGAGAGGCCTGTTAAAATATATCCTGACTCCACAGACCCCCTGACTTCTGCAGTGTGTGTGTGTTTGTGCGTGCATCCTTAGAGAACACTGGCTTTAACACTGATCCCAAGCTTCAGAGTCTTGTATAATGAAATGACTGGACATCTTAATCAGAACAGACTCATCTTATGCCTGAAAAGCCGAAATATGCTAGAGAGGACCGGATGGCAGCTCCATAGGTAAAGACCATCATCTCCCAGCTACTCAGCAAGTGCACATAAACCCAAGGATAAGTAGGACTAAAACCAAGAAGACACAGTGGGGTGTGAGTGCAAATGTGTGCCAGCCTTCTGAGCTGGCCTCAGGGGCCACACATCATCCAGGAATGCTGACATTACCTCTCTTGTTCTTGGAACCAGCTCTCCTTTGCATAAGGTTTCGGAGTCAGATAAAATGTAAGCTTGTCTACTTAGAGTCACAGTTTTGAAATTGTAAATGGTATCAAGGAGATGAGGTCTTGGGATCCAAACAAGTCAGGTTAAATCCCATCTGGATGATCTTTGGTTGTTTTCTTTACACCTGAGTCTCAGTTTCCTCACCTGAAAAATGCAGATGCTAGGACCATACAAAATATTGTAAAATGTAGGGGTATTATATGTGAAAGACCTTGCCATGAGTAGGCACTTAACACTTACTGTATTTTAGGAAAGGAAGGAGATTGGGAGCTCTGGTGAGATCTGAGACCACTGGACCCAAAATGTTCTTAGGGTGTTGAAGGTCCCAGAGGAGCACCCAGGACAGAAAAGAAACAAAACCTACTACATTTTTACATGGTTGCTTGTGCCTGCAGGACAAGACTTGATCTTATCATTCGTTGCATCCCCAGGGCCCAGCATAAAGCCATGTGTGTAGTAGGTGCTCAATAAACATTTGCTGGACTGGTGAAGGGGTAACTGGTTTATCCATCCTTCTGATCCCATCCAGTAAGGATAAGAAAGAGAAATTATCACATATCAAACACTTGCTATGTGTACTTCCCTGTACATAATATAATTTCACTCTCACAACATTGAATTAAGTATTTATGGTCCCATTTTAACAGATGAGGAAAACCGAGGCTCCGACAGCTTTGAAATAATACTCTTCAGGTGAACTAGCTAGTGAGTGCTGGAGCAGGGCTTTCATTCTAAAGCACATGTTCTTTCTAGGCTGCTGGATCGCAAGTGCTGTAGGAGACAGCACAAGGGCGGCACATCAGAGGGGAGCCAACAGCAGGAACGTCAGTCTGATATTTTCTTCTTCAAACATTCGCCTCTCCTCAACAAAAACACTTCCCAGATGCTTCCAGGACCTGGCAAGTCTTCAGTCACAAAGCTAGGGATAGTCCCCACACCTGCAGGAGAACAGAATTTTAGAGGCTGACCTCTCAAGATTATGCTTTTTAACTTGTCCAAGGGCCACTGCTGGAACCTTCATCTCAGTTGCATTGAGGGCTCTAAGGCCACATGAGACAGTTCTTTTACCCTATACAAAGTCCTAGGACATGGCAGTGTTATGGCTTAATTGTGTCTCCCCAAAATGCATGTTGAAGTCTGAACCCCCAGTACCAGTGGAAAGTAACCTTATTTGGAAATATGGTCTTTGCAGATCTAATCAAGTTAAGATAAAGTCATACTGAGTGGGATCCAGGGGAGGGGGTTCTTAAACCGAATATGACTTTCTTAAACCGAAAGTGCCCTTTTAAGATAAGGGAAATGTGGACACAGACGCCCACACAGGGAGGCCTTCACCATGTCAAGACAGAGGCAGAGGTTGGAGTAATGCGGTTGCAAGGCATGGAATATGAAGGATTGCCAGCTGCCATCAGAAGCCAGGCAGAGGCGAGGAAAGAGTCTCTCTAAGACTCTGGGTCTCAGAGGGAGCATGCCTGCTGACACCTTCATTTCAGACTTTTAGCCTCCAGAACTGTGAGAGAATCCATTTATGTTGCTTTAAGCCACCCAGCTTGCAGTACTTTGTTAAGCAACCCTGGGAAACCAATGCAGAGGGCTCTTCAGGGCAGCCTCCAAGTTCCAAAGCCTTATGCCTCAGCCATCAGCTGGGGAGACCTGCGGACTCCAATGGCCAGGACGTCACAGCTCCCCGGCCCCTCCACCCACTCCTGTGAGACCAGGCACACTTCAGCTCCAAACACAGCTCTGCCCAGTGGGGTTTTTGTTGTTATTGTTCCTAGGCTCTTCTACCTGAACACCTAGTGGGTTTTTTTTTATTCCTTAACTCTTGGCTCTGAACATCCTTCATTGACATGAGAGATAATACAAACAACTTTCTGTTAACATAAGCACCAACATCCTCGCTACTATTTATCCACTTCCCCATTGTAGGCAGAGGGTCCAGAACATTGGCTCCACTTCAGTCTGGGGAACAGAGGCTCTCGAGACTTTGTGCCGTGCACCAGGAGGAGGCAGAGCAGGATAATGAGAAGAGCATGGGTTGTGAACTCTAACAATTGACAGTCTAGCACTGCTCCCTTCCAGCTGCGTGGCTTTGGGAAAGCACTTGGTCTCTAAGCCTGGTGTCCTCATTTACAATGTGAGAAAAATAACACCATGCTCTGGGGTTATGATGCGAATCGAATGAGATAATGTGCATGAAGTAACCGATAAATATTATCACTCTTACTCTGGTCATAATTGTTGCTATTATTTCTTCTTTATAATTAACTTCCCTGAAGTGGAATTTCACCATGAATTAAAGCACTGTAGGACGGGAAAGACAGAGAGAGTCAGATGAGGGGAAGGAAATTCGTTGGGTCTGCCCAGCCTATATTGTGATTATTTGAGAACAGTCCCTTCCAACAGAGCTGGTGCTCCATAAATGGCAGTTATTATTCTTGCTTGTTTTGTGATTGCTGTTTATGAGTTTCTGCTTCTGAGCCATATCAGTGCCCTTAACATCTCCTTCTGTGTCCGAGCCCAATGATTGGATCTTTTCCCCAATCTCTACTCTCCTGTAACAGGATTCTAGATCCACATTCTTTTCCATGTAAAGTGCATTTCCTCCCACCGTGGGCAGAGTGTGCTTTCTACATGACTTGGTTTGGCCAATAAAATGTCTCCAGTCATGACGCCGATAGAGGCTTATGGTCTGGCTTGTTCTGTTATATTCCTGATAATGTCTATTGAACACTGTGTGTGCTGGGCATTGAGCTAAATGTTCTTATTGTATCATCACAACTGTGTAAGGCAGATACTATTTTCATGCCAGTTTTTAGATTAAAAACTGAGGCCTAGAGAGATAATTAACTTGCCCCAAGTCACACTGTAATGGACCCAGGACTGAACCCAGGCAGTCAGCTTGCCTGACCACCTCGCTTCACCATGCTGCCTCATCGCTGGAGGAAGGTGGTAGAAATTCCTTCTGCCCAAAGACACAAAAGGTAATATCTGCTTCTTTTCTTTCCTTTTTTTTTTGTGAATGTCTTATGTAACGTATCCTATCATCCTTATAACCACACAGAGGTTTTATAGATGAGGGGTTTTATAACAGGCTCAGAAAACCTAAGTGGCTTGCTGAAGTCACACAACTAGTAAGTAGCAGAGATGGGATTTGATCCCAGATTTTGAATATTGGACTTCAAAACCTATATTCTTTCCATCTTTCCACCATACTTCCACCATACCACACTGTCTCCTCCCATTGCATATTGCTAATTTATGGAGGCCTCTGTTCTTCTAGATCTGAAATGGAATGATGAGTCTAGAATCTAAAATCTAGATACCCACCCACATTGGAGAAGTGTGAAAACAGTAGCATTCATGTCAAGGCTTGATCAAGAGTTTCTGTGAAGCAAACATTTGTACTACATTTTAAAAGTGTGATGAAGGGAACATTTTACAGGTTTTAGAAAGTGCAGAAGGTTGAGGATCAGTGAAGATCAAGCACTGGAATGAAAAAGCATCCTGGGAGAAGCGCGGCAGAGATGCAGGCTGTCTGGTCTGAACAGCTGAGGGGTGGGTACCGGTGAGCTAAACTGATCTGGCCATGGAAAGAGGCCATCTGTCTAAGCCAACAGTCCAGGTACCAACCACTCAGATCTGGTGGCTTTACAGAATGGACAGCCAATGCCCAGGCATTAGATAGAGTGCCCGAGTTCCCTTCCAACTCATTTATTCTACAAACATTCACCAAATAAGCCAGGCAGTCTGAAACATTAGTTGAAATGTGAACATTGATTTCTGGCAGTAGCTTAGCCCTGCACGTGGCAGTGGACTGTGTGCACTGTGTACCTGGCTAAACACTTTAGTAAAGTTGGATGCAGTCAGTCCTGGAGAGCAAATGCTTCCTCCTCAGGAATTTTGTATGCAGTGTGTGAAAAACATCAGCTAAACCAGATGCAAGGCTGCAACTAAACCTTCTCCCAGAATTCAGCTCTCTACCATGGATGTGGAAAGAACTCAGGATATTTTAAGTAAAATAAGTACTGTGTAAAGTGTATTTCATGAGAATGCAGGGGAAAATGAAAATAATATCCAGATTTCCTTGTATATACATAAAGATACCCTGGAAGGATACATGAGAAGCTAGAGGGGCTACAGAATATCGGTAGGAATGGGATAAATGGAGGTAGGGGTGGCAGGAAGACCTTATTACATACCTTACATTTTTTTATTTTCAAAATTATTAGACTGGGCATGGTGGCTCACACCTGTAATCCCAGCACTTTGGGAGGCCAAGGTGGGAGGATCACTGGAGCCCAGGAGTTCAAAACTAGCCTGGGCAACATAGTGACACCCCGTGTCTACCAAAAGATAAACTATTAGATAGGCATGGTCCACATGCCTGTAGTCCCTGCTACTTGGGAGGCTGAGATGGGAGTCTGAGATGGGAGGAAGCTGAGCCCAGGAGGTTGAGGCTGCAGTGAGCCATTATCATGCCACTGTACTCCAGCCTCAGTGAGACAGCAAGAAGCTGTCTCAAAACAACAACAACAACAGATTATACTTAGCTAGTGCGATAAAACAAGAAAAAGAAATGGAAGGCATACAGGTTGGAAAGGAACAGATAAAACTCTCCCTCTTCAGAGATGGCATGAATAGCTACCTAGAAAATTCCAAATTATTTAAAAATTGACCCTTTCTTGGAGACCCTTTTGTAGAGTAGAATTTTAACATATAGATTCATTTAATGCTACTATAATCGGGATACGGAACTGTTTCATCGCCCCTAAAAGCCCTTTATAGTCACTGCTTTCCCAGGCCTTAATCCCTGGAAACCACTGAACTATTCTCCATTCTAATAATTTTGTCTTTTCAAGAATGTCATGTCAATGGAATCATGTACTATGTACCCTTTTGAAACTTTTTTTTTACTCAACATAGTATCTTTGCATTCATCCAAGTTGTTGCATGTATTAAAAGCCCATTCCTTTTCATTACTGAAAACTCTTCCATTGTATGGATTATGGATGCAACACAGATGTCCCTCTTTCATCTATTGGAGGACATTTGGTTTGTTTCCAGATTGGTACAATTATAAATAAAGATGCTTATTATATGATATTATAAATATTCATGTATAGGTTTTTGTGTATGCATACATTTTTATTTCTCTAGAGTAGATACACAGGGGTGGGGTTATTGGGATATAAGTATATGCTTAACTTAATGAAAAACTGTGAAACAACTTTTCACTGGGGCTATCCCATTTTGCACTCCCACCAGCAATGTATGAGCATTTCATTTGTTCCATGTCCTTGTCAGCACTCGGTGCTATCAGTATATATTTCTAGAGACATTCTAACAGGGGTTGCAGTAGTATCTTGTAGTGGTTTTAATTTGTATTTCCCTAACGGCTAATTTTATTAAGCATCTTTTCATGTGCGTATTTGTCATTTTTATTTCCACTTTGGTGAAATGTCTGTTAATGTCTTTTGCCCATTTTAAAACTGGGTTGTTTGCTGTCTTACCGTTGAGTTTTGAGAATTCCTTCTATATTCTGGATACAAGTCCTTTGTCAGATACATGATTTGCAAATATTTTCTCCTAGTCTGTAGTTTGTCTTTTCATTCTCTTAGCTGTGTCTGTCTCAGAGCACAAGTTTTCAATTCTGATGAAGTCCAACTCATCATTTATAAAAAAGATTATATTTTAATGCCATGTGTAAGGGCTCATTGCCAAACCCAAGGTCACGTAGATTTTCTCCTATGTTTCCTTCTCAAAATTTTTTAGTTTATGTATTGCATTTAGATTTATGTTCTGAGTTAATTTTTGCTTAAGATCTGATGTTTAGATGGAGATTCAGCTTTTGCATATAGATATCCAATTGTTCCATCTACTCTAAAGGGAAGAGAATGTACCTTACTTAACTTCCCTCCCGTACAAAGACATTTAGAGTTCAATGGAAAACATATGTCTATAACTTAAGAGTGAAATATCTCTTAAAAAACATCCAACATCCAATTGCTTGCAATTAACTTGGGTAAGAGTGTGTGATTTGTGAGGAATGGATGTAACTGGTAGCCAGGAACCTGGGCTAAATGTTTCATAACACCGTGTTTTATAACATATGACACAATGATCTTCAAACTATTTTGCTTGTTAATTCCTTAATTTTGAAAAATAAATTTTTAGCATTGACATCTTTTCCTTCTTTCTTTTGCCACTCTCACCACACTGGGCTCTTTGGTGTTCCTTGAATCCTTGAACATGGTGGGCACGTTCCTTCCTCTTTCAGGGCCTTGCATTACCTGGCAGACTCTTCTCCCAGATATCTGCTAATGCTCTCATTTTAGACATCAACTTCTCAGTGAAAACCTAGCCTGGCCATGTTAATCAACATAGCAATCAATTCCCCTTAACCTTATCTACCTTCCCCCTCAGCACCTCTCATCCAATATGGTGACATGATACTTACCAGCACTCGTTTAAAAAATGGATCAACATTGCTATTTGTTAGGAGTCAGAATCTTATATTAATTCTTTTCCCCCTTGATTTTATATTTGAATTTCACTTCCTCAGCAGAATTTAAATTTAATGTAATTTATTTTTTGCATGGAAGTTTTTATATTAACTCTGTAATATTTATTTGCAGCCAAATAGAAATTTCAATACATTATTTTTAGGAATCATAAGGTTCCAAATGTTAAACATTTTCCTTGAATTGAATTATTGAATTATTATTATAATTTTAATAGTAAATGTCTAATTAAAGACATAAATATAACTTTTCATAATTATACTAAAAGATTCATTGAAAACATAAGAAAAAAAACTCTGATGCACAATTTCTGTGTACTGTTAAACCATCCAGCATTGTGAGCACTGGAAAAAGTAATTTGGGGCACTTCCCTCTTACGGGCCAATAGGTTTAAAGGCCCACACTCAACTCTCCCATCCTGAGAGCTGCTTCTTGCTTTTCCTGGCTGGGGCAGTTCCAGCCTCTTGGTAGTAATCAGCTATGACATGAACTAGGTGTGGGTCTCAGGGACTTCTAGCCTCAGCCATTCCCCTATAGTTGAGGCTTTGCAGAATATGGATACTGCAGGCCTCAGGAAGGGAAATGTGTTTCTTTAGCAGCTAGTAAGGTTGAAGCTCCACTGCTCTCTCCTGCCTCTTGTGGGGAAGCCATGAATGCAAGGACATAAGAGTACAGCCCTGCCCCTACCTGCCAGGTGCCCAGTTGACTTCAAGAGGTGTCTCCAGCAGTGCCATGTACAATCATATCTCCTTCAGATCCAGAGGAGAAGTGAGGAGAAGAAGCAAAACAGCTCCAGAGAGAACACGGGTTTAAGAATGAGTTGTGCTTCACTGAACTAGTTTAGGAAACAATGGATTTAGACGGCAAGAGGATACGGGGGAACCGAGGAACCAACCCCACAGCTCCATTCGCATCCAGCCAAGACGTCACCCTGAGGTCTGTTCTTTTGCAAGCATCCGCATTTCTCTACAGTCAAGAGCTGAACAAAGACCTCCAGCACTTGGCTTCTTGAAGAGTTGCTTTGTCACCTTTTTAAATGACTCCGAACACTCTACTTGCCTCTCTTTCTACTAGCTTTCTCCTATACGTTTCAGGATCAATGTCATTAGGTGGTTAAGACTTAGGTCTCAGACTCACACAGATCTGGGCTCTTACTGTAACTGTGCTACTTAGTAGCTCTGTGACTTGGACAAGTTATTTACATTTCCTAAGCTTTGATTTCCTGATCCCTAGGATGGATAAAAGAATAGTATCTGGATTGTGAGTATATGAGGGATGTGTGCAAAGCACTTAACATACTGTCTGATGCACAGTGTGAATACGTGTGAATAAATGATAGCTGTTTTTATCAACCTCCTCTCCTCCTTCTTTTCATCCCCGCTTCCTTATCATCATCGTGATTATTATTAATTTCAGGCTCCAGTCCCTTCTCTGGCTTGTTTCATATTGGAAGGGCCCAGGATGCAAAAACCACTGATCCAGCATCACCTGCAAATATCTGTCCTGC
This sequence comes from Mandrillus leucophaeus, assembly GCF_000951045.1. NCBI lineage: Eukaryota > Metazoa > Chordata > Mammalia > Primates > Cercopithecidae > Mandrillus > Mandrillus leucophaeus. The sequence goes on from NW_012106598.1 coordinate 1,378,901, forward strand.
CTACAAAACACAACTCTCCACATGGCTCCTCCCTCATCATGAAGCATCTCTTCACCAGATGGGCGTCGGCCTCCTTGATCCCCATGGGCCTTTTACAATCCTTTCAAAGCTCAGAAATTATTAATAGTACGAAAACCCCACTGAGAACCCCGTGGTGTTTGGGTGGGGGAGGAAGCTAGGGCAGACCCAGGGTCCCAGGAAGCTCCAAGCCTTGGCTGCTGGAGGCATCAAGGATCCCAGGTCTGTGGGTTCGCTTGATGTCGGTCTCAGATAATCTGCTTCTCACCTAGCTCAGATAGGGGATTGGGGGAATCATGGTTTGGGTAAGCCAAGCAATTCAAGGGTTAATATCTAAGAGGGCTCCAGAATTATTAAAGGCTCTGAATTCTCAGTGGCTGAAAAGCTCTTGCAAGGAAAAATCGCCTTTGTGAAAATATGTTAAACTCAAAAGTTGATTTATTATACTCCCAACAATGGATGGATCTGTTTGCCTAAGCGCCCTAAGTATAGCAGCTAAAGTACCCAAGCACTCTTTGACCTTTACAGAATAATTAGCTTAAAACAATTATTAGCAGGTTCCTTTTCAGGCTCTGTAGTATTAGATAATGAAATCACTCCACTCAAAAACTTTGTTCTTTATTGTTACTTCAAATCAGCCAAATGTTGCAGAAACCTACACCAGGCTCACAAATTGCTCCCACACTGCGCTGGCCATCTTGGTTTGCAATGACCTGTGGTGCAGCTTGGAATCCTCCCCAATCTCACTCTTCCTTCAAGTGCTCAGGGACTGGAGGACCGGACACAGCAACTCCAGAAGTCACAGGTGCAGGGTCACCCACACAGCACACTCTCCTCCCCAGGATAATCAGACCCTTGAGATCTTTCATTCTTAACACAAAATTATCATAAAAGACAACGTGTGTTCATTGTAGAAAATTGGAAATACACAGAAAAGCAAAACAGAACTACCATATGATCCAGCAATTCCACTTCTGGGTATTTATCCAAAAGAATTGAAATCAGGATCTTGAAGAGACACTAGAACTCCCATGTTCATTGCAGCACGATCCACAAGATATGGAAACAACCCAGATGTCCATAAACAGAGGAATGGATGAAGAAAATGTGGTAATTACATACAATGCAATATTGTTCAGTCTTAATAAAGGAGGAAATTTCACAATATGGGACAACATGGATGAATCTTGAGGACATTAAGCTAAGAGAAACAAATGAGTCAAAAAATGACAAATACTGTGTGATTCCACTTATATGAGGTATTTAAAATAGTCAAATTCATAGAGTCAAAAATGAATTTGGTTACCTGAAGCTGGGTAGGGTTGGGAGGTAGTGCAGATGTGGAGTTACTAATCAACAGGTGTAAATTTTCAGTTAAGCAAGGTGAATAAGCTCTAAGGTCCTCTGTACCCACAGTCAACAATAATGTATTGTACACTTAAAAATTTATTAGGGGATAGATATCATGTAAGTGTTCTCACCACAATAAAATAAATTTTAAAAAGGAAAAGCAAAAAACAGAAAATACAACTCACAATCTTATTACCCAGAGATAACCACCGATAATACTTTGATGTCATCTACTTATCTTTCTATAAACTTTTAAAACATCCTCTATTGTAGGACACTCAAGTGATGTTCAGTGTCCTGTTAAGCAATTCTTTGTGGAAACTAACATTTTTTCTCACATCTATTATTACCTTAGAATAGATGTTATTTCAAGGAATGCCATTTCTGAGTCAGAGTCTGCACATTTTAAAAACTTTTTATTCAAGTTGGCCTCCAGAAAAATCCTATTTACTCTTCTTTCAGCAATGTATGGGATCACCTGTTTCCTCAGACCCTCACTAGTACCAGAAATTGTAACTTTTTAAAAAGATGATAGTTTAGTCCATGAAAAATGTGCATTTCTTTGATTATTAGTAAAGTTGAGCATGCTTTCATGGGATTTTTGGGTCCCTTGCATTTCTTCATTTGTAAATTACCTGTTTATGTCTGTCATTCATGTTCTCATTGGTTATTCTTTATCATTTCTTGTAAGTTATCTTCTAACAAGAAAATCAATCTTCTTTCTATCCTATGAGTTCCAAATACTTACTCAGGTTGTTGTGTTTATTTTATTTTATTTTATTTTAATTAATTTCTCCTTTTTTTTTTTTTAAGACAGTTTTGCTCTTGTTTCCCGGGCTGGAGTGCAATGGCACAGTCTCAGCTCACTGCAACCTCCACCTCCCAGGTTCAAGTGATTCTCCTGCCTCAGCCTCCCGAGTAGCTGGGACTACAGGTGCCCACCACCACGTCTGGCTAATTTTTGTATTGTTAGTAGAGATGGGGTTTCACCACGTTGGCCAGGCTGGTCTCAAACTCCTGACCTCAGGTGATCCGCCTGCCTCAGCCTCCCAAAGTGCTGGGATTACAGGCGTAAGCCACCATGTCTGGTCTGTTGTGTGTATTTTAATTGTACCATTTTCTTGACCCACATTTTTACTCCAGGGGCCTTGAGATGTGCATTTCCATCCTGTGATGGGGCTCCTAGCACTTCTTTCAATCTCAACTGTAGATTCACTTCACTGCTCATTTAATTGATAGCTCTGGATCAATTTCCTTTTCCGTATTTAATCCGGGCATTCGACAAACATATGTGACTCATCTGCCAGGTGCAGGCACTTGGGTTAGGGGATAGAGCAGATTAATTCTAGTCCACAATGTCTCCTGTGAGGTTTGGGAGAAAAAGCCCAGTGGGAAACTGCAGGGTTGGGAGTCAGTTCTTAGGGAATGGCTACAGCTCTGTGCTGGGCATTTTGTCTATTGCCCATCACTTTACTCTCACATCTTTTGAGGTAGGTGTTACTGTCCTCATTTTACAGATGAGTACATGGAGGCTCAAAAAGTTTCAGTCACTTAACCTAAAGTCAATCAGCTGGTAAGCAGCAGAATAGGACCCAGCCCAGTGCTCCCTGTACTCTACACAGGCTCTGGGGATGGTGCTTGCAGCCAACCTGGGCCAGGTGAATGAGGTGGCTCACGTAGATGCGTGGCTGGATCCTGCCTTTATTTCAAAGTTTGAAATTTTGTACATCATAGACTTTTTTATTCATTTTGATTTTAAAAATTATATTGTATTAAAATATTATTTATCTTGAGTGTTGAGTGTTTTGTCAACTCCCCCCCACCACACCACTTAAATTTTGTGCCCGAGAGATTGTTTCATTTACCTCACTCTAAAGGGGAAGGACCTCCATCCTTTTCAAAGAAAAATAGTTGGGGACTTAGGAGGTGGTGGGCTGGGGAGCTGAATGCAGACTGGGGCAGGAGCCCTGGGTGGAGACACACTGCCACGGTGACCCTCCCTGGCACTGTGTAGCAGGCTGGGCCTTCTGCGCCTCTTGTTTTATCAGTAGCAGATATGCTTCTCCCTGCCTGAGAAGCAGACCTGGAAAGTGAACCTGGTACTCCATTTGCCTATTTTTGGAGTTCTTTACAAGAAAGTTCTTCCACACAAATGCACATGATTTTGACGTTTGCTGATGAGCAGCATTCTAAATTATCACAATGTACTTAACATTTTGTTTAAAGGCACACTTCCTTCCCAGCCCAGGGTCCCAGGAGGCAGAGGAGGTCAGAGGAGACATTCCCAGCCCCAGGCTGGTGAGAGAAAAGGCTTCCTTGTTCTCTCAGGCTGTCTCCTCTGGCCCAGAAACAAGTTTTGTCAGGGGTGGTCAGGGTTCTAAGATTGGAGGTGGTGGGGAGCCTGCTTTTTAGCTCTCAGATTTGAGAGACCTGTCCAGGCTGCTCCACGAGGTGGGGTCTGCCTGGTCTCCCCACTTTCTAACCAGATTCCCCATCTGAGCTACTCCCACTCCTCTGCCTGGAAAGCGGCCTGACAGCTCATCACATTCCTGCCTGCACCGTCCACTCCAGCGGCCACATGACTGAGGGGAAAAGGCAAGAAACCCGATTCCTGAAACTGGGCCCAACTGATAGGGCCGGTTCCTGGAATCCCAGCAGAGAGGCGGCCGGCAGGGGTGGGGACCAGCCTTCCCAGGGCTTGGGCTCCGTCCTGCATGGCAGGGTTTCAAAGTCCAGGCAGGCCCCAGCTGGGCCGCCTGCCTCCCACAGAAGAGGAAAGAAATCCAGGCCCCAAGGTTCCCTCCTCACTCTGGGAACCTTCTCTCTGCCACAGGATGAGGGCTCTGCCTGCTCCTAGCCTCCCCTAACAGAGCCCACTATGCGTTGGCTCACAGGTACCTGTGCTCTGACTTGCTTCGAAGGGTTAGAATCTTGTCAGCAGGGAGTTTGTCTCATTCATCCTTAACAGCAATAACTGCCATTTGCTGAGCAATTCTACCTGTCTTCTGTGCTCCTTGTCCTGGGAGGTAAGCAATTCTTTTCATTGCCATTCTACAGATAGGGAGGCAAGCTTCAAGAGGTCAAGTAACTTGCCCAAAGTCACCAGTAGGTGGCCAAGTCAAGATGTGAGCCTGTGTTTTATGAAAGCTCATGCATTGAATCCCCGAGCCAGGCATTTCAGACATCAGGGCTCACAGGTGTCAGTCTAGAAGTAGAAATGGGAGATGTGGAACAGGCAGGATCTATTATAGAATAGCAGGTGCATGTCTGTCTGAGGGAGCAGCTGCTCCGACCTTCAAGCTGATTTTGCCTCTTGGGAACACTGGCTCACCGTGGCCAAATGGATTTTTCAAGAATAGCCTGAGATCCACATTTTTAGGTGAAACGTCCTGATTTTAAAATTTGGGTAACTAGTTAAAAATAAAAGCAAAGCAAACAAAACAAACACTATGCGGGCTAAACAACAGAAGTCACTGGGTCAGATATAGCCCATAAGCCAGCAGTTTAAAAATTCTGCACCACATAATTGTACCATGTTGTGCTCTGTGCATATTAGGTGTGTAGGGAATTTTTTTTACTTCTTACTTCTAGGAACATCTGTTTCTATAGGAGGAAAAAGGTACAATTGCAGATATTCCCAAGGATGCATATTTTTGAATGATCAGTGCAGGTGTTGCCTTCCAGGTCAGTAGATGGTCATCAAATGCACATATAGACCAGGCTACTGTATTAATGAGATGCTCTAAGTAGGATTCTCCTTTCACATATCCAGGTGAGACCACATCCTTAGAAGACAGACACATTCACACATTGCTTGGCCCAGCAAATGAGGTAGGAGAATGGGGAATGAGGGTAACCACGGGTTAAGGCAGAAGCAAAACAGCAGGTGCAGCCAGTTCTAGGCAAGATTAGGCACCATACAAGCCACATCCTCACTCGTGTGATAACAAGACGTTTCCACTTTAGCCTCTGATTGACTGTGGGCCAAGTCTCCACTACAGCCTCTGATCACAGGCCAGTCCTTCATAAGGTGTAACCAGTTGGAGGCTTCTAAAGGATACCTAGGGGTGTTACCAAATTCTTTTAGCCTAATAAAAACCCTGCAGACCATTGTGATAGGGGCTCTTGAGCTGTTTGCCCCAGCCTGCTCCCACTTTGTGGAGTGTGCTTTTTTACTCCATTCTTTTGTTGCTTTGTCTTTCACTGCTTTGTTCTTTTGTTTGTTTCTGCATTTTGTTCAATTATTTGTTCAACTCTTTGTTTAACACTCCAAGAACCTGGACAACTCACTGTCAAGACCTTCCATCCACTAATACAAAGACTTGGCCTCTGTGAACCATCCTTTTTGTCTTCCTACCTCCTGCAAGGGAAAGTTTCCAAGACTCAGTCCTGAAACTTCAGTAACTCTCTCTCCATCATGTCTTCCAGAAAGAAGGGATCTCAGGCCCTTTCATGGATTTGACGATCACCTCTACACCTCACCCAAGCCTAAAGCCAAGTTCTCAATCTTCCTCCCAGAATCACATGCCCACCCTCCTGCTGGCCCCATCTCCGTCACTTGCACCATCATTCTTCTGCTCGGGCAGCTCCAGATCCCCGCATCATTCTTGAATCCTTTCTGCTTTCGTCCTTCAGTAATTAGTCCCAAACCCTAGCCAATATCTCATTCCACCCCTCATCACGTCATACCTGGGGCATTGCTATATGGTCTTAACTGGTGTAACTGGGATAACATTTGGAAATTAACTGAGTCCCTCCTCCACATTCCTTTCTTTCACCTTGTGGCCCTCCCACACAGCAGGCATCTATCCATTGCTTCCAGGGAGAGTTAGTTGTTAAAGGCAGTCAAGTTCTTGGTTTTTGATTTCAAAAGCCAGTCATCAGTTTTCTGTCATACCCCTTTTCCCCAGGAGAGAAATATTTCCCAAGCTGGGCACTGGGGAAGGTGTAAAAGATTTGATGTGACCCGGAGAAGAAACCCTGTTGTGCCTTCCTCCCACACGTGGGCTGAGCCCTAGATAGATTTGGTGGGTGGGTGGCGGAGGGGTTTGAGTTGGGGTGAGGGGGTCGTGCATTTCAAAGCAAAGCATACATGTTCCATTTTCTGGGAAGGAACTCAGCCCAAGAGCTGAGCAGTAGAAATGGCTACATGGGGTGTCCAGAAAATAAGACTTTAAATGTCCTCCCAGAGTCTCCTGTGGTCCCTAAGTGGTGACAGACAACAGCCACATGTCCTTAGGTTCATGAGAAAGGCCTGAAAGAACTAAGGGCCAACCGAAGACAGACCCTGGATGAAAGTGGAGGCCACACACAGCTGCAACCTCCTTGACTCAATGACTGAAGACCTCCAGGAAGAAGGGCGTCTCAGCTGGTGCCTGAATGGGCAAATGATGACCAGGAACCTGACTCCCCTTCGCAGTGCCCCCGTGCATCATTGTAGCCCTGCTCCAAAAGCCTGGAATTCAGACACAGCTTCGGTGGGCAGGGAGAGATGCGGCAAAATCTGAACAGAGAATAAATTTGTGCCCCACCCACCCGAAAAAGAGAAAATATTTAGGAATTGCTGTAGAAAAATCAAGTCACTATTTTTGTGGCCTGAGTTTGGGTCCTGAAATTCACCAGTGCTCCTTGCCTCTTCTCTCCGTATTCCAAACGATTCTGTATTCTGTGGCTGGATTAATCTTCCTCCAGTGCCACTTCATGCTTTCATGAGTTCAAAGAATAATTATTGAACAGTTGCAATGAGCCAAGAGCTGTTTTAGGGGATTAAAATTTTAAATTGAGAGTAATAAGAAAGACGAAAAATAGCATTATACCGAAATGCCATTTTTCAAGCAAAGCTCTGAAAGTTTGACAATATACTCTGTTAGGTAGGCAGTGGGGAAGCAAGCAATATATTGCAATTGGAAATGGAAAATATTACAACCCCTATAGAAAGAAATTTATTGATATCTACTAAAATGATATATATATTTGCCATTTGAACAAGTCCATCTACTCGCAAGAATCTATACCAAAGAAATATTGACAAAAGTATGAAGGGATATGTGCACAAGACAATTAATTGCAGCACTAGTTATAGTAGCAAAGAATTGAAAGCAACCCAAATGCCTATTAGTAGGAAACTGGTTGAGTAAATGATGGAGTTTATTATTATTAAAATACATAATAGATTACTATGCAGCTATAAAAAGGAGATGAAGTGATTTTAAGAACATACTGTTAAAGGTGGGGAAAGGCAGAGAATACTGTTTGTACGGAAGCATTTTACCTGAGAAAGGTGAGATTATTAGATTATATATACATATTGGTTATATAGTTTTTAAATGCAGGATAACAAAAACTAATAGTGGCTACATATAAAGGAAGGATGAAATAAAACAGAAAAGCCAGGGATGCAAGCAGGGCTTCCCTTAATGTACCTAGTTTTATAGACTTTTACCTTAAAACTATGTAAACACAGGCGGGCATGGTGGCTCATGCCTACAATCCCAGCACTTTGGGAGGCCAAGGCAGGAGGATCACCTGAGGTCGGGAGTTCGAGACCAGCCTACCAACATGGAGAAACCCCGTCTCTACTGAAAATACAAAATTAGCCAGGCTTGATGGTGCATGCCTGTAATCCCAGCTACTCAGGAGGCTGAGGCAGGAGAATCACTTGAACCCGGGAGGCAGAGGTTGTGGAGATCACACCATTGCACTCCAGCCTGGGCAACAAAAGCAAAACTCCATCTCAAATAAAAAAAAAGACCTAGAGACAACAACCTACCTAGTAACAACGAGCACCCCAGGGCCCAGATTGTTGTCTGTAAATACTACTTCCCAGAAAAAGAAACCAGAGTTGTTTGTAAAACAGCTTTTTTTTTTTTTTTTTGGTCAGATATGGAGCAGGAATATTCAAGATAAGTCTGGAAACCAAGAAAGATAGCAAAGACTATGGCAATCATATCAAAAGGACCCAGAAACCAACTTGAAGTGGTTCCCATTGACCAAAATGGGACAATTTGAGTACTGAAATGAAGAGTAATTGCAATGCATTGAAACATATAAAAAAATTAAAATACATAAGTCCATAATAAAATAAAACAAACTAATCAGTTACCTTTGGAATATGCTAGATAACTACTTCATTATTCTGAAAACTTATGAATAAAGAGAAAGAATTGAGCATCTATTTTACCTTTTCAGGTAGCCAAATAGTTGATGTGCAAATGGTCTTTATGGGAGACTTCTAGCCTATAAATGAACAAAGAATGATAGAATTAGACTGTCATCATATTGTAGCCCCCACTGTTATAATGGAACTAGGCAATAATATCAATGGCTGCTAAAACCCCGAGGTGAATAACTGATAGGAGACTTCATAATGAATGGATCAAGCTGACAATACTTGAACCCAATGATCAATGTTAAGATGACAAAAAGAGAGATGACCAAACATTGCATGTTTTCTGATGTGATATATTTGGCCGCACACGTTACCAATTATGAAGTATTCTTCTAAAAATGAACCTGAATCTAATCAAGCCCCAAGATCTAACCATGGTTTCCAGGAAATACAAGATATAAAAGAACATGTTAATTGACACTATTGTGATGAAGTCTGTAAAATCCAGAATATTTCAAATAAATTGCAAGAAAAAAAGGGAAGGGAATCCAGAGATTTTAAAAGAAACCTGGAGGACTTACCAACTAAATTCAGTTTGTGAACCTTGTTTGGATCTTGATTCAAACGTCAAAAATTTTTAAAAGACTAGATAATTTGCTGATTGACTAGTTGACAATATTAAGAAATTGTTGTCAAACATTAGCTGATATCCTTTGCCATTATAATGAAAAATTTACTTTCTGACTTGACATTCAATGTCTTTCACTTGAACAATAAGATTTGATTTAAGTTCTAGATCTGCCACTTACTAATGTTTCTGAGAAAGTCATTGAATGGCTCAGAACCATCTGTGAAGTGGGAACATCGTATTATACCACCTTGTTAAGTCATTGTGAAAATATGAGATGATGAATATGAGAGCACTTTATAAACCACATAAGCCATCTCCCGTGACTGAGCTCCATGATTCTCTCAAGCATGGCTGATTGTCTGCCTTTGTTCAAGTGATTTCCCCTTACTCAGAATATTCTCCTCTCTCTTGTCATCCTGTGGATGGATGTCTCACCTTTCCTTCTACCTCCAGCCTGTTTCACCTTCTCTATGAAAACATTTTGAATCACTTCAGCCCACAGCAATTTTTTCCCTTTTCTTTTCATAACCCATATTGTCTGTAATGCTCACTTGGCACTCTGAAATGACATTTCTGGGTAAATTCTCTTCCCAACTAAACTGAAGGACTCTTGACAACAGGGACTCTCTGTTCTTTATCTATTCTCCCCTCCACCAGAGTCTAGCACAATGCTTAATTACAAGATAGCTAAAGCTTCAAATAAAAAAGTATTCAGAACTCTTTTAACAGTAACAAAAACACAACTCAGTGTAGCTTGATTGAAAATAAATTAACAGGTTCATGTAATCAAATTACAGGAAGGGAATGGTTGCTGCTAGCCCTGAAGGATGACTGCTACCAGGGATTGGGGTGCAGGACTTGCTGTCATCTCATTCTCTATGACTGCATGCAGACAACCCTTTCCATGTGACAGCAAGCATACCTGTGGACAGCTTCCGCCACATATCTCCCTGCTTAGTTCCAATTCAAGAGTCCTAGAGAACTCTGATTGGTCTAGCTTGATCTAGTGCCCACCCCCAAACCAACCACCAAAGCCAGGAAGTGAGATGAAGCTTCTATTTGCATTATATGTTAGAGACGGATAGAGGAATGGTTACCTCCCCAAATGAGCCAAAGCCACCAGAAGTGGGAGAAGAGCTGGACAGCTAAACTATGAAGTGTCCATGAGATGGGATACCACTGAGCAGAGGAGGGATGTGATATGACATGATCTGACTTGATCTCACATTCTGCATGAGCCCCCCTTTCCCCACAGCATTGAGTTTTAGAATGGCAGTTAACATATGCTCTTGGAGTACCCTCAGGGCTGATGTAAAATTAGCCAAAATTGGAATACCTTTGCATTTTCAATAAACTGTTTCCAGTCATTTACCATTTCTGTTGCTTTTCCTCCATTCTTGATGTTCCAAGTTTTCATCTGGTACCATTTTTCATCTATTTGAAGAACTTCCTTAGCAATTCTTTTTGAGCACGTCCACTGGCAACAAATTCTCTTAGCTTTCTTTATTCTGATTCATAGAATGTTTTTATTTTAACCTTCATTCCTGAAGTGTATTTTCATTGGATATAGAATTCTGGAATGACAGTTCTTTTCTTTCAGCACTTGAAAAATGTTGTGCCACTTTCTTTTTACCTCCAGGGTTTCTGATGAGAAGTCCTCAAGCATTGGAATTGTACCACTATAAGTAATATGTTGTTTTTCTCTCATTGTTTTCAAGATTTTCTCTGTCTTTAGTTTTTAGCCATTTGATTATGAAGTGGCCAGGTATGGATTTCTTTAGGTTGATTCTGTTTGGGATTCATTCAATTTCTTGAATCTGTAGGTTTATGTCTTTCACCAAATTTGATAATTTTTCAGGCATTATTTCTTCAAGTTTTTTTTCCCCCCCCAGCAATGCACTTTGTCTCCTTTCGTTCCGGGTTTCCAATGACTTAAATGTCAGACTTTTTGGTGCTGTGTGATAGGTCTCTAAATCTGTATTCACTATGGTTTTTTTCTCGGTTTTTTAGATTAGGTCATGGTTATTTATCTATCCTTAAGTTCATTGACTCTCCTCTGTCACTAAGTTTTGCTAGTGACAGAGTCCATCTCATGTGTTTTTACTTTGATTATGATTACATTTCTACATTCTAAAATTTCCCTTTTGTTCTCTTTATATTTTCTATTTTCTTGCTAAGGCCTTCTATTCTTTCTGTTCATGTGAAGCAAATTCGCCCTTAGTTTTGGATTATTTTTATTATAGCTGCTCTGAACTCCTTGTCAGATAATTCTAACTCTGTGTCATCTAAGCATTGGCATCTGTTGACTGCTTTTTCCCATGCAAGTTGAGGTTTGTCTTTTTTTTATGTGCCAAGTAATTTGAATTGCATCCTGGACATTTTGATTATTACATTATGAGACTTTGTGTCTTGCTTAAATTCTATGAAGAATGTTGCTATTTTTGTCTTAGCAGGCAATGAACCTGGTTAAGCTCAGGCCTCACTTTCCAACCTGCCTTCTGTGGGCTGTGGTTCCAGTGTCAATTCTGTTTTCAAATTCAAAGTGCTATTCAGTGCTATTCAGTTCTGCCCCTATGTGCTTCCCCTAGTGGTTAGTCTGGGACCTGGGCAATGGTCTATCTGTTAGTGTTTCTCTGCTGTTGGGGATCAGATCCACATATATGCACCTCAGGGAGGAGACCTGCAGCTCATAAACACCTTTATGCAGTCACTTCCCGTGAATCTCCTTCTCCACAATCTCTCTGTTAGTTGCCCACTCCTTGGGGCTCCCCTTTGCAGTTCTGTGGTCAGAAAACTGGGCTTTGGTCACCCTACTCTGCTGTGCACCTCCCACAACTGTACCACCTTCAAGTCCAAGCTGGAGGGAAAAAGTAAACTCACCACCGGTTTAATGGTACACCGAATTTGTGTCTTTTTCCCCCAATCTGCCTATTACTATTTGCTCTTCAGCGTCCTTGCATAGCGTCTCGTGCAGCCTCTCCAGGTTTTATAGCTGCATTTCACTGGGAGAGACAGGGTCGAGTGTGCTTACTCCATCTTAACTAGAACCCAGACACAATAGAATGATTTTACAGGACATTCTTCAATATGTGCCTCTGAAGATGTGCCTAAAGACTCATCTTAGAACTCAAAGTCAGGTAAAAGTAGTTCCCTGATGAAATTTACAGATTTATTTTGTGAAACTGATAGTTCCCCCTTTTTACCCTGGTTACCGAAAAACTCAGAAAACATGATTTAGTTCACACAATCTAATTGCAGTGTCTGACACAGAGGAAGTGCTTATAAACATTAGTCATCTCCATACCTGTCTATTTCTCCTCTTATCCCCCAAGAACTAAATGTTATACTCCATAAAAGAAACCTTTCTGAGTCTGTTTTTTTAAAAAAATATAATTTGACTCTTCCCATGCCTTTTATTACTTGACTTTCTCTTGCAGTTATGTGATAGTCATTTGGGGACTTATTTTCATCCTATTAATCTTTTACACTGCCTCAAATTCTGTTTGGAAGTAGTCAAGGCATAAATGAACAAATAGATGACAAAAATACTGTATTCATGGAATACTTCCTATTTCTAAAACTGCTTCTACACCTGTTTCCATATTTCATCCTAAACAATACCCCGTATTAGTGAGGAAGAAAGGTAGCATGATGCTCCTCATCAGAAAAGCCCAGCCCAGGCAGCACTGACTTGGTGATCCTCTGGGCTCCCCTCCCGCTGAAACCGAGATGAATTATTCTCCATTTTTATCTTCTGTTGAATGTTATACCAAGATGAAAAGAAGTTTTGAGAATTTCAGTGTCCTCTGGGACCCCATGCCCTAGGAACTCCCAGTCCAGAACATTCCCACCAGGCCCTCTCTTCTCAGACTGCCTCATCAGTGGCTAATGCCTGCCCTTGGGGTCCAGGGACCCCTAGAGAAACTGGAGGCCTGATGTCACTTGAGGGAACATGATACTGGTCTCTACTCCTTCCAATCTGACTTGGAATTAGGACTCATCTCCTGAGCAGGGTCATCTTGTCCACTTGAGGGGGGCTTTCCACTCCTACTCCTGTCCATGAAGCCAAGTACCTCTTCGTGGGTTAGCACTGAAAGGTAGACACAGAAATCACTTCAGCTGGCACACAGGAAAACATCGCTATGACCCTTCCCTGTTATTCAGCTGTATCCTGGACTCCTCCTTCAGCTCAGAAAGTGAGGCGGAACCTAGCACTCAGGTGGGCCTCTCTCCTTCCCTCCCTCCCTCGCTTAATGACACTCAGGAGACAAAGATTGCAGCCATTTCCCTCTGAGGGGGAGTCCACCCAAGGGCAACTTACTTGCCTTGACAGTTCTAGGAAGTGACACTAATATGCAGGAGGCTAGGAAGAAGAGAGCACTCAGGAGGCTTCTTGAAAGGTCCCTTGCCTCCTTCCCAGGTCAACTTTAGCAGCCACACATTCCTGGGGCTTAGCTGAACTTGGACTAAGCTCACTGCCATGGTACTGGCATGTCTGAACACGATCAAGGTCTACAGACCAGTACCAGAGTCAGGGATGACTCTGAGTGAGCCTGGGCCTGTCATTCCAGTGTCCTCAGCCCAATTCCTATGGATCACCACCTCAATTCCAAGGAGAGGCTGCAGAAGGGTACAGATATGGCAACAGTCCTTCACTCCTCCTTGTGTCCATACCCTTTGCAATGTGACTTTATAGCTCCTCCTTTCGAGAGGTGGACTCCTTCTCATCTCCTTGATTTTGGGCTGATTATGTAACTTTCAGTGTAATAAGGCCAATTGAATCTAATACAAGTGATGTTTGCCAGTTCTGAGCCCAGGCCTTAAGAGGCCTCACACACTTTTGCCCTTTGCTTGGGATTCCTGCCCCATCCACCTGAACAAGCCTGAGCTAGTCTACTAGAGGATAAGAAGACTGTTATTACCAGCTCTGGCTCCCCAGTCTACTGGAGGATAAGAGACCTCTATATCCTCTTATCCTTCAGTAGGCTGGGGTGCCAGAGCTGGTTAGCCCAGTTACCTCCCAACAGAGGCCCCAGGCAGGTGAAAGAATCCAGTCAGGTCAGCAAAGTTGACCCATGGCAGGCCACAGATACAAGAGGAAGCCCGTCTAATTCCAGCCTGAATTGTCAACCTACAGAATCATAAGCAAAATAAATGCTTATTGTTTGAAGTCACTGAATTTTGGAGTCATTTGTTATGTAGCACTAAATAGCCACTGCAGAGGCTGAGCACTAAGAGAGCTATTTGTCTATCATTTCTTGGGATATTGGAGTACAAGCCTTTAGTAGTACCAGTCAGTTGACGAATGGAGACAGGAAGGGATGGGGATAGAGTGAGCAGCAGGATAAGGTTGTGTCTTGGGAGATGTTGCTGTGGACTCAGTACTCTCAAGTAGCAGGAGGAGCCAAAGCAGGAAGAGAATGTAGCAAACAGGAGCCCAGAGGAGTGGCTAGAGAAGCACTCTTAAAACCATCTCAGGGGCTTCCAGAAATATTTAGGAGAAAGATGAAAGGCTAGAGGTCTTATAGAGACAATGTGGTTGGAGCCAGAAAGACTATGTAATTTTAATATTACATCCAAGGCTACTCTGATTGAATTTTTTTTTAACCTCAAATTAGAGACTGTAACTTTCCAAAACATATTAGAAATAGGAAGTTTTCGGCCAGGCACAGTGGCTCACACCTGTCATCCCAGCACTTTTGGAGGCCAAGGCAGGAGGATTCCGTAAGGTCAGGAATTTGAGACCAGCTTGGCCAACATAACAAGACCCCATCTCTAGAGAAAAATAAAATAAAACAGAAATAGAAAGTTTTAGCAAATTTGTTACACATGAATTCTTCCAAACAGTGAAAAAAAAATCAGTAGATTGTGTTTACTTTATTCATCCTCGAAGGATTCTTTATTTCCAATTCTTTGGGGATAAGAAGAATAAAAATTGAGAAATGACTGCAAAGACTAGCAGCATTTATCACATATTCTTTGTACACATGGAGAAAGTGAAGAGCACACCAACAAATACTAAGTTACTATGGCAAAGAAAGAAGTCTGGTGCTTACTTATATTGGGTTATCTTCTCCTTTCAGGCAAGTGTGAAGAGTACACGTCTTTGCTCACTCCCCTTGCCATAGAGAGAAGAAACATGACTAGTGGAGCTCAATGCGGCAGTGAACAGCAGGGAACCTGTCATTTCTGAGCTGAAGCATTTCAATGTTTGTATAGAACCCTCCACCATTCTTGCCTGCCACATGGACTGAGGAGGCTGTGTGTTCCAGATGGCAAAACCACAGAGTGGTGGTATCTCTGTCTGCGTGGATCACTGAGCCAGGCCATGAAGTGAAGCTGCCTTAGAAGTTACCCAGGCCTGCAGCAGGTATTGCACAAATATGAAATCAACTTCAGTTTGTGTCAGACTGCTGCGGTCTTGGCATTACTTGTTACTGAAGCATTGCCTGGCCTAGTCTGACTAATACAGTATTGAAAAGCTGACATCTGGCCGGGTGCGGTGGCTCATGCCTGTAATCCCAGCACTTTGGGAGGCCGAGGCGGGCAGATCACAAGGTCAGGAGATCGAGACCATCCTGGCTAACTCAGTGAAACCCCGTCTCTACTAAAAATACAAAAAATTAGCCGGGCTTGGTGGTGGGCGCCTGTAGTCCCAGCTGCTCAGGAGGCTGAGGAAGGAGAATGGTGTGAACCTGGGAGGCGGAGCTTGCAGTGAGCCGAGATCACGCCACTGCACTCCAGCCTGGGCGACAGAGCGAGACTCCTTCTCAAAAAAAAAAAAGCTGACATCTGATTTAAAAAAAACTATCAATGTTGCAAATCATTACAAAAATGAGGAAAAATTGTTGTGCTGTTGTTCAGTGCAGATTTTACATGGCTTAATTTTTGGCAAGCAAGATCTAGTGTTCAGAGGAGCATCCAAAAAATTTTGTGAGCATGCACATGATAATGGAAATTTTATCCATTTGGCAGAAGCCACAGCCAGATTTGATAATATTATGGTAGAATTTTTCTGCATAATATAAATGTTGACACTAAATAATATTGCACCTATTTCGAGAATGAAATACAAAACTAATTAAAATTGTAGCAGATGCTGTGAGTGAAATAGTCTGAATAAGGTAAAAAGAGCTAACTATTATTCATTATTTTGGCTACAACCTTGATGTGTTTGAGACACAACTCCTGACGGATATAGAACAGATAACTTTTTTTGTTGCTATTGCATTTGTGGATTCTCAAAATGCAAATATTTCCATATGCAAACATATTGGGGATTTTTTTTCTCCAGCAAATGTCACAACTGGGGAAGGATTATAAACAATGTTAGTAAACCACTTACAAAACTAATCAAGAATAAAATAATTTGAAGTGCCTTCAATATCACAATGTTGCAAATATGCATGGAAAGCAGGACAGAATGAAACAGATGATTCTAAGAAATGATTCTAGTGCATTTTCTTTCTTGACTAGATATTTTAATCTTAGTAGCGAATGGTGCAGGAAAAATCTCTTCTGACACCACTGAATTTTTTTGTACCATCCAGATCTATACAACTGCCTTTCAGCTTCAGTGAAATGTTGTGTATTAAAAACACATTTACCAAACATAAATTTGAAACCCTGTCAAATGCATGATGGGAGAGTTGAGTTTATGCCATTATGGCACTAAAAACTCAATTAGAGACTCTATCCAATTCTTCTTCAGAAAATTTTGATATATTAATAAAGACAAGGATTATAAAATTCAAGCCAAAGGTAAGTTTTAGAAAACATCCGCTGTTAAGTTTATTTGCTCAGGACTCATTTGGGAAGATGTTTTAAGTAAAATTAATGCTATGTATATCCAAAATAATACAGGAGCTGAAATTCAACATATTGCCCTAAGAAGCATCCAAAGCAATTGTGTATCTGCAGATGTTTATTGTGTCGACTGGGAGATGGGGTGAGAGTGGAGGCTTTTCTTCCTGTTGAAAGAAGAAAGAAGGTTGTTGGCATCTGGACTCATGGTAAGAGGGGTGGTTGACGCCATGGCTTGGGAGGAGGCAGCCTGCCCTGCAGCATGGTAGGCAGCAGACCAACCAGGAGTGGTCCCTGGTGAAGGGCCTCTGCCATTGAGATCCTGGAATTTTCATGTCTGATGGCCAGTGTCCAGTGATCTTTTCTGCATGGATGTTCTGCCAATCCAGGCCTTCAGTATAACTTTGTCAAACTCCACAGCCTCTACTTAGGTCCAGACTCAAACTCCCACTGCCTAGGAGGCAGTGATTGGGCGGCAAGACAGAATGAGAGATGCAGTGAGAACATCTGGCTGAAGTGACAAGCGCCATGCTGCCTGCTGGTGTGCAGTTCTGATGACAACCAAGGCAACTTCATACATGACTGCACAAAGTTAATTTAACACGTTTGACTCTGCCATTTCATCCTAGTACCATAGATAAGATTTGTTGAGTAATTACTATGTACCAGGCCCTATTCTAAACTCTTTGTGAATATTAATTAATTTAATCCTTGAAGCCATCTCACTATTGTGCCCATTTTACAGATTAGGAAACTAAGTCCCAAAGAGGTTACACTAATTACCTAAGGTCAAATTAATGACAGAGTCTGGCTCCAGAGTCCACACTTTTAACCAGAGTGCAACGGAATCTGAATGTTACCCTTATAACCGAAGAGTTCACAATAGTGTTGTGAGTTTTACTCCTAGAAAAAAAAAAACACGCACACAGTCCCCCATCCCTCTGTCCCCCAGATAAATCCAAAATCTGCTGCCAGCTTACACTGAGGTTGAAACTGCTTCTGGACCAAGTGTGGTGGCTCATGCTTGTAATCCCAGCACTTTGGGAGGCTGAGGTGGGAGGATTGCTTGAGTCCAGGAGTTCAAAACCAGCCTGGGTGACATGGTGAAATCCTGTCTCCACAAAAAATACAAAAATTAGCTGAGTGAGGGGGTGGATGGCACATGCTTGTGGTTCCAGCTACTTGAAAGGCTGAGGTGGGAAGACCACTTGAGCCCAGGAGGTCAAGGCTGCAGTGAGCCATGATCACGACACCGCACTCCAGCCTGGGCAACAGAGTGAGACCTTGTCTCAAAAAAGAAAAGAAAATAAAGGAAATAAAATAAAAAGAAAAAAAATAACTGCTTCAGATTATCAAGGTTTCAGGAATGCTGATGTTGAGCCTAGAATCTGCTTCTGCTCGTTTGTCTCTGATGTGGTTTGGCTCTGTGTCCCCACCCAAATCTCAAGTTGAATTGTAATCCCCACATGTTGAAGGAGGGGCCTGGAGGAAGATGATTGGATCCTGTGGTTGGTTTCTCCCATGCTGTTCTCATGATAGTGAGTGAGCTCTCACAAGATCCGATGGTTTAAAAGTGTGTGGCAGTTACCCCCTTGTTCTCTGTGTCTCCTGCTCCACCACGGTAAGACGTGCCAGCTTCCCCTCCACCTTCTACCATGATTGAAAGTTTCCTGAGGCCTCCTAACCATGCTTCCTGCACAGCCTGTGGATCTGTGAGTCAATTAAACCTCTTTTTTTCATAAATAACCCAGTCTCAGGTAGTTCTGTATAGCTGTGTGAGAATGGACTAATACAGCGTACCAAGCAGGCTGTGGGCTTCCCTATCTCTTAGCGTGGACTAAGAGCAGGTCAATGCCCCACACTGGCAGGAAAACCTGCTGCCACCCCTCAGCAGAGAGAGAAGGGCATTGCGTGCCTGGGAAACTGAGCAGGAAAACTTTCACTCTTACAATGGTTGGGGTGGACGGGGAATATTTGTTCCCAGATCCGGGGCCATGCAGCAGCTACTTGGGAAGGAAAGAGTGACCCTCCCATTCCTACCCAAAGCTTTGGCTACATCCTAGGGCATGACTTGCCAAAGTCAAGGAACATCAAAGTTATGGTGACCAACTTCTCCTAGTTTCCCACAACTTTCCCCCTTTAGCTGTGAAAGCCCCACATCCTGGTAACCCCTCAGTCTGAGCAAACTGGAACAGAGGGCATCATGATCAAAGATGAAACCAAGGAAAACCCTTTCCACTCTAGCCTCAAATATGGAAGGCCAAAACCCCCAATCCTCCCATCTCATGGAAGCCAGGAGATCCCAAACCCTCACCATCAGACTACAGGCTGCGCCTCGCTGCTCTCAGTCCTAGGGAACTCGACATCTCCTCAGAGCTCTGAGATGAGGCATTGAGGACACAGACCTTGCATTCCATCTGCATGCTCCCATCTCCCCCGAGGCTGCCAAAAATTGGACACTGGGAGATGGAGATGCTTGGCAGCTGGAGTCACTCCTAGCCTCGGGCAAATTTTCCAGGCTTTTACATCTTTGAAGGAGATGGCAATATTCCCCATTTCTTCCAGATCCACACCGCCTGGGGTCAGAGATGCAGGGAGCTGGCCAAAACGCCTTTCTCTGTGATAAAGAGGCCACAGCGTTAAATCCCATGAGTTCATCAATAGGTAACAAAATATTTTGCATGATTTGGCCTTGACTGAAAGGAAATTGTGAAACGTGCAAGGTGCTCTCTGTTCCTAGTGTGGACTCCCCAAAGAGGTTCTGGTCCCGAGCATGGCTACAGACGTTCACTGCATGTAATCCAGACCTCATCTAATGCTATAAGTAAATAAACTCTGGATATTCAGAGAGAACAAATCACCAGTCCATCAAAATCCTTGGGGTAAATTAGTTCAGAAGACTGGACTAGAGACACACTCCGTGACTCACCCCCACCCAGAGTAAATAAGGGAAGATTAAGCACAACTTGATTGAATCATGCTGAAGTTTGGCATAACACAACAAACAGATCAGCCTGAAATCTCACATTAGGAACACATAATCTCATAAAATTTATGACTGTTATTGCTCACCACATATGTTTCTGGGTTACTGTGTGCCGGGCTTCAAGCGAACTTCATTGCTGGGGTCTTGAGGGGGCTGCCTGCTGATCCATAGCGTATTTCAAGAAAGAAGCCACATTCCCAGTTGACACTCTTTGGCATGAGTTTCCATGTGGCCTGGCCATGGGAGGGAAGGAGACTGGAGGGGGGATCTTGGCAGTGGGAAGGGGGTTTTGTGCCGTGCCCCAACCGGGCCCCTTGGCAAGGTCTCCTTGAGATGCTGAAGGGAAGACTGGCAGGCAAATCTTTTCTATCTCTCTTAGCCTCAGTTTCCTTATTTGCAAAATAAGGGGTAAAATTAGACGATCTCTGAGGTCTTTTCAAGAAGATCAAGGGAGTGATGCATCTAAAAAGAATTCATCTAAAGAGAATGAATTGCCAATCTACTGCCCTCCATCTCCAAAAGGAAGCCAGAGCAAGAACTGGCCACTATGTCACCAACTGAGAGCAGTAGAGAATGGTGTGTGGCTTACAGGAGGCCATGGAATGCCAGCCCTGAGATCTGGGAGGAAAGGAGAGATGACCACGTGCTTCAGGAGGGTCACCCTCAATTGCTGCCCAGAGCTAAAACAGAGTTCAGAAGTGTTTGCAAACTTGTATCGCCACTCCGCCTTCCACTGCCCATTGATCGAGGCCCCTTTCCCCTCTGAGCCCAAACGCAACCTTATGATTCTTCTTGACAGAAGCTGCTACCCAACCATCAGATCTTGGTGGTGAGCAACAGCTGCTTTCCAACCCAAATGATGCTCAGGCTCCCTCCAGGCCCATGCTCAGGGATTCCGGGTCTGACTGTAGAGACTCCAGAATGTGGAGTCAGTGAGAAGCCAGAGTCCCGAGAGAGGGAGCCAATTTCCTGAAGTGAAGGGCCATCGTTTGCAGGAGATGGTTGCTGAAGTCCAAGTCCAGGGATTCCATAATGAAAGGAAGACGAAGCCCATGAGCCCTGGATTCATTTATTGAAGCCCAGAGCAAGGTAACATATTCCCAGGCCCCGGGGCTGTGCCCTCAGGTGTCATCACAAGGGAACACATGTGTAGCAGAGGCAGGTGACATGTAGACACAGCAGGTGCTTGCCACGCTGAGGTTTGTGCCTCCCTGCACCCATCCGGGCTCTGCCCTGAACGTCTCAGCTCAACAATCTCTCTCACGCAGATCCCTGCCTTCCCTGCCAACAGCCAAGGTCTAACCCTTCTGACCCTCGGGCCCTCTTCCAGGCTTTTCCTGTTCCATTTCCAGCACTGCTAGCTCCATCCAGAAAGTTTTGAACAAAAGAGCAACATTTTTTTTTCTGGCTTGTTCATTTTCATTATGGTTTTCACAGCCAATTCCAGTAAATCTGCTACAATAAAAGTCCCTATTCATCATCCATGTTCTTCTAAATAATCTTAGATTTGATTTGAAGTCTACTTCAGTTAATATTTTGCCTTTTTTCAAAAAAATAGTTTTATTGTTTTTTCCTGATTGTAACTCAGATATCAGCTGGGGACTGCCCTGCCCCTCAACATCTGTGAAATGTCCTGTGGCAGACTGTATTTTCCAAATAAGGCCACAACATTATTTTGCATCCCATATGCTCGTTCCAGAACTTTGCGACTCCTCCATTGAGAGATGGCGGCTGTGTCATCTCCCCTTGAATCTGGGTGGGCCTTTTGACTGCTTCAACTGATAGAGTGCATGTAATTGACTGTGCAACTTCCAAAATGTGAGTCAGGAAAGCCACACAGCTTCCACCTGGCTCTCTCTCTCTCAGGACACACACCTTAGGAGCCATGGACAGTCACGTAAGAAGTCCAGCCCCTTGAAGATGCCCGGCTGCCAGCACCATGCAGAGACCACATAGAGATGGAGAGAAATTGCAAGAAGCCCCAGTTGCTCCAGCTCCAGCTGCCTGAGCCTTTCCAGCCCAGACACCAGACATATGGATGGGGAAGGCTTTGCTGGGACTCCAGCTTCAGCCGCAGAAGAGACCCCATGCAAGAGCCACCCAGCAGAGCCCAGTCAACCCCCAGAACCTGGAGAGATATAAATGATTATTGTTGTCTGATGCCAATAAGTTTGAAGTGGTTTTTTAGTGTAGCAAGGGATAACAGGGACAATTTGGCTGAAGTTCAAGCAATTCTGTGTCCTGTGGAACTCACAAGGCTTTCCAAGTCTTCTGCGGATTCCTGGAAAAACAGAATGGATTGTTCATTTGTGGGTTATATGTGTTCAGATGCTGCCTCTGTCCGACCCCACACAGCATGTGAAATGTGGCCCCAATTTCATGTCCCACAACAGTCGCTCACACCAAGCATCTGAGTGGGTAGTAGACCACATGGGAGATTTAAGATCATGTTGCCGACCACATGGGATTTTGTCAACATGCTACCTCTTCTCCCCTCCCTCTTCCCAGTCTCATCTCCTCTCAGGTTGCTCTGGGAACCCACGTTCTTCTCCCTCTACTATGAAGAGCAATTAAAATTTCCTCAAGTGCCTAATCCCAAACTTCCACACTCAAGCACATCAAGAATCCAGCCTTTACTGGAGCCAATTGAGGTTATAGATGAGCAATTATTCTTGTGTGCATTCATTGTAAAAAAAATTCAAGGAACACCCAGAAAAATAAAAGAAGAAAGTAAAAATTACCCCCAAATCCCACTATCCAGTGATAAGCACTATTAATGTTTGGTAAACATCCTGTCAGTATACACTTTTACATATATAAGATTATACTATCCTTGCTGCTCTATGCTTCCCCAAGTATAATTGGTATTAATAACAGCTTTACCATTTATTTAGCACCTACTAAGTACTTAGCAATTATATAAAGGTAGCATCCTCAATGCATCATTATCTTCCTTTTCCTAAGGGATTTTGGGGAGGGTCAGAGCAGGGACCTGAACCCAGACCCTCCCAACCATAAGGCCGGTGCACTTGCCACTAAATCATTCAGTCATAGCGGAATCTTTCCCCCAGACCTGCATATCACTGTGGAGAGACTATGCTGGCCTGCATATCTTGAGCCAGGTCTAGCATCCTAACACATTCCTGTGCCCTCTTTCAGAGAGTCCAAGGCATCGGAGCTCCCAGGAGTCTGTGTTTGGCTCATTCCCGGTGAGGCTGGGTTTCTGAAAGGAAGTGAAAGTCTGGGCCCCACAGGAGAAACAGGGAGGGTTCTGTGTCCTCAGTATAGCAGAGCAAAGCCAGATAGGAGCTCTCCTCTGCCTCCGTGTCTGCGGGACAGAGGGGGCCCTGCTGTCCTGGGAGTCTGGGGTGGTCTCCCGTGAGTTCAGCATGAACCATCTGCCTCTTCCTCCCAGGGAGTGTTTGTCCCAACTCCTGAGGGCCTCATCTGTGCAGGGCCCGCCAGGCGAGGAGGACATGTCTTAGAAACAGGCTGTGCTTGTTCCCTCAGCCCTAGAAGAGACTCTGCCAGGTGGCACTTGCCCTTCCCTGGGGAGGAGTCTGCAGTATGTTCTCTGTCAACCTTTACTGATGAGCACATGTTCCAAGCAGAGCCCCAGGGGACTAGCATCTGCTCTGACCCCTTCCAGAGAAACCCTGGGTGAGAGGCTGAGAGAGGAGATCCCACACTGGGGGCACTGCAGCCCTGGAAGAGGAGGAGCAGCCTCTTGCGAAGGCCTGACCTTTCCTTTGATGACTTTCTTGGGCTTTGCACTAATTGTGAAGAAGTAAAAAGTGAGTTATTAGTCTCCAGCTGTTCCCACAGATGCTGACATTTGAGGGAAGCTAAGGGCAGCAGACTCCTCCCCACCACACAACCACACTTACAGCCGTCCACTTGAAGGTGGGCCTGCCTTGCAGGAGGTCCCCTTTGACTCCAAAAACTCAGACACCCCCAGCTCAGGGTAGACATTTAGAAGTTAGGCTGTGAGTCCAAAAGCCCCAGACTTGAGGTCTGGCTGCCACTTATTTACTTGAACCCAGGATAATTTGTTTAACTCCTCTGAGCCTGGGCTTCCCCATCATCTTAGTTTTGTTTCCCCCATAGAAGTACCCCTTAAGATGGGGGTTCTGTTGCTGGTGTTTTAATTGGGAGGTGATCCCAGGAAGATCCAGCAGGGGAGCAGGTAAGGAAGGGAAGTAAGCCAGTGAAAGATCATTGTCAAGCCAGTGACAAAACAGAAGCTTAATCCTGCTGGGGAACTCTTAGAGGCAGTGGAGAATACATGTCCTGGAATTATCCCCCATTTCCCTAACCCCAGGGCAAAGGAGCTGGCATATTGATCCACCAATTCCCACCGGTCATTGTTTAAAGGCTGCCCCTGAGGAGGGGGTCAGGGATCATACCTGTGTCCCTCTGGCCTGTCCTATGCACAGGTAGAGCAGGCTCCAGCCACCAGAGACAGCCTCAGGCAGAGTCACACACTGCTCTTGCACACTACTTTTGTTACAAAGTAGACTGGTGCTATGGGCAACCAAGGACGTGTCTTCGTCCTGCAAACCTCCAGTGCCCTCCAGTGCTGTGGTAAGTGCCAAGGGGATATGGTGGGGCACCCTCAGCCTCTGCTACCACCACCTCTAAAACAAGAGAAATGACACTGGCTGCTTGGGATGGCTGTGGGGAAATATGCAGATTTTGTTTTATTTGATTTGTTTCAGCAGGCAGTTGACTTGGTTAAACTCTCACTGCATATTCTGTCTCCTGGGTGGCAGCTCAAATCCCCACAAATGCATCATTCAGAGGTCAGCCCAAGACTGAGGCAGAGTTTATGCCCTGAATTTAGTGCTTATCCTCTTTTGATCAGTCTTTTCAACTACATCGCCTCCATTTACAGTGAATATAGTTTCCTCAAACCCTGTCCTTTTGCCAGAAAAACTATATGCT
The DNA here is from genome assembly GCF_000951045.1 of Mandrillus leucophaeus. NCBI lineage: Eukaryota > Metazoa > Chordata > Mammalia > Primates > Cercopithecidae > Mandrillus > Mandrillus leucophaeus. The sequence continues at coordinate 1,403,741 of NW_012106598.1, forward strand.
GTCTCTCAGAGTTCTATTCTAGCCTTTCTCCGCAGGACATGCTCCTGCTGGCTTTTTAAAAGTTGACCGTGGGGTAGGTGCAGTGGTTCATGCCTGTAATCTCAGCACTTTGGGAGACTGAGGCAGGAAGATCACTTGAGGCTGGGAGTTCAACACTAGCTTGGACAACACAGCGAGACTCCATCTCTACAAACAATAAAAAATTAGCCGAGTATGTTGGTGCATGCCTGTAGTCCCAGCTACTTGGAAGGCTGAGGTGGGAGGATTGCTTGAGTCTGGGAGGTCAAGGCTGCAATGAGCCATGATCACAGCATGTACTCCAGCCTGGGCAACAGAGTGAGATCTTGTCTCAAAAATAAATCAATAAAATAAAAGTTGACTGTAGGTTACCATTCTGCTTAACAATAAGCTGAATGAATAAGCACACAATAACTAGGGTTGAGAGAGTCAATCGAATAAAACCCACAATCAAGTTAAGGACCAGTCCTGAATACAGATAACCTGTCTCATTGTGCAATCATGTCTCCAATCACATGACTGAACTTTCAGTTTGGGTGAAAAAAAAGGCCCTTGTAGCTATGTAGGCTTTTATTATTTCTGTAATGAATCTGGCCTATTTGACCCCAGAGATATCAATATTCCAACAGTTCCTGTTCTTACCCCAGTGTTCTCACATAGGACCTCTTGTCCCCAGAAAGTCTACTAATCCCCATAACCTTATCCCACCCTCTCTCACTCAGCTAAAATTTTCTGATAATCCACTTCTGATGGTGCCTCTAGGAGAGGGGTGACAATTTTGGATGAGTGGGGAGATGCCACGTTTCCAGATTGTTCTGAGGATTAAATAAGTTAATACATATAAAGTGCTTAGGACTTGACTTGCCCATAGGCACATAGTAAGCCCTTGATAAACGGTGGTGGTGGTAATATTGTTAGTATTATTATCTTATTATTATTCTCTCTTCTTAGTTGTAAATGTCATAAGCATAGAGTAGGAACTCAATCACTGTGTGTGGAATGTAACTTAATTGGAAAGATGCCCTCTGTCATGGCCTAGAACCTAGACACCTCAGAGCCTAATTAGCAGTGAGTCAGGAAATACAGATGCCTCTCCTGAAATGGTGAGACTAAGGTATATTAGTCCATTTTCATGCGGCTGATAGAGACATACCTGAGACTAGAAAATTTACAAAAGAAAGAGGTTTAATGGACTTACAGTTCCACGTAGCTGGGGAAGCCTCACAATCACGGCAGAAGGCAAAGGAGAGCAAGTCACATCTTACATGGATGGCAGCAGGCAAAGAGAGAGAGCTTGTGCATTGGAACTCCTCTTTTTAAAACCATCAGCTCTCATGAGACTTATTCACTACCATGGGAACAGCATGGGAAAGACTTGCCCCCATGATTCAATTACCTCTCATTGTGTCCCTCCCACAACACATAGAAATTCAACATGAGATTTCAGTGGGGACACAGGCAAACCATATCATAAGGTGACCCAGGTCAGTGTCAGCTCCACCAGGAGGACTCCTTTTCCATCTGAATTTGGTACCCTCCTTTATGTTCCCATTGCACACTACTCTTGTTCCAAAGTAGACTGGGTGCTATGGGCAACCAAGGATGCATCTTCATTCTCCAAACCTCCAGGGCCTGACACATGATAAACGTCCAGTAAGTATTTGCTAACTGCATATTGGCTTACTTACCTTCCCCCAGGCATTTTATTTTATTATTTCATTTTACTTATTTTGGCTTTCATTTTAGGTTCAGGGGGTACATGTGCCGGTGTGTTACATGGGTAAATTGTGTGTTGCTGGCATTTGGTGTACAAATGATCCCATCACCCAGGTAGTAAGCACAGTACCCAATCATTTTTCAACCCTTCCCCTACTCCCAACCTCCCCGCTCTATGGGTCCCCAGTGTCTACTGTTCCCAGCTTTGTGTCTGCCCCCACACATTGTAATGTCTAGCTAGCACAGTACCTGCCGCTAGTAGAGACTTGCAGGTTTATTAAGTGTATGAAGGGCATAGATTTCCTTCATCACATGCAGGTGAAAGAAACATACTTTTTCCTTCTAAATCTAGTTAAATCTGGCTCTAGCCCTCACATGCCTGACTGAGAGCTGTCTGATACATTGAATCAGTAACCTCCAATTCTAATCCCTTATCTGCGCCTACCATAGAGGCTGGAGAAGCTACAATGCACTTTTTTCCCAGCATCCTTTGCAGTTAGGAGTGGTTGGGAGATGCAGTATAGGCTGATGAGAAGCAAGACATTTGCTGGCAATGTCCTTACTTTCCTTCTTCCTGTGCGATATACAGACACATGTCTGGGGGTACAGCAGCCCCCTTGAAAACATGAGGAGACAGTGTGAGGAAAAGACTGAGACAGTTACCCACAAGCAAGCCTTGATGTCCCTGAGTCATGAACCAGTGCCTCCAGACATCTGTCTGCAGGCTGTTGGCTAAAGGGACTCCAGTTAAGTCTTCTGAATTTCACTCCTCACTGAAACTAGATGGGGTACCTCTCTTTCCAGAGGATCCTGAGGAGGGGTAAATAAGAGATGTTTATCCAGTTATCCTGCCACAAATGAATGAAAACATCTTGCTCAGGTCGTTTAAGTCCAGAATTAAGCACGGAATTTCCCTTCTGTAAAAAAAGGAAGTTGGACCAGGTGATGGCAAAGGTTCTCGCTCTGGAGTCCAGCCTGGAAGAGGCGGTCACAGTGGTGACACCCTGTGATCCCCACCCTTCCTGACTCAGGCTGAGCTTGCTAACAGAGTGCAAGGCTCAAACAGAGAGTGTTCCAGGCTATTCCTATGTCCTTCACCAACCTGCGAGCAAAGGGAGCACCAGACAGGGAGGGAGTGAGGATACACCGAGCAGAGTCACTGGGACTGGAGGAGGCCAAACATCATGCATAAGTCAGCAGGCAGGTGTGAGAACCAGCTCGACTTGAAAGCCAAAGACTCAGAGAGCTGTAAAGTTTAAAGCTGAAGAGTGGACTGCCATGAATGTGAATGTAGTGGAGAGAAGGTGGGGATATTTATGGAGCTAATTCTAGAGACCAGAACAGTAGCTGATGAGGAAGAGCTGTCTTCCTCTTAACCTGCTGTAGATTTGAAATTCCGGGAGGAGCTCACCTTCTAGCCCACTCAGATGTGTGCGTGTGCATATATATGTGTGTGTGTGTGCGCGCGTGCGTGTGTGCATAGTATGACTGCTGGCCCCTTAGCCTCCAGGCTGATTGAGGGAAAAGCTTCATGCTGTCACATCTCAACATCAGTGGGCTTCAGAATCTCTAAACGGAACCTGCAATCTCTTGGATATGGGGGAAGAAAGGAAGCAACTAAGCCCTTGGCATGGGTCGGGCATTGTGCTGGCACCTGCATGTCCATTGCACTTGCAGTGAGCCTGCAAGATAGAGATGATCAAACCCACTTCATTGGCTTTGCAGAGAGCACTTGATGAGACCAGAACTCACCACTGGCAGGGCCGCTCCCCTGAGCTTCCACATTTCCTGCTTGCACAGCTTAGATCTGTGTGGCTATGTGCAAGTCACCCAGCCTTTAAGAACCTCAATTTGCCATTTGGACAAAGGGAGCAGTTTGGAGTTGCAGGCCCAGATGATGATTCCCCTTCTCCTTGGTCCTCAGTGTTATAGTGAGGATGGAATTAAATAACATTTGTGAATTCTTATAAAATTGTGAAGTGCCATGACAATGAAAGGCTTATAATTATTTTCCACAACAACAATAATAAGCTAAATTTGATTCTGGCATAAAAATGCAATAGCTAAGATTCAATGATGTAGAATAGATCGATTTGGGGAAAATTATACTTCATATGCATTTCACAAGCTAGTGAAAGCGCACATTGCCATGGCCATGAGAAAGACCAGGAGAAGAGAAAGGCTCATAAATTCAGCAAGTCTATCCAATTTCAGTTGACTCAAACGCACAACAATTTATTCTCAAATACTCTGCTGGGTTTAAGGAAAGACTCAATGATTACAATATACTCTTAAAGCCTTTAAGAGAGTTTAAGCAATCATTTGTATTCTAAATAGGCCTTCCTGACACATCCTCCTTAAAACGTTAGATCAGAAAAAGAATTCAAAGCCAGAGGCTGGCTGGCAGCGCTCCTGCTGTTCTATCAAGTTGACTGTGGGTTCCCGTTCTGCTTAGACAATAGGCTGGATAAATGAGCATGCATAGCCAGAGCCTGGGAATCTAATCAAATGAAACCTTCCATTAAATTAATCTGACACAGCTTTGGCCATTTTTCTGGACTAGTCCTGGATTCAGATACTCTATCCTATTATCCAGCTGTATCTCCTACCATGTGACCCAATTTTGAGTTTGAAAGAAAACGTCCCCTGTTGCTATGCGGTCTTCTACTGTTTCTGTGATTCAGCTTGCCTTGCTTAAATCTCATGAACACCCTGACCTCACACTCCTCTACTTACCTCTCTCTTATCACACAGGATCTCTCATCCCGAAATTGTCTCCTCAGCCTCATGTTCCAGTCCACTCAGCTGAAGCTTTCCCAGAATCCGCTGCTGACGATGCCCCTTGGAGAATGCTGATTACTTTGGGTGAGGAGAGATGCCACGTCTTGGAGCATCTAAAGTCACCAGCCCATGAGACGCGAGAGCAGTGCTGAGCTCCATACAGAGATAGAAGAAGGGTGTCTCCCACGTTTAGTCCATGAGCCTCAAAGCACCTCTGCTTATACCAGTGTCCTCAACCTCCTCATAACAGCAGCCCCTCTGGCTTTCCTTCTAAGCCTTCTGTCTGCAAGAGGAGCCTGTGAAGGACTGACCCTCTGCCATTCCCTTCATCCTTCAGTCTCTACTTCTCTTCCTACCCAAGGCAACTCTACCATCGATGTCTTCCATGTTCTTTGGCCAGCAAAGGCCCTGTGCTCAGAGTTCCACAGATGGGCTATCAGTTCAACCAAAAGCAAGCCTTGCATCTCTCTGAATCCCACTTTGGACCCAGCTACCACACCTTGCAATGTGAATTTTGCAATGTGAATTTTCTAATTCCAGATTCTCTGTCCTGTTGTAACTTCTGTGTCAAACCATGTGTTTCCATTTTAAGGCTCGAAAAATATGATCAGCCTGGCTCTGGGGGCTTGCACTGCCTTTAAGTCCCTTCTGACTCATGCCCAGCTGTCTTAGAGCACAGAGCAGGCTCCTACACCTCCCCTGACAGATGCCTTCTGGCCAGGTTGGGTGCTGGAAGGAAGACCTGTGCCTCTCAAATACCCTCGTTGGTCCCTTCCTCAGCCAGAGAGCACCATGTGCCCAGGAAGAAAAAGTTGACCCCCTAGTCCAAGGCCCAACAACCAAGTTTTGTTTAGGATATAAGGCCATTGAACTGGTCTTATTTATTTTCTCTGCACTTGTGTTTCCTAAGTTTTTCCACATTATTTCTAATTTGGGCTGTCAGAAAGGGGAAAAATTAAAAACCAAGGATCTAGAGATAATGGAGTATCTTGGTGGTTACTGCATTAAAAATCAGCTGGCTAAAATGGGTTTGGAAGATCTTAGAAGGCAACCTGACTTAAACACTGTGCAAATCAAAATTGGGAGAGCCCACAGGCCAAGGTGCAGCTGAAACACTAAATGCACTCCCTCCCTCCCTAGTGAAAACACATGTGGACTCATGTGGACGCTGTCCTCTCACCTTCATCTACTTCTGGAAATAGTGAAATAGAGAGATAGGAACTGCTGTTCGGATTGGAGAACCCCAGGCATCTCAAACATGTGGCCCTATCTGTTACCCTTTATCTATCTGCCTTGCTCAAAGCTGTATTTTCATGAGCACATGGTAAGGCCTTAACTAATATTTGTTGAATAAATGAAGGAAGGAGGAATAGGATAAAATACATTTCAGCTGACTCAGATACTTTTTTGGAGAGTTAGATATACATGTACAAATGGGTAAATATATAAAGAAATAGATGAATAATTAAATTGGCACTAATTGCTATGGTTGATAGAACACTAACACCATCTCTCTTGTTGACAGTGTGTGATTGAATTAACAGTATTAAGTGTGTCTATGACATGACCCTCCCTGCTTTTTTCTGTCATCCTCCTTACATCTTTCCTCACCTCCAGAAATTATCCCCTCCACAAACACACAGATTTGTGTGTCTACTAAAACAAAATCTTTCACAGATGGTACAGGTGCTAACAGAGAGAAGAAAGGGGAAGAGTGGATTCTAAGTGTTTCTTTTCACTTAATAATTTACCCTCAGAGCAATAGGAGTTTTGGTATAGCTCAAGGTCCTAAGACTGGGAATATAATTTCTAGCAGTGTATTCTTGAGAACAGCATGTCTTTATTGCAATGAATTATGTACTAGCTAAGCATCCATCACCACACTCCAGAAAGTCTGACCAATTGGTTTCAATACTTAGATGAGGCTCATTTTCAACCAGACATGCCCATTTGTAAATGCCTACTAAGTGTAACCCACATAAATTTGAGTGTCCTCATGGCATTTTCAGCTCTTGCATAGTCAAAAGAAATAAACATTCAACTCCTAAATCCTTGAGGAAAAATGAAGATTTGGAGATGGGTTTTCGGATGATGTGGCCCAAGGATTTTGCATTGCTCTAACTGCTCTTCTCATGGGAAGCCACTGGCCTGTGCTTTGCATTTAATGCAACAAAATCTATCACTTTACAACTCTTCCAGAGCCAACAACTAGGCTGCACAGCTCCCTTTTAGAAATATGCAGGAAACATATTCACAGCAAAACATCTTCACTTAAGGCCAATGGGACCCCTCCCGACACTCAATACATCTCCTCATTCAACCCAGCTTGTCCTTTCTTGTTCCCCTATAGAGTGTGGAGCCTTGGGGATTTAAGGCAGTGGGGTCTGGTGCCCCTGCAGCCTGCCCTGCCCCTGCCACATCACTAACATCTGAGCACAGCATCCCGCCTCTTCAACCAAAGACTCTGCCCCTTAGCGATATCCACAGACCACATTTCCTCCAAGTTACAAGCTAAAATGTTGTTTCTTGCCACAAATAAAACATAAGTTACTTACTCCAAAATTCAATGTGACCGGGGGGATGACACTACCTCACTTATGCTGAGGCCTGAGAGATGCTTTATGTGTGACCAAAATCACTCCTCGAGGGACAAATCAGGGGTACTAAGTCCTGGGCTGGATCTGAGGTGTCCCCTGAGTGGGACCAGGGGAGCTGCTCTCCCATTCATCTTGCTTCTCAGCTTAAGATACAGTGGCCCCCAAACCACCCTGCTGCCCTAGTTTAAACTCAAGTATTCCATCTCACTTGTAGAAGCTGCCATTTTGCCTCTTTTTTTTCTTTGGGCTTGATTAGCCACATCAACACAGGGAATTCAAAAGGCCCCTCCAGTTTAAAATCAGCTCTCAAATTGCACAGCCACTCTTTGCCAAAAGTTGCTGATCTGTCTCCCGCAAGGATTGATCCAAGTGCTTCTCATTATCCAAGCTAGCTTCGATTGCTCCCGTGGTGCTGCCTGCGGTAGTAGCTCCTCCTACCACAACACAGGAAAACATTTGTGCCAGTAACAGATTCCTACTTGTGAATTAAATACATAAATCCTAGCTAACCTCCTCTCTACCCTCTGCTGTCTCTAGGGCAGTGAGGTGGTTGGCCACTAGATCAGACATCTGGCGGCGTTAAGAGTTGCAAACAGTCCCCATTGTTAAGGTCCTCATCTAACAACATCTTTCCTCTGCCTTTGCTGCATACCACCCCTGAAATCTTCAAATGGAGCTGCTAACACAGCTCAAAGCCCTTTTCTCTGGTTCCTTGCATGGAACTTCCTGTGAATTTCTTATATTTCTAGTAGCAATCAGCTTGTATAAACAGTTTCAAAGCCAACTTGATTGCCAACCTTACAGTAGCTGTTGGGCTCCCGGGGAGCTGGTCCCAGCTAGAGCAGGGCAACAATGTGGATGAGTGCAACTATCCTTATCATTGATCGCCTCATTCCTTGCACAAAGCTTCTGCTTCTTAGTTGCATATCTATTGGGATTGATGTGCTAATGTCCAATTTGCAATCTCAAGAGAGAAGGTTTTTGTTTTTTAGGTTATAAATGCTTTACGTTTTTAACATAGAAGAAGCTCGGTGGTGGACATGTATGTGGTCATTTGATGTTTTTATGACTAAACGTTAGAGTTCAGGCTCTCTCTCTTATAGAACATAAATGTATCCCTACACATGCGTATGTAATTCTTATCAAAATTAAGCTTAGTTACTAAAAGAAGATTCGTTATCTGAACTTTCTTCTATAATTTCTTACTTTCGCCATCAGGCACTGGAGCATCTGGCCTCTCAGGAAAATCTGGGTCTAGTCCTTCTGATATCATTTTGTTTTTTGTTTTTTTTTCATTTTTGTTTTGAGACAGGATTTCACTCTGTCACCCAAGCTGGAGTGCAGTGGCACGATCTTGGCTCATTGCAACCTCCACTTCCCAGGTCCAAGTGATTCTCCTGCCTCAGCCTCACAAGTAGCTGGGATTACAGGCACATGCCACCACACCTGGCTAATTTTTTTGTATTTTTGGTAGAGACAGGGTTTCACCAGATTGGCCAGGCTGGTCTCGGACTCCTGAACTCAAGTGACCCATCTGCTTTGGCTTCCCAAATTATTGGGATTATAGGTGCAAGCTACCACGCCCGGCCTAATTTTGTTTCTGATTGTCATTGCTGGTACACCTACTTGAACCATTTTGAGATCTCTGGCATATCTTGGATCCTTGGCTACAGTTCAGCTGTTTCCTGCTGATCCCTCACTTTCCTGGGGTCCAGAGTCTTGTGTACTGTTCCATAACTGCTCTGAAGTGGCTTCAGAAGGTGCTGAAGTCCATTTGTGACACTAGTGACACTTAAAGGAGATACTTCAACTGTGACATCATCTAGGTCAGAGATAGATGACAACTTTGTGTCTAAAATGTTGAGAGTTGTTTCAATTTGTTGGATACAAAGAGAAAGATCTGCCAGTTTCTCCTCACAAACCACAGAAAAGCAGTTGAGGAACTGTACAGTGTGCACCACAAATTGGTTTAGAAAACCCACCGTTCTTTTCTGTTGAAGAGTTGGCACCTTGGTCAGGTCATGCCTGACTCCATGAGAGGAAGCCCATCGTCATCCATCTTCTCGGTGGGTGGGAGCCCCGGGGTTCACCCACAAACCCCTCCCAGATGGGGCCACCCAAGCCAGTAATGGTGTGTTAAGAGGGAGTTTTCGTAGGCATCCTCCATTTAACTGGTTCACAGAGCCCTATGTTTATTTGATTCCCTGAGTGGTGCTGAGACCTGAAAACCATATTCTTCTCTAAAAGAGTGATTTTGGCCAGGCGCGGTGGCTCATGCCTGTAATCCCCACACTTTGGAATGCCAAGGCGGGTGGATCACTTGAGGCCAGGAGTTCCAGACCAGACTGGCCAACACGGTGAAACTCCGTCTCTACTAAAAATACAAAAATTAGCCAGGCATAGTGGTACATGCCTGTATTCTTAGCTACTCAGGAGGCTGAGGTGGGAAAATAGATTGAACCTGAGAGGTGGAGGTTGCAGTGAGCCAAGATCGTGCCACTGCACTCCAGCCTGGGCAACAGAGCAAGACTCTGTCTCAAAAAAATAATAATAAAATAAAGTAAAAGAGTAATTTTGACATCAGAGTAGGGCCTACCATTTCCTCTCAGGCTTTCCCATGCTATTTGGTGCTTGTAACTGACTCACCTACACTTGTTTGTATCACAGTTCCAACAACTTGGCAATCCCAGAACTTGTCTCTGTGAGTCAGGTCATGATTATTATTTTAATTTAAGAAACATAAGATTGCGTCTTGGGCAAAATCCCACTCTTCCCTCCACCCCACAAAGAGAACCTACACAAAACTGGGTCCATTTGTAGCTCTTTCCACATTGGGTTGCATGCTAAAACATATTCAAATCCAACTCTGAAACACTGGGGACCTTTTGTGACGTAAACTGGCTAGCTCTTCACCCAACCTGATTCCTCTTCCTCCCGGCCACACAGGTAGATAAATTTCCCAGCCTCTCTTGCCACTAGGATTGGTCATGTGACTGTGTTCTGACCAATGACATGCCAGTGGGTATGATGTGGGCCACTTCTGAGCCTAGACTACAAGAACATCCTGTATCCATCTCCACTCACTTTCTCCTTCTGACTTGATGTAGGTGAGCTCTGCACTATCGGAAGGATGTGCTGAAGATGGGGAGGAGCCCAGTCCCTGAATCTTCACTTGTAGGAGAGATGCCCACTAATTTAGAACAAATATTTTGGACTCTACTGTGGTCTGAATGTGTCTCCCAAAATTCACATGTTGAAACTTAACGATCAATGTGATAAGGAGGTGGGGCCTTTAGGAGGTGATTAAATCATGAGGGTTGAACCAGAATGAATGGGATTAGGCTCTTATAAAAGGGCTCAATAGAGTGAGTTCACTCTCTTCCACCCTCTCACCATATAAGGACACAACATCTCTGCTTCTGGAGGATGCTGCAACAAGCCAACATCTTGGAAACAGACAGCAGCCCTCGCCAGATACCAGTCCTGCCAGAACCTTGATCTGGGACCTCCCAGCTTCCAGAATGATGAGGAATTTCTGTTCTTTATAAATTGTCCAGTCTCAGGTATTTTGTTATAGCAGCACAAATCAACTAAGATGGACTCTATGTGAATAAGAAGTGAAATTCTATCACGTTTGAGCCACGATACTTTTGTTTATGATAGCAGTTGGCATTACTTTATCTAAGACATTATATGAGTGCTTTCCTGACGTGGCAGCACATCACACAGAAAACCTTCTTAAAATTCTTCAGACATCTTCTCATCTCCTTCCCAACCACTCCATCTCTATTCCCTCCTAAGAGTCCGCTTCCCACTCATGGACGTGCCTATAACCACAATTCTCTGAGAAATATAATCCCACTCTCATTCTGACCCCTGTTCTTCCGAGAGGCTGCCATTATCTTTACCCTGAAATGTGGGTAAATTTTAAAGCCGTCATCTGAACACGAAGTTTGCTTTAATAGGTTAAACATGTTCTCCAACAATTTTCTGTAGACCCAGTAAAAGTAAACTTCATCCTATTCCAGACTAAACTGAACAGATTATTTTTTGAAATTACAAAGTAATCTGATATAATTAAAAATAATGTGGTATTGTTGTACAATGATTATTACAAAAGCATTATTTGTTCATCAGGGTAAGAGAGACTCTGCCATAGGAGACAGCCAGTCCCCCTCAAATCTCAGTGATGTGACCCAGCTGAATGCACAAAGTCTGCTTCAGGCCCCAGAGACTCCAGGGCACTTGTACTCCATGGGGTAGCTCAGAGATCCAGGCTACTTTGACCTTGGGGCACCATCATGTCAACATGTGCTTCCACAGCAGAGGGAGAAAACACTGGAGCCTCTCACATGAGCTGGGCCATTCAATGCTCTGGCCTATATGCAGCTTGTCACCTCAAGTTACAGCTCATTGACTGGAGCAAGTCACATGGTTCCTCCAAACTTAAGAGGGGCCAGGGAAATGTTATCCTTCCATATCCAAGAGGGGACTGAGAGCTGGATTTGGACAAGCAAGATGCACTAGAAGACTCTACTTTTGACATCTTTTATTTTGGTTTCTTAATATTTATACCTTAAACTTCTGGGAAGTCCAAATTTTTCTCCAAAATAATCTTGTGTTTGAAATTTTTTTTTTTTTTTTGCTAAGTGATTTGGACCTTTTCTTTCTAGCCCCAGCTAATTAGAATGAATGTAATGTAAGGAAACAAGTTCCTTTAACATAAACAAGAGCAAGGGAAATTAGAACCCGAAGAGAGGACCGCTCCTTCTCTCAGGAGACATGCTCAGCCGGGCAGGCCTGGGAGGACAGTGCAGGTGGGAGAGGGCCAGGAGAGGAGGTGCTTCTAGCATTGTGTTCCCCACCTCTCCTCTTTCCAAATCACAGAGCTTTCTACCACGATAAAAATACCTAGAGCCTCCGTCATTTTAGCAAGATTTAATTAAACTGCCCTAAATTAGAAAATCTAGTCATTGTTTGCATTCCTAGATGCCTATGTTTAGTTGAGTCACACGTAAGCAGAGAAATGAAAAATTAGCTTAATTTTTTGGCTGCAGGGAAGGGTGTGAATTGGCTTTTTGTCACTCGTGGGGAACATCTTGTGTCTTCCCTCAGCTGGGTTTCTCTGATGGGATTGCTTCTTCCCACCCTCCTGAAGGTCTCTAAGGACAAACTGCAGCTTGGCTCTGTCCTGGGGGAATCCTCCAGAGCCCACAGACAGACCAGCCAGATGGCAGAATCCAGGGGACTCCTCCTGAGAACAGCTGTGACCCTTCTAGGCTTCTGAGTAACTGACAGCTGCTCCCAAGTGGGCCTAGAATGGAAAGGGGGGCTTCTCACATGTGGGCTCAGAGCAGAGCTGAGTGCTGGGGAGGTATTCAGGAACCTCCTGTCTTGAAAAAATGACTCAGGGAAACTTCCAGAAACCCAGGGGTGGGGGAGTGGAAGGCTGTAGAGTAGCAGTGGATGCAATGTTTAGGAACACAGTTTTGGCCGGGCGCGGTGGCTCACGCCTGTAATCCCAGCACCTTGGGAGGCCAAGGTGGGCAGATCATGAGGTCAGGAGTTTGAGACCAGCCTGGCCAGCGTGGTGAAACCCTGTCTCTACTAAAAATACAAAAAATTAGCTAGATGTGGTGGCAAACTACAGGTACTCAGGAGGCTGAGGCAGGAGAATTGCTTGAACCTGGGAGGCAGAGGTTGCAGTGAGCCGAGATGGCACCACTGCATTCCAACCTGGGTGACGGAGTGAGACTGTCTCAATAAACAAACAAACAAACAAACAAACAAACAAACAAACAAACAGTTTCTGGAGCCACCCTGTTTTGCCTTGAATCCTGGCTCTATTATTGGTGAGTTGTGTAACCGTGAACATGGTACTCAACCTTTCTGTGCCTGTTTCCCCCTCAGATCATCCTAGCACATGCCCCACCGTGTTGTTGTGATGATTAACCTAGTTACTAGATGTTAATCCTTATAACAGTGCCTTTCTTATACCAAGTGCCCAATAAATGCTAGCTTTTGTTATTATTACAAAGAGGCCCTCCCAGCCAAGCATCTGCCTATATCTGGGAACTTCCACTTGCTTTCCTGTGGTAGCACCCCAGGCATTCTCCTTCCAGAATGCCTCACTGTTCAAGTAGTGGAGAGCTTTTAATTTAATTTAATTAATTAATTTTTTAAGAGACAGTGTCTCACTCTGTTGCCCAGGCTGGAGTGCAGTGGTGTAATTGTAGCTCACTGTAGCCTTGAACTCCTGGGCTTAAGCAATCGATCCTCCTGCCTCAGCCTCTCTAGTAGCTGGGACTACAGGTGTGCACCACCATCCCCAGCTAATTAAAAGAAATTTTTTTTTGTAGAGATGGGGGTCTCATTATGTTGCCCAGGCTGGTCTTAAATTCCTGGTCTCAAGTGATTTTCCGACCTTGGCCTCCCAAAGTGCTGGGATTACAGGCATGAGCCACTGTATCCAGCCTTGATTTTATTTTGGTCCAGAAAACTGATCACTTTGATGGACCAATCTTCAGGCAATGCCTGATCTGTGGGTAGGGAGAGCTACAAGCAGCGTGGTGTCTCAGAAGCTATCCAGGGTTTGGGTCCAGCAACAAAGCTGTCATGGGGAACAGCCTAAAGCTGGAGAATCTTTCAGAAAACCCAGAGCCAACTCAGGCCCTGGAAGTAACCATGGAAACAGGAGCCCACAGAGGCATGCAGGGTGTGGGATAGGTACGTGGGTGGATGGATGGATGGATCGATGGGCGGCGGATGGGTAGGTGGGTGGGCAGGTGTCACTTTCACAGCAGAAGGGCGAGGGCTGGGGCAGCAGCTGTGAGCACCTCTGAGCTGAAGGAGGTTTGGGAGCTTGGAATGTGTCCTAGGGTGGACAGCTGGGCATGATAAAGACAAACAGACCAGGACAGAAAGGGATCTTACCCTGAGAGATTTCTCACAACTTTCCAGCCTAGGAAAGGAGTAGAGGTCACGGGAGGAGGAATGGGGTGGGTTTTTGGAGCAGGGTTCTTGAGCTTCCACTCCACGTCTAGGTGAATTCTGCCTCATCTAGACCCTTGCATGTTATGGCTCCCCCTGCCTTCTCCCTCCCATCTACACCAGCCAGGCTTTTCCAAGCCCTCTGTGCTCCACTCTGCCACAACCTGCAGACAAAGACATGCAGTCAGTGCATTTAGAGCAGTAACCTCCCACCAGCCTTGGTGCCTGCATGGTGTTGTGTGCAGCATTGTGCCGGGACTGCAGCACCCTGCCACCAACTGCATGTATGTCCTGGCTCCGTAGCTTCCAAGTCTGGCTTCTGGCCCCAAGACTCTGTGATCTGGCCAGGCATGGTGGCTTACGCCTGAAATCCCAGCACTTTGGGGGTGCCAAGGCAGGAGGATCACTTGAGGCCAGGAGTTCGAGATCAGCCTGGCCAACATGGTGAAACCCCGTCTCTACTAAAAATAAGAAAATTAGCCAGGCGTGGTGGTGGACACCTGCAAGCCCACCTATTCTGGAAGCTGAGGCAGGAGAATCACTTGAACCCAGGAGGTGGAGGTTGCAATGAGCCGAGAGCACGCCACTGCACTCTAGCATGGGCAACAGAGTGAAACTCCATCTCAAAAAAAAAAAAAAAAAAAAAAAGAGAGAGAAAGAGTCTGTGATCTACCTAAAATCCCTCAGTACATTCTTCTGCCCAAACTGCTCCAGCTTCAGTGGGAACCTGGAATGGCACCCTCCTTCTAAAATGCAGTGCAGATAAGTTCACAGTGGAAGACGTTGTTCTGAGAAAAGGAAAACAAAGTCCTGTTGAAGGTTAAGAGAACATTTCTCAGTGCCAGCCAGGACTCCTAGAGAGCATCCTGGGCTGCATCCTGGACCTGGAGTGAGGTCCTTCCAGCCAAGGATAGCAATGGGGACTTTCCTGTGTCCCCTGTCTCCACCTTGGGAGAAATGGATGCAGGCTGTCTACCAGCTTCTGCTCATCCATCAGCAGCAGAGAATGCCAGACTCCAGTTTCTGTGATCTGCTTCTTCCTATAATCTCGACACCCTGTGATTTTGTATGATTGAGCTCTGGCCAGGAAATGTGCAGAGGTGAAGCCTGCCACTTTCAGACTTGGCCTTGAAAACATCTTTGTGTCATTGTCCATGCTCTGTCTCTTCCCTTATCTCCCAGCTTGATACAGAGGATGCCAGGAAAGGATTCTGGGGCCCTGGGAGCTGGCAGAGCTCTAGATGGAAGGATCCTGATCCTGGAATCACCATGTGGGGAAGACACTTTCCAAACACCCAGCTGGACCATAACACAAACAAGAAATCACTGGTTTCCAGTTGTCCCCCCTTGTCTGAGGTTCTACTTTCTTTAGTCTCATGTACCTGAAGTCTGAAAGTATTTGATGAAAAACTGTGGACGTAATTCATAAGTGTTAAATTCTGTGCTTTTCTGAGTAGCTTGGTGAAATCTCTTGCTGTCCCATCCAGGACAGCAATGCTCTCTTTGTCTGCCAAATCCATGCTGCAGGTTCTCCCCACCCCTTAGTCACTTAACAGCCACGCTGGTTATCAGATCAATTGTCTCAGGGCCACGGTGATGTCCAAGTCACCCTTATTGTAATAATGGCCTTCAAGCACAAGAGTGGTGACATTGACATATTGTTATAATTGTTCTATTATATTATTCGTTATTGTTCATCTCTTACTGTGCCTAATTTATGAATTAAACTTTATCATAAGTATGTATGTGTAGAAAAAAATATCTAGGATTGGCACTATCTGCAGTTTCAGGCAGATAGTGTACTATCTACCTGATAGGGTACTTGGAATGTATCCCCTGCAGATAAAGGGGGGACTGCTGTATTATGTTAAGTCCCTGGGATTTGGGGGTTGTCTGTTACAGCAATTAGCCTACCCTAATTGGTCCTGCACCTACTTGAGATAGTTAAGAGGGCAGATTTGGATACCAGAGAGACATGTTTGAGTCTAAACACCCCACTTAATGGGCATCATTAAATGAGGTAATAATAGTACCCAAGTGAGGGCAAGAGGCCAGCAGAGAGCTTAGCACAGGGCCAACACATCACAAGCACTCAGTAATTGGCACTCGTCATTTCTAACATTTTAAGCACTTGCTATGTGTCAGGCCTTGGTATATAGCTCTTTAATGCCTCTTTTAATCCTCACAGTAATCTTATGAGTGTGGGACTCTCATAGGTTTCAAGATGAGGAAAATGAGGCATAGAGAGAGTAAATGTTTCACCCAAGGATTCCTGGCTAAGGGCAGGACTGGGACAGCTAGCTTCAGGGTGCGGGGCTGGCTCTTCATTTTCTCTGCCATCTTCATCTTCCTCGCTCACCTGCTATGGTGGGTGGTGGTTGAGGCTCCTCTACTCCCTGAATGCACTGGAGGGTCTCAGGGTGAATTGTTCTGATCCAGGCATCCCACTGGGCCCAGAGGGTAGGCCCAGTGAGAGGGGCTGGGGGCTTCAGTTCAGCTGTCAGCCTCCCAGGGAAAGTTCAGGAGAGGAGAGACAGCTGACTGCAGAGGATATGCCTGAGGCTGAGGGAGAGGGAGCTTCTGGGTCTCTGGGCCTCAACCTCTGCACAGTGGGCTTCAGGAGGACCTAGGGTAGAGGGGAAAGGTGGCCAGACCCCTGAGGCTGAGAAGGGCCCTGGAGGGAGGTGGTTACCCCTACCTTTGCAGCTATGTTGTCCTCTTGTTCATTTCCCTTGTGGTGACTCTAAGTTTAAATTTTATCATACCTCTGTTAATTATTCCAACCTTGGGCCAGGCGCAGTGGCTTATGCTTATAATCCCAGCACTTTGGGAGGCTGAGATAGGTGGATCACTTTAAAGGTCAGGAGTTTGAGACCAGGCTAATATGGTGAAACCTCATCTCTACTAAAAATACAAAACTTAGCCAGGCATGGTGGCAGGTGCCTATAGTCCCAGCTACTTGGGAGGCTGAGGTGGGAGAATTGCTTGAACCCAGGAGGCAGAGGTTGCAGTGAGCTGAGATCGCGCC
This sequence comes from Mandrillus leucophaeus, assembly GCF_000951045.1. Taxonomy (NCBI): domain Eukaryota; kingdom Metazoa; phylum Chordata; class Mammalia; order Primates; family Cercopithecidae; genus Mandrillus; species Mandrillus leucophaeus. The sequence goes on from NW_012106598.1 coordinate 1,420,871, forward strand.
ACTGCACTCCAGCCTGGGTGACAGAAAAATACCCTGTCTCAAAAATAAATAAATAAAAAAAAAATAAATTATTCCAGTCTTGTCTCAGGATGTCCTGAGGAATTCAGCGAAGGTCCCCCAAAGGAGCAGTGCCTAGTGGAGCCGGTGAAGATCCCTCCAAGGATAAGGAACTTGGAGCAGAAGGCATCAGAGGAGGGAAATTGAGGGCTCCCATCCCACAGGTGCAGGCCCTGTGCAGGCCAGATGTGGAGGATCTGGGCCCCTTTTCATTAAAGGACTCTTACAGGAGCCCTTCAGACGCAACCACACCCTTCTCTCCCTCATCGTTGGCCTCCAGGGAGCACACAGGGATGGAAGGGCTGTAGTCAAACGAGGGAGTGGTCTCTGCGGATAAAGCCAAATAGCCCAGGCAAGGACTCACCCGTAAAACAAATTCAGTCTAGCATCCAGGAACAATGCAAAAGCCATATAAACATTTACTGTTGCCTCCTGAGAGAACACTTCATGAAGAATTGCATTTGTAACGTGCAGTAAAACTTCTAAAATCCTTTGTTCTCCAATTTTCCTCCCAATCCCTCCCCTCCCCCACTCCAACTTCACTGGGTCCTAGATCCGGCTTCCTTCATTCCGGGGTCTCCCTCTCCTGCCTCCCTCATCTCCAGGCCTGCCTCCATCCCCAGCAGCGCCCCTGCGCCCTTGCTCCTGTAAAGCTACCCAGACAGGCTGGCTATCTCCCTTGTCCTCCGTCCCCATTTCCACCATCAACATCAAAATGGCTCAGGAGGGGATCCTCTTCCAAGGAGGAAGAGAAATTGTGACTGTTCCTAATCACAAATTGTCTCCAAGGTAAATAATTCTGGGAGAAGCAGGCACAGGAAACCGGCTAGGAATCTGGCATGGAGGGAGGCGACCACAAAGGCACTCGGTTCTCACAGTGCTCCCACCACAGGCAGGCCCTGCCCTAAGAGCTGGAGCAGTGGGTGGGTGTCTGCCAAACTGAGTGAGATGCAGTCCCCTCCCTGAGACTGACTGCTGGGCTGCAGACTCATGGACACACAGCTCTCGATCCACATCCCCAAAGTCAGGCTGCTCAGGGGCTCAACCTTGGATCTACCCTGGAATTGCTTAGGAGCTTAAGAAATGCTGATTTTTCCTCGCCAGAGACTCTGATCTAATTAGCCTGGTGTGAGGCCCAAGGCATCTAGGAGCATTGGCTAAATTAAAAGCTCCCTAGGTGATTTGAATGTGCAGCTAGGGCTGAGATCTACTAAGCTGATCAGTTGCTCAGGAGAGCACCCCAGAGCCTGGGGGCTCCAGCCACAGCTCCAGGCACAATGACCCCCCTCCCCATCCAGTTGCCTTTGATGCATCAGGAGGAAGGAGTTGGGGCCAAGACTCTGGCTGGCACAGAATAACTTAAGATAGCAGCTGGGGTCTCATTCATTCATCATCCAATCATGTATTCAATAACTATTTAATATACGTATTGTGAAGGCAACAAGAGAAACGGACCAAGGGCTCCAGTTTAGACTGGGGAGTCAGGCCTCTTTGAGGAGGTGATATTTAAATCACCTGAGTGGCAAGAAGGGGCCTGCCCTGTGAACCACCATGCCAAGCAGGGAGTGCGGAAGTGCAGAGGCCCTGCACAGGGAGCAAAGCGGGTATGCAGCTGGAGCACAGCTGGTGGAGAAGAGAGCAGTGAGCCGAAGTCTGGGAGGTGGGCAGAGTGTATCGTAGGGGGTCTTGGAGCTGTGGTTAGGAGGTGGTTTTCATTCTCAGTGCAATGGGAAGTCCCTGGAAGCTTTTCAGGAGGGAATGACAAAACCTGGTTTGTGTTTTTAAAAGACATTCTGGCCGCTGTGGGGAGGATGGCTGGTGGGGAGCAGGATGGACACAGGTGAACTGTCCAGTCCTTCAGGGTAGAAGGCACCCCTGTGCTGAGACCCCAGGGGGAAGGTCAAGGACCCAGTTCTTCCTCACAGTGGGGAATGTAGGTCAGGCAGCTCCCTCAGCCAAGCTGCCAGTGCAGCCCCCTCGCCTGTCAGGGGGAGAAAAGCTGTCTGAGATGTGTGGGCTCAGCTGAGAGATCAGCATTGGCAGTGAAGGCAGAGATAACAGTCGACCAGGTGCAAGGATCTGGGCCACCGACTAAGGTCTCTTCATCCTCCTTCCCAGGGTGCCTCTCCCTGCACCCCTGTACCCCCTCACCATCTTCCCAGCAGGCTGGGCCAGCCCAGAGGCAGGCCTCAATCTGTGCCTGGAGCAGGTGGCTGTATTTTAAGATCAGGGCTCAAACCTCTAAATAAACCATAAATAAAGCCAGCTTCCCCAGTATAGAAGGAGGGAGACAGCTCCATTTCTTTTCAGCACAGTGGCTGGGAAATAAACAAGTGGCTCTGCCTGTCACATACACTTACCCTCTGCAAAGGCATCTGTCAGACCCACAGAGCTTCTGCCTCAGCCTTTCCAAGAAATAACTGATGTGCCCCACATTGGGCTTCTCCCTGCAGGTTCCAAGTTCACTTTGCCATTCAAGGAAAGGTGAGCATGGGGCTTGCCCCTGACCCCAGCCTTACAGGAAGAGCTATCAAAGGGCAGGCTTAGACACAGGGCCCCAGTGTAGCTGGAAGCATGTTGGCACAGCTCTCTCAGCTGGGGAAGGGGACAAGAGGAAAGGAGAGAGGGAGGAAGGTAGGAGGTCAGGCGGTTGGCAGGAGCAGGGGCAGAGCTGAGAGGGGCAAGGAGTGGTCTCTGTTAGAGAGATGGGAGGATGAGAGCCTCAGGGGCCCAGGCAGAGACTGGTGTGCAGGTAGGGTGGCCGTGGGTGTGGGAGAAACAAAGAAACAGAAGGCAGAGGGCTCTCTCTCCATGGGTGAAATCTCCCACGACCACAGAGGATGAAGGAGCAAGAACAACAGACAGGAACAGAAGGAAGCGGGCAGATACATGAAGCAGGGGAGGGAGGAAAGCCCCGGAGGAATCAAACTCAAGTATGTGTAGAAGGAAGGACCCTCAAAATGCAGCAGGAAAAGGTGATGTATGCATTGAGCTAAACCAGAAGAGCCAGGAGCTAAGGCCAAGGGAACGGGAGCGGCTGGGAATGGTGACATGTGGCACACACAGATATGTGGCGGTGAAGCAGAAGGGGGCTGTGAGCTCTGGAGGGGCCAGAAGGCAGGCAGCTCATAGTGAAAGGACAGGGGTAAGAGCTAGAGAGAGCCACAGGGCCCATGAAGACTGTGCCCCAGGTGCTGCTGCTCAGGCCCCTGCAGCAGGGACACCTTGCAGCCACCATCACCCCCAAGTTGTGGGAGAAGGGATTGGAAAAGGTTGAAAGAGGCAGTGACACAGGGATTACACATGCATTGAAGCATACACCCCCTCAGCAAGGGCAGCACTCTCTCCACAGCACCCCCATGGGGATGAAGGAGATCCAGGGGCTCCCAGACTGCAGCCAGATGCGCGGGAGCCACAGACCTCCAATGATGGACACAGCAGACCTAGATGAGGTTGCTCTCCACAACACAGACCCTGAGAGAAAGGGAGATGAAGACAAGGACAACCAAGATCAGATTTTTCTCCCTCTCCCTCTCTCTCACACACACACATACACTCTCACACACGCAAACACACTGGGAAATAAAGGGTGGCTTGTATGTGTTTGGGGGTAGGGCAGACGGGAGGACTGGTTTCCTCTTTTAGGGACCTGAAGAAAAGTTTCCCAAAGCCCGGGGAAAGGTCAAACACAAGAAAGAGGAAGTGTGTGTGGCCCTCACTACCCTACTTTCCCTCCCATGTGGCTGCCTCAGCCTACACACACATTTGCAGAGGCCTGCAGGGGCATGGGTGTGAAACCCTCTCAGCAGGCAACACACTGCATTCACACCCACACACATGTCCAGAAGCCAGTGGCTGGCACAGGGATGGGTCAGACTCGGATGCAGGAGCTCCCATACGAAGCCAGATTAAGGGTCCTCTCCAGGTCCACCAAGGAGGTCCCAAGTCCTCCAGGGCTACACAGAGCACCTCTCCAGCTGGGACGGCATTGCCAGAATTGCCTAAAGAAAGAATGTGCTTCCCACTGTGGCTGTGGTGTTTGCACCATGAGTCCAGAGCCACCTTGCAAGGGCATTCCCAGGACTTCTGACGGAGACATGTAGACGCTAGCTCCCTGCTAAGCTCGCACACCCACGGTGCCCCAGTTTTGCAAGTGGACACCACAGAGAAAGACCAAAGGGAGGGGGCTGCCCAGGGACTGGGTCCATTTCTCAGCTCAGCCCAGTAGGCAGGGCCTTAAGGACAATCCTAGGAGACCAAGAGCTCAGATGTGGGCCACGAGTCTTCTTGGGAATGGGGACGCAGATCCTGAGCACATCTACCAGTCCCCACTCCAGCTCGAACCTCCCAGTCCCCACTGTTGGCACGCACATCGGTCTCAACGTATTCCACACACATAAGTCCGTCACAGTCCCAAGAATACTACACTGTACACAGCACACTGTACACACAGCACACGGTTCCCCATGCCACACACTGAGCTGACACACGTCCCAGGGCTCCCCTGTGCCGACGCATCTTCCCATCCGACAGAGGACCCATTTTAATGAATGCGGTACACACAGTGAAAAGTCCTGTTGTCCTCAGCCTATACACACACACAGCGCCCTGCAGTCCCGCACAGCCCGCATACCACACCGGCCTGGACACAAACGGTGCCCACACAGAGCTCCCGACCAGAACTCAGCGACTCCCGCCCCCGCTGTGCGGCCTGCGCTACCGTCCCCCGCGTACTAAGCCGAGCTCCACCTCAGACTTCCCGGCCCCCTGTTTTCTCCTCCAGCTCCTTTTCCCCAACAACCCCACCCCCGGGCTTCGGGAAACTTTTCTTCAGGTCCCTAAAAGGGGAAACCTGGAGTTCCTCCGGTCCCGCCCTGTCCCCGGACACGCGCAAGCCGCCCTTTATTTCCCAGCCGGTCTCCCGCCAGACCCAGCGGGGAAAGGTCACCGTAGGCAGCCCCCTGCCTGCGCCCTGGGGGTGGTGATAATAACAGCTGTCACCGGGGGATGGGCGGGGGGGAGGGAG